>NC_058410.1:2612561-2652490 GCF_002201575.2 Neomonachus schauinslandi
CACACACCCACACCCACCCACACACCCACACACCCACACACACCCACACCCACACACCCACACACCCACACCCACACCCCCCCCCACACACACACACACCCCGAGATGGAGCTGTTGAAAGGAATCCACAGAGAGAGTGTGAATGTTCAGTTTGAGGGGAGAGTGACATGCTATTTCCTAAATCAGTGTTCGTACAAAGTAAGGAATGATGGGTTTAGGTCACAACCACCCCATCCGGAGGAGCCCATGTGCTTGTGACTCCACACTCACCCAGTATCTGTCAGCAGGTTGCCACTCTGCAGGGCAGGGCCTTGTGGGGTTTCTCCTTACACAATTTATGTCTTAGGAGGGCAACATAGGAGCATACGTGACATTTAAAAGTGTGCTTCTTTCCTCACCTGACCACCTAATAGCCTCCTGAGACATAGTTTGACTTTGATTTCCGGGTGATTCCCATGGAGTAACCCAAGACGTTCTGTTTAAAGTTTCGTAATGAGACGTAGTCCATTTATATCCACTTTAAGGCGTACTGTCATCTTCCCATTCAGTTCAGTGCAGTCCTTTTTTAAGGTAAACACCTTAGACGCGGGCCCTTCGGGAACCTTATGATGGGGTGTGCATGGTTATGGGGACAAATGTGTGAGGACAAGTGGGACTCTGCTGTGACAGAAGAATTCTTACCTCATTTTAAAATCTCAGCCAAAGCCTTTTAATCCTCTGTCATCCCTGTTCGGAAGAGGCATATGTATCGACAGCAGTATTTTTTAAGAGGTACCGCAAGTGTTCTTCTAGGCTTGGTGCTTGTAGACCTCAATGGAAAAACTGCTACGCTCTTGTGTGAAGTCTCCTTTTCCTTGTGGAAGCCATCAGTTTGGAGGAAAACCCGAGGAGCCGCAGACAAACCAAGACCTCTATCCGTGGTACTAAACCCCTCCTTCTCACAGGCGCAGAGCTCTGTGGGCATTCCCTACCTAGTCAACCAGCAGTTCTCTTGAATTTTTCTTTTATCATCTTTTCCTCTCCCAATTCTGCTGCCGAGGATCTAGCCCAGGCCCCCAGCACCTTCCTGAAATGCCCATCCCTTTGGCTGAGTGCCTGTGTAACCATGGGGTGGAGCATCCAAGCAGTTGCGTGAGAATTTCTCCTTTCATGCCCTGGACTGTTTCCCCAATTAATTGGTATCTGCAGATCTGAAGTTACAGGTGGGATGATACAGTTTTGGTAGAGTGGATTGGTTTGGACTTAGGTTGCAATAGTATTTGAATCCTAAGGGTGTTCTTGTACGTTAGCAACTGTAAGTCCGGATAGGCTAAAAGCTGTAACAAATTATCCCAGGAGCTCAGCAGTTTGAGGAAGTAAATATTCACCTCTTCTCACATCCCATCCAAGGAAGTGTCTGTGGGCAGGCTTCCCATGCAGTGAGCTGGGGCCGGGCTCCCCCGGGGGGGCTGCCCTGCCATGTCCTGGTGCTCCCCACAGGCCCCAGCGGGGCCCCCACATCAGTCAGAAGGGAAATGATGGAGGTGAACACTTTTCTGGATTATATGGCATGGTGACAGCAGAATAATCTTTAAACTCTTGTTTCAGGTGATTTTTTAAAAAGGTTTTATTTATTTATTTGAGAGAGAGAGAGAGAGAGAACGAGACAGGGGAATTGGCAGGCAGAGGGAGAAGCAGACTCCCAGCCGAGCAGGGAGCCCGACGTGGGGCTCGATCTCAGGACCTCTGGGATCATGACCTGAGCTGAAGGCCGACGCTTCACTGACTGAGCTGCCCAGGTGCCCCAGGTTTCATGTGATTTTTGGTCCGTTTCTTTAATCACGCACATGAAACAGTGCTTTCCTTGGGGTTTTTCTTCTCTCCTTTGTCGTACCAGAGAGTAGCATCTCATAGACGCTGGGTAAGATATTTCTAGCTTTGGAGGATTCGTGAGAAAGCATTAGCGCATATTGCCGAGATAGTCTCCTGCAGCTTCAGTGAATAATAATGAGCAGTTTAAAAGGAAGATATTTGTCTTTGCTCTACTGTGCCTTAACATGAAAGAGCTCATATGATTTCTAGATTACACTTCAAAAACATTGCCTCTTTGTTCTTTCCTGATTAATATAGCCAACACTTAAAAAGGGTTCTTGATTATAATTGGTTTTATAGATAGTCTTTTTAAAAAGCATAATGTCTTCTATGTGGTGTCTCAGATGATCTGGTACAAAAAAATTTAGGCATAAAACCATACATATCTTTGAAAAGCATTAAATATATTTTATGTTGTTTATTGCAAGATGTATGTACATCAGTAACATGAAGTTGATCAGTAACAATCAACCAGTCAAAAAATACTTATTTAGTGCCTGTCACATGCCAGAGAGAATACAAGGGACCAGGCATTGCTAAGCTTTGAGGTGGAAGACAGTCTGACCTCGATGTCCGACATAAATATGCTAGAGGAAGGTGAGGGGAAAGTCTAGTCTCCCTCCAATGGTATTACTCCATAATGTCTTCTAAATTACATTGTAATTTTAATATACTTCCTCTAGGGAAAAAACAGTAATGCCCAGAGTTTTCTTCACGGGGAAGGTAAATGCTGCTAATACCATTTGCACAGGTTGACTTGGGTCCCCCCACAAGGCATCTTGTAGTTCTCTGAATGTGACCTTATTTGGAAAGAGAGACTTCACAGATAGAAACAAGTTGAGATGAGGTCCGTAGGGTAGGCCTTCATCAAATATGACAGCCTAGGGGAGGCGGAGGGGAGGAGCATGGGCACGCGGAGGGGACAGCGTGAGCCGAGGGAGGCAGAAGCCAGGCGATGTGTCTGTCAGCTCAGGGCCGGTGTGCTCGCCAGCGACACCAGGAGCTGCAAGAGACGAGGGAGGATTCTCCCCTGGAGGTTTCAGAGGGAGCATGGACCTGCCAGCACCTTGATTTTGAACTTCTCTCCTGCACAACTGTGAGACAAGAATGTGTGTCGTTTTAAGCTCCCCGGTTTGTGGTACTTTGTTACGGCAGCCCTAGGATTCCAATACAGAGTGTTCTAAATGAGCTTGGGGAACAAATGACAACATGTAGCATGAATTTCCTGTAATTTTATTAGAGTCAAACAAGATCAAATCTGGAGTCTGAACAGAATTACTTCATAGGTTCAGGTGGTTCTAGGAAGCCCGTGGTGAGGTGGTGACCTGAGGTTTGGCCAGGAGGAGCGTGAGTCGGGGAGGGTCCCCTTTGTCAGGATGCCTGGTCCCTCGTTCCTGCTGTGGGACCTTCCCCTCCACCCCTGGACTACAAACAGGACCCAGAGAACACAGAGATGCAGGAGGGCCACATGATTTACTGTGGGTTATGAAAATAAAATCCATGAGACTGTTTTTTTCTCTGAATGGTCTTAAAGTTACTAAAAACATTTTTTTAAAGTAAACTCTACACCAAACGTGGGGTTTGAACTCACAACCCCGAGATCAAAAGTTGCACGCTCTATGGACTAAGCCAGCCAGGGGCCCCATAAAGGTATTTTCAGTTAGGGAGAGAGTTTTCTGACTTTTATAGGAAATCCTCTTTGGGCACAGTTCTGTTTTGAATGGGATCGTTGAATTTATAACCCATCAAACACTCCTTGACATATCTCTCCGTGAAGTGATGGTGAAGCTCAAAGATGGACGGCACAAGACACTGTGAAATTGATCTGCCCATGATGTGGCCTGAAAACATGCAAATGACTAGGGTTTTAAGTTCTTAGCTTAAAATTATTCATGAAACGAGGTGTGAAGTTGCAGGAACAGGGCCTCGGACCTGCCTGAGAAGGCGCTAGAAACAGACCATCTATTTACAGCCGAGTGGGGCAGGATGGGCACGCAGAAGGAGGATCCCAGGAGAGGAAGGTAGAGGATGCCACCTCTCTGGACGAGAGTCTCAAGGGGATGCCTGTCCACACTGCATACCTGGGAAGCCATCTGAGGAAGTGGTGTTTACGCTGGGAACTGACAGGAGGGCAGAGGGGGTTGGGGGTGGCTTGCAAATATCTGGGAGGCCTGATTGTTGCCGGGATCTCCCAAGCTTCCAAGATGGGATCATAACAAGGTTGTATGGGAAGTCCCCTCTAGAGAAGTCAGGCTCTGCAGGGAACCGGCCACTATTGTTCTGCGTCATTATTAACATTCTGAACGAGACCCTGAAATATTCACCCGTGACTCTGGAATCACTAGAGAAAAAATCCATTATGTTCAATGTAGTTTTCTTGTTAAGTAAATTTTATTTTTTGAGAGCGATTATTTCAGGAGTATATGTGGTAATTTGATTCAGAAGAACATGAGATTAACCAGGACTCTTCATCCCTTGACCACACAACGGGAGCCGAAAGCAGACTGCACTCACATTTGCCAAAATGCTGCTTTAGATCTTTTAAAAGGTCAAGAATGCCTTCTTTTTATCAAAGGATTAGAAATAATTTTTATACATATACAACTTTTTAAAAAAGGAGTGAGTATTGATTCTAGCATGCTAAGACTGTTGTGCTTTCAGGGGCTGAAGGTTCATGCAAACATTCCCCAGTTTCAGCGCCAAGTGCTGTGGGTTTCAGTTTGGGGTTTGGAGGCATTTGCAGAGGGTCTGCTTCTCGATCACAGACTCGTGCTGGACCTGGGCTGTAGGTGCTTCCATCAGCAGCCCCGAAATGCAGGTTGAATACAAAGCATCAGGACGTTTCCACAATGGTTTGTTTCCATTTACAACAAGAATGACAATTATTGTGTGGATGCAGGTAACCGTTCTGTGTCCGGGAGCTGCTGGACTAGGGGAAGGGGCTCCCCCGGCCGGTGAGCAGGCCTGCACACGCGCCGGACAGGAGGGGTACTGGCTGCCTGAGGGCAGGGTGAGTGAGTCCGGCCGCACTGGCCGGGGTGCAGGAGACACACAGGACGGGCCAAGAAGCCACTCCTCGCACGCAAGTGCCGAGGCGCATCGTCCGAAGTGACCTGGTGAAGACGATGTTCAGCCACCACCCTGTCCCCGTGTGCGTGCTGGAGCCACAGGACAGCGGGCGTGGCGACCTCGCTTCTCCATCCAGGTCTGCCGTCACCGTGGTGCACACAGTGTGAGGCCCCCCGGCATGAATCCTCCCACTGCTCCTGCTCACACTGTGCCGTTCGGAGTGGCTGGTCTGCTTCACCGCCACGTTCAGGTATATTTGGGAGTCTGTGTGGGGCACTCACGGAGGCCGTCTCTGAACCGTGTGGCCCGGGCCCCAGCTGTGTTGGCAAATGCGCGGCCGTCGTCGGAACCGTGGGTACCGTCTGTCCGTTCTCGCGGCTCGAGATGGTTACGTTCTGTAAAGTTGCCACGATCGCTGAATTAGCAAATACTGGACCACTGTCCCTAAGGGAAATACAGGGTGAGGTCGCTGTGAGTCTCCGGTCACGACATCGTCATCTGCAGACCAATATGCAGCCTCGCTTTGTTTGGGTGTCTGTTTAGCAACCTCTGACTTAACATAGGCGGTTGAAACTGCTCTCAGTGACACTGGTGTGTCCCCCTCCCAGGACACTCACACGGCATGTGTGTTTGCAGGACCTCCGCATCTCCCTGACTTCGCTGTCATCGGAGTGCTGGCCCCGGGCAAGCCGTTCTGTCTGAAACGCTCAGCTGCATGGGTCCCAGGCTGCCTGCTCTGTCCAGCTAGCCCAGGGAAGAAGCGTCCTCCTAGACTGGTGCTGGGTTGTTAGCGGTCTGATGTTGTGTGCAGACACTTGGTGCACTGTGTCTTGGTCATTATTATGTATATTGGTGATCACCATTGCCACAACAAAGCCACAGTGAGCGTCCCCACATGCGCCCCTTTATGGACCTGCGCACATGGATAAGCATTCAGGAGTGAGGTTTCTGGGTCATGGCTGTGCGTGTTTTTAGTGTGAGTAAACATTGCCCGAACACTGTCCAGCAGGGCTGTGCCCGTCCACACCCCACGGCTGTGTGTGAAGTCCTGGGTCCCACATTTCCGCTGGCCCTTGGCGCTGTCCAGCGCTCCAACTCGGCCAGTCTGGCGAGTGTCCAATAATGTCCTGTTGCTATTTCAATTTGGACCTCTCTAATTACTAACAACTTTATCTCTCCCTAGGCTTGGTATCCACTTGGGTTTTCTCTTCTGAGCATTGCCTAGTCATATTCTTTGCCCATTTCTGTATTTGAATTCTTGTCATTTTCTATGGATTTGTAGGCTGTCCTTATTTATTCCTCGCGTTGGTCCCTTGTTGATTTTAAAAATTACAAATCTCACTCTTAATATAGCTACTATATAGTCACCTTGTCCTGCAGTGAATACAAAGCCTAAATTTGATATTTCAAAACTAAATTTTTTGTTTTGCCTTATGGTTTGAGCTTTGGGAATTTCCTCATTTAAACAAATGTCTTCATTCTTTAGTCACAGAAATATGCTCCTCTCAGGCAGACGATAGACTCACCTATCTTCTGTGAAGGTTACAGCTTAATTTTCCAGTTGCGGTTCTTTGGCCTCCTGGGGCTCCTCCTGGCACACTGGGGTCAGGACTCTGTACCTCTCTTCATGCAGTGATCCAGTTTCCCCAAAACCATGGGCTAGAGATCAGATTAAAGTGGATGCTTTAATGCCTGGGGTCAGGCACACAGTGATGTATCTGGAGGGAGTTCAGCAAGCTTGCCGACCACAGTGTGGGTCTGACTCCTGGGAGGAGAGGGCAGGAGAGGATAAGCATGGAGAGAGCCCCAGCCCGGGACCCCCATTTTTTTTTAAGATGTATTTTAGAGAGAGAGAGAAAGAGCAGATGTAATTTTAAAAGCGTGTTCAGAGAAGGCCTCAGGAAGATGCCTCTGAATAAAGACTGGAGAACATGAGTACGTGAACCCTGCTTCTCCCCAGGGGGATCATTCCAGGCAGAGGCAGGAGAGCGCTGGCCCCTTTGAGGCTGGGAGAAACTGCGAGAAGGCCATCGTGACTGGCGGAGGGGGAGTGTGGGGAGAACGCTGAGGTGAGGTCATGAAGGTAATGGGGACCGGATTGCGTGGGGCCTTTTGGAGCCCTGTAGGGTCAGGGCGGCTGCTCGGTGAATGGAAACCACCGGCTTTGTGTGATGTCCTACCCGCATTCTCCCTGGGTCACCCTGGCCGCCGTGCTGGGAAGGGAGATGTCTGTAATCCTACACAAGAGGCCGTGACTGCTTGGACCAGAGGGAGAGGTAGCGAGGGAAGTGGTAAGTGGTCTGACTACGGGCATGTGTGGAACTAGAGCCAAGAGCATTTTCTGCGAGATTGGGTGTGGGTGTTGGAGGAGTTCAGTGCAGAAAGCTGAGTGAGGGGGGTTTTAGGAAGGAGGGAACGACCTGGGTGCTGAGCAAGGGGGTGGGGGTGGGGGGGTCAGAGGATGGACCGCCACGCTGAGCAGTGCAGAACTCAGCTCTGGTGGGGGGCTGAGTTCCAGGGTGCCGGGAGGAGGGAAGTTGAAGACGATGGTCAGCAAAAGGGGCTAAGAAATGGAGACAGGCAGCAGAGGAGACTGTTCGGGGCTCCTGTGATTCTCTAGCAGGCAGATTGTGTCTCGGGGAAGCAAGTGAACTTGTCCAGGAACACCTGGCCAGAGCCACACTCAGGAGCCGGGTCGTTGACCCCGCCCACAGCCTCTGTGGGACCTTGAGCAGGTTTGCTCACTGTGAATGATCATTCTTTTGATGGTAGTTTTCGTTGTTTTTTTGTGGGGATTTTGCAAAGTGAACTTGTCCCAGGCAACCTTAACCTGTCATTAGGCCCCAGATTTGCAAGCCCGTTAGTGTTTCTTCATGAAAGGTCGTGTCAGAGCAGGTGATATGGCCTCCTATCGCATTGTCCTCCAGTCGGGTGTGCCGGATGTGCATTAGGCCCAAAGGGGACGGCTTCACACCAGTTTAAAATCCTGGTGCCACGCGCTTAGCCAGTTTCTTCTCTGAAATCTTCATCTCTTCCTTGGGACTGCTCCTGCCCCTCGAGGGTGACAGGCCCGGTGAATGTGCATTCACTGATGGCCACAGACCAGGAGGGAGGGGGCCCCGTTGCTGCAGGGGGGTCGGGCTTGGGCTGGGCCAGAAGAAGGGGCACCCCTACTGCACACACTTTGAGACCGCAGCGGAGTTGGCTCTTCCAGAAGAGGAGCCATGGACAGAACCAGGGGAAAAATGAAGTTACTAGACAAGATTTATGTACATTTCCACCAGCAATAGAATGAAACTCATTTTGGGTGCCTGGGTGGCTCAGTCGGTTAAGCAACTGCCTTCAGCTCAGGTCATGATCCCGGAGTCCCGGGATCGAGTCCCGCATCGGGCTCCCTGCTCGACAGGGAGTCTGCTTCTCCCTCTGACCCTCCCCCCTCTCATGTGCTCTCTCTCTCTCTCTCATTCTCTCTCTCAAATAAAAATAAATAAAAAATCTTAAAAAAAAAAAAAAAAGAATGAAACTCATTTTTAAATTGCAGCGAAGGGGTCCAAGGTGCTGCTTCTGGGACAGAATTGTCTCCACGCATCTTTCTACACCACAGCCTGTGCAGATTTGCACATCAAACAATAGTCCCGCGAAAGGTGGATTAAGTCCCGGACAAGCCAACGTTTCTGAGGCTCTTCTCGGCCTGTACTGAGCAGGCATGAGAGGCCCGAGGACACCGCTGGGGACCCTGAGCTGCTGACCTGGTGCCTGGGAATTTACAAGACTGTAAATTGGCCGCATTGTAGAGGGAGCAGTGGGGAAGGAGAATTTCTTTTTATTTTTTATTTATTTTTATTTATTTATTTTTTAAGATTTTTATTTATTTATTTGACAGAGAGATAGCGAGAGCAGGAACACAAGCAGGGGGAGCGGGAGAGGGAGAAGCAGGCTTCCCACTGAGCAGGGAGCCCGATGCGGGGCTCGATTCCAGGACCCTGGGATCATGACCTGAGCCGAAAGCAGACGCTTAACGACTGAGCCACCCAGGCGCCCCTAGAATTTCTTTTTAATAATAGTATCTCAGGAAGGGAGAGGGAAAAGGTAAGCCTGCTGTCTTGGCTGCTGGACCTGGGAGTGTGTTTTCTGTTGCAGTAGCATTAGGAAATGCTTTCTCTTTGATTAAAATCCAAGTATCTAGGGATGTTTTATCTCGTAGCTTCAGGCCAGACATCTGATTAGTGCAGGTGTGCAGTTCACTCGTGTTCAAAGGGAATAACTCGTAATCTCCCCACCAGGCTGCATAGAATGCTTCAGATCTTTGATAGAATTTAAAAACTCAATGGGTAATAATAGTACAAGGGTTAAAACAAACACATTTATGTAGACAGAAAAATAAACATAGGTAATGCCCTGACCTTTCATTGAACTCTGTTGTTATGGGCCTGGGGTCCTTATTTATCTTATAATAGAAACCTTTACTGTGCATTCCCACTTTATTAGCTAATCTATTTCTTTGTTTACGTATTATTTTCGTCACCTTTATTATTTCACACAGAGGCTGCTTAACTTTAAAAAAAACCACTTATGGAAATCAGCAAATGTAATCAACATCTAGAATCATCAGAGACTTTAGAAACTCGACAGAAATTTCCAGTGGAAAATTTTTTAGAGGCTCATGGTTTAGCAATATTATCTGGGTTCCACAAGAATAGTCTAAAAAATGACATTAGCACATTTCGGATGCAATTTCATAGCAGCGTTACATTTAGCCTTCTGCTAACATCTTAAAAGCAATTTTCAGCCATTTCTGCGCATTCCCGAGGGAGTTTCCATTTTTGAATTCAAAAAGGATGGCTTTGAAATATTGCACTGGAAAATGTAGGGACAATTTTCTAGATTTTATGTAAATTGAAACATCACGTGCTCCCCAGCTCTTGGCTCGTGGGGGCTGAACAGCCCAGGAGGGGGGCTGCACTTCTCTTGGGGTTTCTAGTCCCAGAGGTTCCTGTGATAGTCCCAGGTGAGGAACGTGTTTGGGTGGAAACCTGAATCTGTCAGCGAAGCATTTGTCTCTGGTGGTCTGGTTGCCCGGGCTTGTCCGGGTAATCCCCACCCCGGGACTGCCACAAGCCCAGTCTTCACGTTAACTGCTGGTTTGGTGCTCAGAACCTGGGAGTTGCTCAGCTTGGGGGTTCGCTTGGTGTCGACTCTCCTGTGGGAATAACCTGCCCTTTCCCAGGCCAGTCCCAGCCCCAACCCCCTACGCCCTGAGGAGGAGGCCAGGAGTGATTTCCACCTGCGCTCCCTCCTCCTGGGCCGGCTTCCTCCCCATCTCCCTGCAGCTCCGCATTGGTGTGGCCAGGTCCCGGTTGGGACACCTGGTGGGGGTGGGCCCCTCGCTGGCTGGCCAGGTGAGCCTGGGACCGGCTTCTGCTGGCCCAAACAAAACCGTGTCTACAGAAGAAAGGGCGTTTGTTTCTCCGCATCCTGTTACAGGAGTATTTTGGAGCCACGGTGCGCTTAGCTGCAGATCCAAACACTTTTCCTAACACACCTGCGGGCTTGCTTCTTGTCCACGTCACCAGTGGAAGCTTCGTCCTCAAATGTCTCTGATCTTCTGTTTGAAGGATATTTAGTCAAAGGGCACAATAATTTCTCTGTCTCTGTTTTTGGACATTCTTTTTTAACCTCAATGACTTTGTACAGAGTCTCAGGACCAAAGGGACAGATTTAATACCCAGTATTTAAGGAGTACGGTTAAAAGAAATGACATAAAATCAAAGTGGGTCTTGAAAAGTATTCTAATTGCTCTCATTTCATCCTCTTATATTCATTATTACCTACGGTTTATCACTTGGTCGCAGAGATTACCATTTTATTAAATATAACTCTAGCAGTTTAACATTATGGTTACATATGAGTGAATTATTTTGTCTTTGTTAGTAAAAGCGGCTTGTCTCACTTTCTCTCTTTTTAATAAATGATGAGCTTGGACCCACTGGCTGAACTCTGATGTCATTTTGTCTAGGGAATGTCTCACATTCCCCATTTCAAAGCTGGGGTCCAGATGGACTCCCCTCAGAGGGACACCCTAAAAACAAAAGAGTCAGGCTGCCAGCACAGAACAACATCCCGTGGGGCCAGCAGCTGTGCTGTGAGATGGTCCCTCTCTCCTTTGGTCAGGATGTCACCCTTTTCTGAGCACAGAAGACCTTGCCAAGGGCAGGGGGGTGGGGGGAGGGCAGCAAGGAATAAATGCCCTTGTCTTCCTCAATGCAAAAAAAAAAAAAAAAAGAAGACCTTCCAAAATCTTAAACTGGGTCTTATTTTCAAATCTTGTTTTATATAAGTCTGTTTTTCTATTTTTTTCTTACATGAATAAGTTAAAGAGTCACTACAACTAATTACAAGTAATTCACTTCTCTTTTACTGTTTGCTGATGTCTGGGGAAGCATTTTCAAACACATTTTCTGTAATTTCCCCTGAGTTTTTGAGATTACACAACTTTGAGGCCATTGAATAATTACTCCTCCAAACCCTTTTTCTCTTACCAGTTATAAACTATTCACACAGCTAATAAAAAAAAAAATACATTTAATTTGATTTCTCAAAATATTAAGGTTTTTGTAATTAAATATACTCATTGGTTTAAAATTATATTAATAAATGTATACATAACACTATAAATATACAATATGTTTAGTATTTAGAAATAAGGTGAATAAAATTAGATTTATTACAACCATATAAACCATCTCTTCCCTTTACTTTGTCTCCTCCTTCCCTTTTTCTATCAAATGTTTTAAATTTCTTTAAAATTAGGCGCACAATTAAATTATTCCAGAGCTGGTAAACACTTAAGCGAAACCATTTAGTGAAGTGCTAATGCCCTTAAATTGCTTTCCTCGGCTTCTGCTGCCCATGGGGACGCTGGTCCCCGAGAGCCCAGAATCTCTCAGTTTCACTGTCTTTTCTGGTGTCCCTAAAACTCTGACAGTAATCCAACTGCTTTTGTAGAATGCAAGTTTTATTCCTCTTACATTCTTCCTGTTTGCGTTATGAATAGTCTGCAGTTTCAGAGCTAAGCAAAGGCATGTGTCCAGTGCCTCTCAAGAAACATTATTTTCCTGGGACAGATGATCAAGGGAAGGGCAGTGACTGGAATTTGAAACGGTCTCAAGCAGCAGGTGCGGGCTCCGCAGACACGTGAAGGGCCGGCACCTCCTTCCTACAGCTTGTATGCGCCTCCCCCACCCGTTTCCTTCAAACATTTTAAGCAGACCCAGCCCGGATTCAGCAGGTGCGGGGTGGAGCTGGGCTGCCCCCATCCCTGCTCAGTCTCACCGGCCCAGGGCAGACGCTGCCGCCAATTTGTCAAAATCACCAGAAACCTTTCTCCTGGGCTCCTGCTGTGTTGGCCTAATTGCACCCCTGTGAACTCTCATCTAGGCCTCGAATGTGTCATCGACTTAAAACTTTTTCTAGAACTCCTGAGGAGTTGGCTTAATTGAAACAGCGATCTGTTTTCCAGGATCTAAATGAGCTCATGACGTCAGCGACTGCCAGGACCGCTAGAAACCAAACAGGTAGCTGATTTTTACAGGGGGACCGCATCATCTCTGTGAAGCCGCAGCTCAGGCCCCCACCCGGACAGGTTGAGGGGTCTCCCCTGCAGCGTGAGGAGAAGGAACCACCAGATCACATCTTTTAACATTTGCATCTAAAAGTAAGTTTTATTAGTTACTGAGGGAGTATCTTCTGGCATTTAAAAAATGCAGATATTATAAACTGTCCACCGCTTTGAAGAGCTCCCCTCTCAGTCTGAATGCGTAGTGACTTGATCACCTTTTAAAAACACACGTGACAATGCTTTCCTCTGAACAGACAAAATTTTTCCTGATTCCTCTTCTCCTTGAATTTGGATTTCCATCCACCCACCCCTTGGAATATTATCCTAATGTGATATAGATGGATCTTGGCAAAAAAAAGTCTTTTATTCATCACCTATATTCTTGTAGTAAGCATCTGTTCATAAGTTGATTTTTAGATTAATTGTAACCACAAGACTCTAGGTGTTAAGTTTCTTTTGAATTATTGTTATAATTATTATTGGTATACAGTTGGGTAAAATGTCTTATAAACTGGAAAATGATCAAATGTAACAAGTACAGTGACTAGGAAATCAGAGCCGCAGAGGAGAGGGCCCCCGCGGGGTTAAGTGCCGAGTGCTACCTCGGTTCCAGGCACTCGGCCACTGTGCCCTCCAGCCGTCTGTTGTCCTGCTTCTGAGCTGGGAGACCTGCTCACATCAATAGGTCTGAAAGACGGAAATGAAGAAAGATTTGTTATCGTAAGGTGACTTGGTTTTTCTGAGCTGTATGCCCAAGAGCACCTTGTGATTGTTAGGATTATTTTGAAAGCTCTACCAGCTGAAACCTTGAGTAGGTCGCCCTTTGCATTTGCTGAAAGCAAAGATCTAGCACCTGGGGACTTGCTAGAGGAGCCCGAGTGCGATGAGGTTCTAGGGTCTCAACCAGGAGCTCTTTGTGGCCCCGGGGGGGCTGGGCCCCCGGCCCGGAAAGGGAAGGGGGGGGGGGGGTGGGGGGGGGGGGGAGCGGTGAGCCTTTGTTTTGGAAAAGGGAAGCCAGGCCGTGGAGAGGGAGGGGGAAAGGGAATTGGAGGGAGGAGTGCTTCGGTCCCCTTTAGGAAGGAGTTGGGGATCTGGAAATTACAAATAATTGTTTTAAACATATCACTGCCTGCGTGCCCGAGAAGGTCTTCGCACATATGCGTACCCAGTCTGGGGAGCACTGAAGTGGGGGTCTCGGCCGGCTGCAGGGCCAGCGGACAGTAGGGTCTGAGCACAGCCCCCGGGAGAGCGGGGCAGGTGACCCCCTGCACTCAGGTTGGCAGAGGTCATTCGGGGCCTATTGGGAGAAGCCCAGTAATGACCTCTTCGGGAACCAGGTTTCGGTGTTGCCAACATAAGCTCCTTTGGGTGCTGCCTAGTAATACCAGACTTGTCTGGTAGTGAGGAGCTCATACGCACACGCCCACATGTGCCGTGCCAGGTGCCGTGGTTCGGCTTCTGCGTCGTGTCACCCAGCCCCCAGCGGGCTTTCTCCCTCCTGCACCAGGACGCGCGAGCAGAAAGAGCCCAGCGGCGCAGCTCCCTGACTCCGGAGTGTTCTTGACTCGATTAGGCCCGTGACAGTGCTCCGAAGGACCTGGCAGGCACGCTTCACTGGTCCACACTTACGGCCTGTTTTACTTACCATGAGACACGGACAGAAAGAGTGTGGCAGACTCGAATTTTCCCAACCCCCAGAATTCTGCTTCGCCAACACTTTGATCTTTGCTCGGCTCATGAAGTCTGCTTGACGAGGAGGCTGATGATTCAGATGTTATTTTCCTTCTGCTGCTTATCACTGTGCAACGAACAAATTAGGGGTTCTTTTTTCACTCCTGCCTGTGTTCTACCCCAGTATCCGGTTGGTCACCCAGTCCTGGTGCTTGTAGGGCCCACTCTGGAGACCTCACTCTCCTGCTCCTTCCCCCCCCCCCCCCGACCTTCCCCAGGAGGTTGTCACCCATTTCTGGGCTTCAAATCCTTCAGGGGCTTCTCCACATTGATACATATATTTCTAGGTCTGGGGGCCTTGGAATCAAATTGGCAAAAGGCATATGGGCACCAGGAGAGAACGAGCTTGCGTACGAACACAGCAAGCACATCCGTGGCACTGCTCCGTGATGAGTAACTCCAAGCGGTAGTCAGAATCTGGGGCTCCCATACCTGACTTAGTAGGGAAAGGGGGAGCGAGGACAGGCTCCTGTGGGCGGAACAAATGCGTTTCTTTGGGGGAAGATAAATAGGTTTTTTAAGAGAAAGTGTGTGTAGCATTTGTCTATACAGGCGTGAGTGATCTCTCCATCTCTTCGGCACCCAGAAACCCCCCAGAAGGGAATGCATGGCGGGTTTACGCTTCACCTCTCCCTGGGAAAGGAGCTGCCCCGTAGAGAAGATTCACGCAGACCTCATTTCTCAGAAGGTTCTGCTTTGGCTCCGATAAGGAAAACTGACAAGGCTTCTTCCTGCTTCTGTTGAATGTCCAAGTTCTTCTGCTTAAAACAGTCTTTATATGAACCCTGGGGTTCCCAGTGGGTCCCCACCTGCTGGCTGCTATTCCTGGCCTCTGCCTTCCTTGATTTCTAGGCCGCATGACAAGCTCATCCATGTCCTGGATCCTCCTTGTCCTGCACTCTTCCTTCTGCCTGGACACCGGCCCTGCTCCCCTCTGCCCGGCCGCGCAAGCCGGAGCACAGGCTCTGGTGGAAACCCTGATGTCCCGTGGCTTGACGCAGCCCCACTGTGGTGTCATGCCCCACACCTACGTGCACATGGGGCCTCTCATGCCTGCTGTCGGTCTGTGAGCACTGAGCTCTTCCACGGAGCCCTGGGTGCTTAGCTGGGTGCAGGCACCAGGACAGACTCCGATTGCGATGGTCACTGCCATGTGCAAGGAAAGGGGATCCTGAAACACTAGAGGAGGAGCCGGGGCAGGAAGGCTCCGTGTTCCTCTGACCCACGGCCCTCATGGGAAAGAGGGCTCAGGGAGGGAGCCCTTGTGAGCGGTGGTTCTGTGATGCCCTACGGTCACCGTCAGTCTCCAGGCACCAGTCTCAGGGTCTCGCAGGTGTAGGGTTTCGGAGTAAAAGCAACTGTATGTATGTGTGTTTGTATGTTTTGTGTTCTTTCAATTTAAAGACTAGGTTTCCCTTATTTCTCCCCTATTATAACAATAATGTGGATTTGCTAGAACAGCAAAGAAATAGGGACACACTTGGGATTTGCAGGTTCTCTTGAAGTGCAGATGCCAGTCCATCCCAAGTAGGGTTGGCATCATGATCTTAAGACATTGACAGGCCAAATAGTGGTTTTTTTTACGACTACACATAATGTATATTTCTTTTCTTCCTGACTTTAAAAGAAATATATTGCCTTATAAAAAATGTGGAGAAACACAGAAAAGTATAAAGAAGACATTTAAAATCACCTCTGTGTAACGAAGCAGAGACCATCGCTTATAACACGGGGTGTATTTCTTCATCTCATGACATTATTTCCTGGTCTTTTTATCTCCCCATCTGGATGCACAGGTTCACACCTATTTCATCACCTAGAATCAGCATCTCTCTGTACTCTATGTGTATATCACCACTGTGTATGCAGCTTACTAGTACTGAGTCACACATTTTTATTTCTTTTTTTAAAAAGAGATTTATTCATTTATTTTAGAGTGTGAGTGCGAGTGGGGCAAGGGCAGAGGGAGAGGAAGAGAGAGAATCTCGAGCAGACTCCCCACTGAGCGCAGAGCCTGACGTGGGGCTCGATCCCACGACCCTGAGATCATGACCTGAGCTGAAATCAAGAGTCCGACACTCTACAGCCTGAGCCACCCAGGTGCCCGTATAGTGTTTTCTTAACATTCTTAACATTTTCTTAACATTTTATAACCTTCACAATTCATAAGTATTTTTAACAACTGTAGAATTTTCCATCCTATAGTTACACCATATTCTATTTGTACAAGTCTTTGCCTTTGTATATTTGGATAAGTGTTCAGTTTCTCACCACTACAAAAACTATAATAACCATCTACATACTTATGTCTTTATCTTTGGATAAACTCCTAGTTATTGGGTCAAAGACTTTAGATTTTTCTTTATAGAAACAATTTGTATCTTGTGAGTCTTATGCAAAACAGTCTCCTTGGGCCTGGTTTACTTGTTGGTTTGAGTGTCTAGATGGATGTTGGAAAGCGTGCATAGGCAATGTGCACAGTGAATGAGCGTTCCTGGCTGGGTGCTGCTTACCTCTGCTGGGAAGCTGTGAGCCCCGAGGGTGCTGCAGGGAACCTGGGAGTGCTGCTCTGGGAAGCAAGATGACTGGAAGCAAATGATAGTGGTCAAGAAAACAGGCTTCGGCGTCCACGAAACCCCGCTCCGCAGACTGGCCATGTGACTTTGGGAAAATTCCTTCTTGCCAAGCTCTGTTTCCTCAGCAGAACACTGAGCTGGCGCCTTGGGGAGCCACCGTGAGGACCTAGCGCGGGAGGCGAGAGTGTGCGCCTGGGGCAGATGCTCGGCTGGCCTCTCTGCTGTCCTCGGGCATTTCCTGGCACATCGTCTCCAGAAAGTAACTGCTTAGGACAAACAAATCCTCTAGTACATCGAAGAGCAATTGCTGCACAGACCAAAATAGCAAATGATATGTTTTTCCATATAACCTCCGACCTGGCAGTGAGGAAATGGAGGCTCACAGAATCAGGGCGACCTGCCCAGCAGCATAAAGGGTGGTGGCCCACGGGGGCTCGGGGAGGCACCGGGTCCCTTCCTCAGCTTTTTGGTCAGGGAGAGACTTTTCCATCAGGTTGGAAGGTGTGAATATTATAAGGATGGTGGCGGGGGATTTTTAATTTCAGAATGAGAACTGTCTTTATGGACCAAAGGATTGTGCTGTCAGGGTCCTCCGAAGACAGACTGAGGGTGTGTGAGTGCATGCGCACGTGCATGTGAGGGCGTGTGCAGGTGCGTGCATGCGTGTGTGAAGGTGTGTGTGTGCAGATGCACGAGTGAGCGTGTGTGCAGGTGTGTGTGTGAGGGCATGCATGTGTACGTACACATACAGAGGGGCGAGATGTATTGTCAGGGTTGGGCTCCCATGGTCGGGGGCGTTTGGCCAGCTGAGCCACGTAGGGCAGGCCACCAGGCAGTACCATAGTCTCAGGGTGCCTGGAGAAGCCCTTCCTTCCTGGGGAGCCTCAGTCTTTCCCCCGAAGGCCTTCCACTGAAGGATGCGGCCACCCATAATATGCAGGGCCATTTGCTTTACTCAAAAGGCCACTGATGTAAAGGTTAAGCGCATCTAAAGCCTCACAGCGACATCCAGACTGCTGTTTGGCCAGCACCTGTCCCCATGGCCGGGCCACGTCAACACACAAGTTAACCGTCCTGGGAACCAAAGGCCTGTCATTGGCCAGGGCTGAACAGACAGGTCCTGGGGCAGGGGTCTCCGTGTTCCATCCGGGGCTGAGGATGAAGCACTCTGCTGAGTGAGTCACAAATTAACTAGAATTTATGAAAATGTTTGTAAATGTGGGCTCCCGCCCTTGCACACATCTGGTTTGTGTGGTCACAGGGCTGAGCTGGGAGGGGGACGGTCCTCTCTCCCTGGAGCCGGCTGCCTCCCAGCTGCTCGTCAGGGTCCAAGGAGCCCTGCCCGCGCTCAGGAGGGTTTAGGGAGGCTGGCCCAGCTCCCTGGGCCTCAGAGTGAAGTCATGCTTCCTCCTGGGGCTCTAACTGAGCTGGTCTTAGTACTGGGAGCAGCTGTGCCCAGGTGTGGCCGTGTTTCCCAGTCTGGTGCCTGCATGTCTGTCTTGGTCACGCCCAGCTCCTCCATCTCCAGAACCTGCCAGGACCCCTCGTGGGCTGGAATCTTGTTCCTAAAGATGCAGTTCATTCTCAAGCAGGGGTGATCTTACACCCCTGGGGGACAGTAGCCATGTGTAGAGATGGTTTGGGTTGTCATAACTGGGACAGAGCTTTCCCTTGGCGTCGGAGACCAGGGATGAGGTTAAACATCGTACAGTGCACCTGACGGCCCTTACGACAGAGGTACCCGCCCCACAGGTCGATAGTGCTGAGGTGGGGACCCGAGACCTGCCTGACCCCAGTGAGTGCATGGTCTTCCTGAGAGCGCTTGCTTCCGCGTAAGGTCAAACAACACGCTCCAAGTGATGGGGAGAGGCCCTTCATACTAATATTATCTCGGCAATCCTAAAATGCATTGTTAAGTTATGGATGATTAAGAATGAAATGAAACTAGTTTCTAGTTTCTCTGGGAGAGTCGTTAATAATGACCTGACTTGATCCTAAATATGTTCTGTAGATATATTTTCTCTTCCTTGTGATTTTCTTAGCATTTTCTTTTCTCTAGCCTACTTTTTGTAAGAATGCAGTGCATAATATAACATAAATTATGTCTTAACTGACTGTTATGTAAGCCTTCCAGTTAACAGTAGGCTAGTAGTAGTTAACTTTGGGGGGAGTCAAAAGTTCGTGTAGATTTTCAACGACGTAGGAGTGGGCGTCCCAGCATCTGCATTGTTCAAGGGTTAAATGTGCACTTGTTTCACAGTCTGGTGTATGGATATGTGCCTTCTCCACACCTGGGTGCTCCACCTTCAGATTTCATGTACTGATTTATTTTCCAAAGGCATGACCCTCACCAATGGCGCCAAAGAGGAAGGCGTG
Organism: Neomonachus schauinslandi; assembly: GCF_002201575.2. Classification (NCBI taxonomy): domain Eukaryota; kingdom Metazoa; phylum Chordata; class Mammalia; order Carnivora; family Phocidae; genus Neomonachus; species Neomonachus schauinslandi. The sequence goes on from NC_058410.1 coordinate 2,631,783, forward strand.
AGATGGCCCGTGTTTCTGTGGGAGGGGAGCTCTGACCTTCCATCTTGCGGTACTGTTTCTTTAGAGGGATCTTCTGGTCCTCGGACGCTGGGAGAGACCTCGGTGCTCCAGGAGGATTTGAGGACAAGGAGTCAATAGTCTAGCAGAGTCACACAACACACCCGAGTGGTTCTGATTCGGTTACTTGGACTGTGGCGGCCACACACAGAAAAGTGCCCAGCTCGGTCTACGTGACCCAGCCAGGCTGATTTGCAAAGCAATGTTGAGGAGGCCCATGTAGCCTGAGTCTCGGAGATAAGTACATGTGTTCCACCGGTGTAGACGAAGGCCATAAATAGCATGGTAAGTGCCCCTGAAACAACCCCAGTAGCGTCTTCAATGTCTGGATTTGGCTCGTATTTCAAGTTCAGTTACTGCAATGGTTTGAAGGCTCAGTGGACATTTGAGCCTGTTCCCTGGCTCTTTCGGGCTGGCCCACAGAGGCACGTGGCCTCCCAGGCTGTGTCCATCAACTAGCTCTGGTGACGAGCGCCGCAGACGGGGCAGCGCTCCCCACAGGCCCGGAGGCTGGACATCTGCGGGCGGTGGGGGGGGCGGGGGGCGGGGGGCAGGCTTGCTTGCTTCTCTGCTTGGCTTGCAGACGCATCCCCTGCGCCACACGCGGTCTGCCCTCGGGGTGTTCCTGTACCCTAATCTCCTTTTCTTACAAGGACACCAGTCCCACTGGATCAGGGCCCATGACATGCGTCACCCCATTTAACTCGATCACCTCCATAAAGACCCGTCTCCAGGAGGGTCACACTCCGAGGTCATGGGGGTTCCAGCTTCAACATGTGACTTTTTGAGGGGCACAGTTCAGCCCATATCAGTGTGTACCTATAAATGATGGGTGCGTTTTCAATTTTTATGTGGCTGGAATCACAGTCTGTGTTTCCTTTTGAAACTTATTTTCAAAAAGCTCTTATGATGTTTTTGAGATTTATTCATGTTGATCATGTGGTTCTTTTTCATTCACTTTGTGTGCTGTGTAGTGTTTCCTGGTATGAAAAATGCCAGTTTATTTTTCCATTCCCCTAGCGAGGAGCCAAGTCAGGTGATTTCCAATTTCTGTTCTTTTAAGCAGTGCTCAGTGGAGAATCTATGTCTTCCCATGAACGTATTCTAGAGTTTATTTCTCTGTTTAGATTCTGAACGGTGAAATTGATGGCCATAAGATAGGTACCTTTTCAAACTAACTTGGTATTGACAAATTCCTCTCCAAACTGGTTGAACTCATTTATTTGCCCTTTGGCAATTTATCAGAGTTCCTTTTTCCAGATACTCACCAACTCCCATTGGATGCAGTTTGGCACACTTAGGCTATTTTTTTAAAGATTTATTTTTATTTATTTTAGAGAGGGGGAGGGGCAGACAAAGAAGGAAAGAGAATCTTGAGCAGACTCTGCACCTGATGCAGGGCTTGATCTCAGGATCCTGAGATCATGACCTGAGCCGAAATCAAGAGTCGGATGCTTCATTGACTGAGCCACCCAGATGCCCCATTTATGCTATTTTTAGGGGTGAAGAATTTGCTTATCTGATGAAGACGAAAAGCACCTCTCCACCTCTCTCTATTGTATGCATTAACCTTAACATATCTCTGATGCTAATTCTTTTTCAGTCATGTAGGTTATGAGTACATTCTTCTGGTCTGTGCCCTGTTTTAACCTTGTGGTGTCTTTTGTCATGCAAAATATTTCTTATTTAAATGTAGTCAAATCTATTGATTTTTAAAAATATAATGTATGGATTTTTAACTTGTTTGAAAAATCCTTTAGTAGTTCAAGTAAAAATACAATCTCCTGAATGTCCTTTTAACAATTACATAGTTCAGCTTTTTCCCATTTTGGTCTTGCATTTATTTTTATCCATGGTAGGAGGCTGATCGGTCACTTGGCCGGAACCCCTTGTCCGTCCCTCAGTGTCCGGTCTGTCCTTCTCTGAGCTCTCGTGTGTGGGGGCGCCTTCTGGGCTCTGTTGGGCTCCTTGCACAAATGTGATCCCTCTGACGTTGGATTGGGTGCTGGTATCTGTCCAGTCATGCATGTCTCCTACTTGCCCTTCTTCAAAATAGTGTTGGCTACTTTTCAGCCTTCACTCTTTGACTTTAATCCCAGGAAAAATTATTCCTGTTTGGATGTATTATGGTCACTGCATAAAAATGTGTAGATTTATTTGGGGAAAAGTGACCTTTTTTTTTTTTTTTTTTTTACCATACTAAGATTTCTGTTCTGGAATGGATATTTATCTTCACTTACTTTGGTTTTCTTTTGTTTCTTTCAATAAAGTTTTTCATATTTTCTGTAAAGTCCTTACACATTTTCATTTAGATACACACTTTAGATTTTACAGGTACTCTTTCCTTGTCCTTTCTTGTCTTTCTCCCTTCTGCTCCTCCTTTTTGCAGTTTTGAACGTCATCTCTTCAAATGGTTTCCTGCTGATGTACAAAAGCTCTATTAACTTCTGAATATTACTCTTGTATTCGGTAACCCATCATCCCCTCTGATTAGAATGAATAAGTTGTCAGCACGTTCTCTTGGGTTCTCTCGGATTTCATAGAGGATTAGACTGTCTCTGAACCACAGCTGTTTGTCTGCATTTACTTTCTACTACATCTCTTTTGAGTTTAAAAATTTTTATTTTCTGTTCTGTTCAATGCTGCCCTCCTGCTGTTGGAAGTTCTTGGTGCAGCCTGGGCTCCCTGGCCACATTTCTCCATGGGTTTTGAGATTTGGGGCTGTGGGCACACTTTGGAGCCTCACCCCTCCTGTGCGGATTCCTGGCAGCCTGGCCCCAGACTGTGTCTGTCCACGGGGAGCCCTGGTGCGGCTGCCGGGCGGCTCCGGTGGATTCCTGGCGTGGGGGCGACTTTCACTGAAACTCAGTGTGAACCTCCCGCCGCTATAAATCCACCCATGTTCATGGGAGGCACGGGTCTGGCATGTTCAATGACCAGGGATGACTTAAAAAAAATATTTTAAACTTGAGCCCAGGACACGTGAGGGGAATTTCCTGATTCTTACGCTGCTCAGTGGATTGTTGTCCCCGCTGGCCCCTCCCCAAGCTGACTGAGTGTCCCAGCTTCCCGCGGCTGGCTCCGTGCCAGCCCCTCTGCTCACGGGGCCAGTCTCTCCTTTCCTGTACCTCCACGAGTGTGAAAACCTGCCACCAAGGACAAAATGACAAACAACCCAAATGGAAAACAGCAGAGGATGTGAGTGGACATTTCTCCAAGGAACACATGCAAGTGACCAAAAAGCACGAGAAATGATGCACAACATCACTAATCATTAGGGAAATGCAAATCAGAACCACAATGAGGTACCATTTCGCACCCACTAAGATGACCACAATAATAATAATAGAGAAGAAGAAAAGAAAATGCAAAGTACCAAGTTTTGAGAGAGACTGTGGAGAAGTTGGAGCTCTGGTACATTGCTGATGGGAAAGTAAAATGGCTCCCCTGCTCTGGAAAAATCCGGCCGTTCTGGAAAACCGTTACCATAACTCAGCAGTCCCCCAGGACGGTTGAAGACAGGGACCCCATGCAGGCTTCAGCAGCCCTGCTCCCGACAACCAGAGGCAGGACCAGCCTGAAGCGCCCACCGGCAGGTGCATGGCTGAGCGGGGAGTGGTGTGCCCACGCCGTGGAGAATGGCTCGGCCATAAAGAGGAATGAGGTACCAATCTGTGCTACTACGGGATGAACCTCAGGAACGTGATGCTACGTGAAGGAAGCCAGACGCCGAAACCCTCCGTGGTCTGGTTCCATTTACGTGAAGTCCAGAGAGGCTGCAGGGGCTGGGGGAGGAGGGCCGCTGGGGGTGGGGGGTGCGGACCCCTCAGGGCTTCCTTATGGGGTGATGAAATTATTTGGAAGTGGACAGTGGGCTGGTTGCTCAACAGTGAGAATGTGCTTAATGACACTGTTCATTTCAAAATGGTTCATTTTATGTTATGTGAAATTCACCTCAATTAAAAAAATATTTTTAAGATTCAGAATTCAAAGACGACGGACATTGCAAGCCCCCAGTTGGTGGCGGTCCAGCCCTGTGGTCACTGTCCTTCAGCCCCTTCCTTCCTGCCACGCTGGCCACCCATCGAAGGACATTTTCCTGTCGTCTCTAAGCGTGCGCGGTGACGTCCTTGTCGCTGGATGTCCCTGCCATCTGTAGGAAGTGCACGTGCTCTGAGCGGCCCCCCGTCTGCTTTAGCATGGACCTGACCTCTGAGCCCCAGGAGGGGAAGGAGCACGGAGCTGCAATCGGGAACACCCCTTCTTCTAGTGTGGGACTAGTCACACAGCCTCTTGGTCGGCTTCGTCCAGAAAAGACGCCGGCCATGGTCCAGGAGGTGGCTGGCCAGGGCGGATTTCCCGGTTGCTGTTGTAACATCACCTCCGTGACCCTTCAGGGTGAATAAAGACCCAGATATGGCCGAGGGTCTCTGGGACTTTGGGTCCCCAGCCAAGGGAGAGGACGCTGGGTTATGGAGAACAAGCCCTGACGATTTGGTCTTCGTAGGAGCTGAGCGTTTGGTCCCTGGGGGAGCACGTCAGTGAGGTCCTACAGATCAACACCAGAGCTCTCCCGCAGCGGCGGCCGGGCTGGGGTTCGCAGTGACCGGCTGATGCAGGTGGGGAGGAGGGAGGAGCGCTGTGCTTCGTGAGGACCACAGACTCCAACAGCCGGCGGGCCTGTGTGTTGGGGTGGGGTGGATGTGTGTGCTGCGGCCACTCCCTCGTCCACAGACATTTAAGAATCCATACTGCAGAGGAGAGCGTGGATGAGCCCCACGTCTTAAATGAACTATTTTGGGAATTTCTAAACAGCTCCAGAACAACAGAATCGACATTGATTTATGGCCTAATTGTTTATGAGAAATAGAATTCAGATAGGCCGGGCCAGCCCCCTCCCCAGCCGCGCTTGGCTGCAGACCGCGTCTCTGGCGCCATCTGCTGTTCATCCGTGCCCGTGCCTCCCCCGCCGGCGGGAGGGAGGACCCCAGCCGGGAATACAGCACAGTTAGATCTAGTCAGACACCCCGGGGGTCAACTTCCAAGGGATCCCAGACCAGAAACACGGACGCCAGCATCCGAGGGGCGAGATGTCTCCGAGGCCAGCTAAGCCACTTGGGCTTGGGGATCGCTTTCCTGCCTCCTCGTGGCCAGCGCTGACAGGCTGCCGCGTGCCCGGCGTCTAAAGCGTGTTGCTCCTTTCTCCCACCTCCCCCAGAAGCCAGGTGCCACCCCAACTGTGCAAATGGGGAAACCGAGGCCACCTGGCTAAGTCACTTGCCCAGCATCTGGTGGCGGGAGACAACCAGGAGCCTGAGCCCGGCCTCCCCGCTGCTGCACCTGCTGACAGCGCCCCCGCCCCGCCCCCGGGAGCCAGCCCGCCCAGGACCACAAGGTCAGTTCTGCAGTAACATTCCAGGCAAATCAGGGCTTAAAGTGCTGAGCTTTCTCGGCATCCCACGTACTGATTTCACTGAGGAAGTAACAGCGCGTATTCACTCTATCACCTGGTACCTGGCCAAGTGTGGCTTTGGAGGACGGTGCACAAAGTCTGCGAGGTACTCTCCTGTCTAGTAAACAGGGGCTCTGGGAGCGAGCCAGACCCCTTTGCGTTATAAAGTTGGGTTGTCCACTCTCATCTACTGAAAGCCCGATCTCCACAGACCCACAGAGTCACAACGCTTGGCCGTCCAGACTAGACATTCCAAATGCCGTACACACTCCAGTGGGTGCCCCTCACTTGTCCCGGGGCACAGGACTGCTTTCTAGAGCTTTACAAAAATATTCAGCCATATTGTTTCCAGAATGGTTATTGATACTTTGTCTAGATATTTTTGATATTTTCTTTCAAGTTAACAAAGCACAAACATAGTTGCCCCTGTTCATTTATTTTCCACAAACAAGTCTGAGGAGCTTCCTCTTCGTGGAATACACCTGGAGTCCCATCCGTTTGTGTGAAGTGCTTCATACCCTCGTCACTTTAGTTTTTCCCTGGGGAGCCGGCTGTGATGCTACTGAATTCACGCTAGATGCATTTTGACAAGAACGCAGTCACGGGGATGTAACGGGAAGAGGGAGGACAGGCCTGACTCCTCTAGCGATGGAAACCCGAGGCAGCGTCCTCCCGGCCCACCCCCCTCCCCTCCACCTGTCTTCTGTCTCCTTCCCCACCTGTCATAATCACAGGTGCTCCCAGGGAGGAAAGTGGGACCTGCAGGGAAGTCCTCTCTGCTCATCCGGGAGTGGAATGGAGTAGGGAGGATGGGGGTCAGCACTGTAGGTCTTGAAAGACCCCCTTTCCCCGCCGCCCCACGTTTGGCTCAGGAGCTGAGCCTGGCAGCTGACCATGAAGTCCAGGGAATGGAGAACTGTTAGGAGGCAGCAGAGATGTGAAGGGGTCTGCGGGGTCATGTGGCTGCCAGATGGTTGGTGGACCAGCATTTCACTTCTGTTGAGCCTGATGCCCCCGCTTACTTCACTGACTCCTATTGGCAAAGTGGGGGTTCCAGAGAATGAAGGGGAAAGAAACTCATGACTGTGAATGAGAGAATATGCAAATTCAGCATTTCGAGTTTTCAGGGAGAGCCCCCAAGTATTGAACACCCTGTACTCTCAGCCTCAGGGGCTTCAAGACAGCCTGGGTGTGGGCACCATGTGTGGTGCGGGCCCCCCACCCCCGAGAAGGTGACCAGTTGGTGGGTTGGTCATGGGGTTGGATCAGACAATGGATGAATGCGTGATCCTATGGCATTTTGGGGACTTTATCTGTAAACACATCATTGATGTTGCATTAGGCCTCACACTCGTTTTCAAGTTACAGAAACCACATCAAACTGGTGCAAGCAAGATGGGCAGTTTATCAGCCCCTATGGTTGAAAAAGATACGGCTTCTGGCGGGTTTGAACGCAAAGGTCCTAACACCACTTCCCCTCCATGCCCAGGCAGGCACGTTTCCTAGGTGCACCAAGCACAAACTCCAGACTCAGAGCGTCTGCAAAGCTGGCCACCAGGACAGACTGGGCCGGTGGCTCTCCTGGAGCCCTGGGCAGGCCTCACCTATTGCGGGGTGCATGCCCATCTCGGAGCAGACACTGTGCCCGGAGAGCGACCAGGCCCTTGTCACGGCCCTGCCCATGGCGATGGGTGATCACGGCAGGGTCATGCTCTCCTGGGCTTCACAGGATTCATTCCCCATAGAAGGAAAGGTACTTTCACCATGAAGGAAGACAGGCTGCTGAGGAGGAGACCCACGGTGTTTGCCACACATGCCCTTTGCAGCCCCAGCTGCCGTACAAGCTGCACAAACAGGTCACAGAACGTGTGTGCGTGCTATTTAATACCGTCCAGCTGGGGGACAAGAGACGGGGATTAAGGGACAGGAGAGTGAGGATGCTCAAGCCTGACCGCACGTTAGCATCACCTGGTAAGCACGGGCAGCCCTAATGTGCCAGGATTCTGTCCCTGCACTCCTGATTGATTTCGTCTTGGGGTGTGCTAAGCTCCAGGTGTCTCGGGGCACCTGGGTGGTACAGTCCCTCAAGCGACTGACTCATGATTTCGGGTCAGGTCGTGACCTCAGGGTCGTGGGATCAAGCCCCGCGTCGGGCTCTGCGCTGGGTTTGGCGTCTGCTTGAGATTCCCTCTGCCCTCCCCACTCTCTCTCTCTGTCTCTAACATAAATAAATAAAATCTTTTTTTAAAAAAAGCTTCAGATGTTTCTAATGTGCACCAAACATGGAGAGTTAGGGATGTGAAGAAATTAAGGATACTGAAGATACGCCGGCCTTTACCAGTTCTGTGGGAAGACGGTGATAGTGTAGGTTGAAGTTGAGGAAAATCATACCCACCAATGCAGAATTCTCTTGCAGCGGGATCTCTGGGCCTTTCTGTGGTCCGTGACGTGGGCGCACGTCCCCGCGTAGTCGTGAGCCACGATTGCTAGCGAGGGGTGCAAGAGATTCCTTTAAAGTTTGGTTTCTTTCCATCTCTTATTTTGTAGCAAGTATGAGCCAAGGAGCAGGGAACAGAAGGGAGGTGAGGGAATAAAACAGAAAAGGGAAACTGAGCCCTGCAGTTTGGGGGGTGCAGAAACAAGACCAGCCTTGCTTTCTATTCCCAAATTCCTAAAAGCACGTTGCTAAGTAAACTCTTCAGGCTACTCAGGGTCTTACTATAGCCCGAGAATGGCTTGGGGAGAGACGGGGATGCTGGAAGCATGTTTCTGGCTTGAACTCCACGATGGAAGCAGGCCAGGCTGTTACGAGCTGTGTGCGCAGACCCCAGACCGTCGTGGTCCTATAGCCAGAATGATTGCCTCCCAGGGAACCAGGAGCCGACAAGTCGCCTTAGGACGTCTGTCCGGTTCCGTTAGTGATAGCCCCTGCTAATTAAATACGTGTCTGGACGTGAGACGAGTGACTTTTTGTTTTTGTTTTTTTCTGTGTTTTTCTTTTTTTGGCTTTTTTTGGGGTTGAGTTTTGAGGTTGGTAATGGGAACATCATCACTTCCTTTGGCTGAATTGTAAAAGTTGCACAAAAGTTTGCAAGTTCCCTTCTTCTGCTGTTTACTTCAAGCCTTCCTGAAAGCTCGAGAAATTCCCCCAATTCTTTAGAACCATGTGGAAATTAATGTTTAGAAGCAAAAAACGCCCAGGCTTGGTGAGTGTCTACTTGCACTCATCAGCACAGCTGTTCGCCGTAAATGCCATCCTGTGACTTACAGGACTTTTTCTTCCCTTTCTGCTTCAGCAGGGCAAATGGGACTCGACCTTGCCTGAGACAAAGTCAGCTGCGTCTGTGGAGGTAAGACCTGTTCGAGTTGGCTTGTGTTTCTCCTAAGAATATGAGTTCCAGGTTTAAAAGAGTGTTGAGCGCGGAGTGTTCTTTCAGTTTCTTGCGTTACCTGACCCTGCTCAGTCCAGCGGAGCCGGCCGTGGTTGATCCCGCACAGTGAAGTTTCCATTATCTGACGTTCCGGGTTTAGTGATGAAACACCTGGACTGGCGCGATAACGTCTTTGTGCAGCGGGGGTCTGCCTTGTGTGCGTAGGTGGGACAGTCTCCTGCTTTCTTTGAAGACGTGGGTTCTGTTCTGAATCTGGGTCGCTGGGGTCATCATATATATGATTCCACGTGCATTATTCCTTTTCAAACGCTACCATGTGCCTTCAAAATAAGCCGGGAGTCATAACAACAAGGGCGCCCTCAGAACGAGGTGACGCTGGGGTGGGGGGCTGGCCCCATGTTGGTCTGTCGGAGCTGTGGGGCCATACTGACTGCATGTGGAGGTCAAGTCCTCATCAGAAGCTTGTCTAGGAATTAGGCCTAAAATGGGTCATTTTAGATGAAGGTAGATTTCCTGCAGTATTTCGAGCAGCTATGTGGTTTGAATAGTAACATCATAAATAAGAAGTTTGGTAAAGTGGTTTTATGGGTGTTTTACTTTTCCTGACTCCCTGGAAACCGCTACGTGTCCAGGCAAAGCCATGACATCCGTGTTCATCGGGGCGAATATTCCCAGCAGGCAAGGCGGGAGAAGACGCTTCCGCGAGTGGTCAGTCTCGCGTTTGAGTGAACGAGCTCAGCACTGAGCTCTCCTGTTGCGCTTTTAGCATACTTACGGTATGTCTGCATCCAGTAGATTTTTATAAGTAGCTCAACGCAAAGAACTTGGTCGAAGAAAAGGTTCTCTGTACCATTATGTTGTGTGAATTAGATCTTCCTTATTAGACATAAACATCATGTCAGTGGAACTGAAGGTCGGTGATGATGATTTATGGTCTGTGACATCTCGGCGTGGTTCTGGTTACTTTGGTTAAGTGATTAGACAGGTGTCTGAAGAGTCGTTTGCTTTGCAGCCTCATGTAAAGACACTCAGAAACAAGGCATGTCGTGGTGGGCGGGAATGGCCCTTCTCCTCTCATAACATCTTTGCAGTCTAGTTTATAACCTGTTCAAGAAAAAAAACAGGTCAGCTCTCGTTGGTGATTCTTATCAGAGCTTTATCTGGCTCTCTGTGGTGAGGTCCGTGAGGAGCTGCGTCTCACGGAGAGAGAAGAAGTCCCGTTATTCTGCCTGTTGTCACACTCCACACTTGGACTGGCCCTGGAGAGCAAGAATGAAGATTCCATACTGCATGTAGTTCTCTTCTTTTGGCCAGAGAAACTGACGTAGGCAGATTGACAAGAACGTGGCTGGTGGGTGATGGAAGCCATGCGGGTGGGTGTCACGCGTGCATCGTTCCCAATAACCAGCCCTCCATGCGTGTTGCAGTAAGAGCCACGGTCAGAGTCGGGAACATTCCTGAGAAGAACCATAGTGTGCTTGCGGCTCACATCTAGCTCAAGGCTCTGAGAGGGCCCTGGGAGCCCCGCTGCAGCGCCCGCGGCCAGCCTGACCCCCCTAGGGCTTGGCCACATTTTCAGATTCAGGATAAACACACACCGATCCGAGCTCACGCAGCATCACCCAGGGAGCACGCTGGAAGTCTGAGCAGGGTGATGAGATCTTTGAGTTAGGAGTTGACCTTTGTGTCTGCTCTCCTCTTCCTCTGCAAAAGTTTGCATTCGACAGGTAGTTCGACCACAGGAGGCTCCTGGGGTCTCCTGTTTCAAATCCTAACGCAGATCCGGCTGTGGGGCTGCAAGCAGGTGCTACCACAGCTCTGGGGAGAGACACTACCGTGTTTTCCCAGGCGTGTCCTGGACGTGCTGATCCGGCAGATGCAGCAGGGGGCCGACTTCCGTGTGTTTTACCTGCTCAACCCGCAAGTCGTCTCCAGTTTAGCAGCTCTTGGTGTTTCCCCTTTCTCTATTATGGCTTCACTCTTTATGTATTTGATTTTATAAAAGGAAATGTTCAAAGGAGACAAAGGAGGTTCCAATGCCAAGGGAGGGATGTTTCCTTTTGCCACAGCGCCAGCAGAAGAGAGGGGTCGCTGCGCGGAGCCGTTCCTGCCCCTCGAGGGCCGTTCTGGTCCCACCTCTCTTCCTGTCTTCCTGCGGAACACGCACGCCCCCTGCATGGGGCTGCATCGTTCAGCCACCTGTTGATCTGGGGGGGGGGGTGTAACCAAGAACAAGCAGATGTTCCCTCAGATTTCCTGCCACCTGGAGCCAGGGAGCGTGGCCGTCCTGATTGTCACGGAGCAGTGCTGGAGGCCAGGGTTGTGCCAACAAGGGGAGACAGACGCAGGCTGCCCAGCTCTGGGGACAGGATGGGGAGCTGCTTGAAGCCTTGTGCCCAGGCCGGGGGAGCGTGTGACATGCCTGATACGAGCTTGCACACGGCCTGCCTGACATCAGGGGGTGTGCGTGTGTTGTTTTAATTCTTAATAATTTGTGAAAAACCTGTTCTTTTGCCAGATACCTCAATAAGCAAAGAAAATAGCATAGTAACTCAAACTTAATCCTGTGAAAGGAAACAGAGTTGAAGTGCTGACATTCTTGGGACTTGAGTCTCAACAAGTATCCGTCCGATGCTAACGCCGCTGCTTCTTGCGAATTCTGAGTGAGCGGAGCCCCGCGTGGAGGCTCACATGCATGTGGCCCCAGCCTGCATCGCAGACGCGCGTTCAGTTAGGGTCCCGGGACGGAAAGGTGTGCTCAGTTCTCCTTTCCGTTTTGCTTTCTTCGAATGAAGCTTTAATCTTTCTCATACTGGACCAAATTGATTCTGAGCCTTGTAGCTTCCGAATCAGGTGGATTTTCCTGTTTCTCTTTGTCTTTTTCACCAAATCTTTCCCTGCCTGTTTGAGTCATGAAGCATAGGACTTGTGCTTCTTGATGGTGCGACAGTGTGAGGTGGGAGGGGATGTGAAGAGGTGGGTGATGCGTGGAGTGTAGGTGCAGGGCTCTGGTTTTCACTCTGTTCTCAGGGGTAAAATCCTATCACAGAGCTGGCTCCTCGTGTAGAGGAGCTGAGCCTCCTTGCTAGCTGGGCCCCGGGTTAAAGCGTCTTCATCCACGCCCAGCCCAGCGACATGCTGGGGACTCCAGTGGGGCCTCACCTCGTAGTCCTCGGATGGAAGACAGGGCGCGGAGGGGTCCCGGGTCAGGTGGTGGGGAAGGTGCGTCAGCGCTGCGGTGGGCCACAGAGCTGGGTCTCGCATCTCCATGGCACAGGTGGGGGCCCAGGGAAGGGTCCAGAACAGTGGTGGTAGCCGAGCGAGCCGCGACCAAGAAGGAGCGCATCTGCAACCTCTGTGGGTGTTTCATTCCCTCCTTGAGTCATCAGGAAAGAGACAAATACACAGTCTCATTTCCGCATTTAATCACTGGATGGTCCCTCCACGTGTGTGTAGCCTTCAGCAGAAACCCTGGAAAGCATATAGGGGCCAGTTTTGTGCTAGGAACGTCCTTGGATCAAGGTCATACTTTTAACTTTCCCTTTAGGATAGCTGGAGAAAAACCAAACATTAAGTTTAGGGGAAAATGTTGAACCCCTAATTTTAGCATATTCAGCTATAGCCCATTTCCCAACCAAAACCGGGCAAGATTTATAGAAAAACAAAGCAAAACACCAAAAAAGTCCCAAGGCTTTTTATTAAGTTCTAGGATCACAGGTGATTTTTTTTTTTTAAAGATTTCATTTATTTATTTGAGAGAGAGAGAATGAGAGACAGCATGAGAGGGAGGAGGGTCAGAGGGAGAAGCAGACTCCCTGCCGAGCAGGGAGCCCGATGCGGGACTCGATCCCGGGACTCCAGGATCATGACCTGAGCCGAAGGCAGTCGCTTAACCAACTGAGCCACCCAGGCGCCCCACAGGTGATTTTTTTGTCATACTTTTCTATAGTTTTCCAAGAATCCTAGACTCCTTATAAAATAATTATATTTGAAAAAAAACTAATTAGCTGAGGCTCAACCCATCCTAAAAGTATTAAAATGACTATAATCGTTGGGTGGTAACGTATTACAGATATCTTGGGTTTAGTGACATATGGAAAATTCTAATATCTTAGGTGATTTCACCAATTTTAGGTTACATTTCATGACATTTAGTGACAAACAGCACAAAAGAACTCAATTCAGTTAACTGACAAGTCATTGCAATTTACTAATGCAGCCTAAAAGAGGTTGCTCTTGTAATTATGGATCCAAGCAACCCAAAGGGAACTTTCTGTTTGAATTTGTAATTCGCCTTGTGACTTCCTCCTATTGTAATCATAGCCATCAAGATATTGACCTCAGGTGAACGTGGAGAAGCAGGAAGCTCTCTGTGGCAGATGTCGGGGGATGGTGTCAGCAGAAGGACCGCTCGTCACCGAGCACCTGCCACTGTCCCCGGCAACTTTGCATGGCGACTGTTCCTTTCCTCTTCCTGCATTTCCCAGAGGAGGAAGTGGAGGTCAGGGGGAAATGCAGTAAGTTGCTCAGAGTCATGCAGCTGAAGGGGGAGGCTCAGCTTCTTGTCTTTCAGACGAGTAGGATGCTCTTTAAATTCTTTTACAAATGCCGGCTCTACATCTTACATCCTGAGCTTCAGTTTAGGCAGCGTTTTCTGAATTATGGTCTTGGGGGGAAAAAAAGAGCTACAGGAAATTATGGCTATCTTTTATGATCTATTAAAGGGTAAATAAAGCTATTATTTTTTTATGAAGGTGCAACTTATTTAAGCCTCTGCGCCGAGGTGTGGGTGCACTGGGGAACCGGCCACGTCGACTCCACGGCTCTGCAAAGTGTCCGAGCTGGGAGCGGTGGGGGGGAGGGGCTGGCTGCGAGCTCAGGGCCGCAGATGGTCGCTGAGGTCCTGGAGAAGGCCCTGCTCGACGGAGCCCGGCCTTACGGGGGCACCTTTGGAATAGCAGCCCCCGCAACGCTGAGCTTCTCCCAGCACTGGGTTTTCTACACAGCACAGCTTCAGAAAATCTACTTATGCGTCTGGAGAGTTTATGGTCCTTATGATGTCAGGCCCACAGTTGCTTCTACTGGTTTTTCCGCCTGAGGAGTTGTCCACATTCTCAGAAAGCATAAGAAAGGACCAGACTAGAAGCCCATGGAGCTGGGCTAGCGTCCTACCCTTTCCCCACTTAGCTACTTGGTAGCTATGACCTTGACCCCGGCCGTGTTACCTGCTGGGCCTCTGGACTGCATGGAATTAAAGATGAACGGTCAGATCTTTTAAGTACTTTGTTTTTCTTTCATATATGTTTGGACCTACATGGATGTGCATGTATAAATATATAAATGTGTGTTACGTAAACATTTCATGCATTTATAAAGGTAAAGATGTCTGTTGCTGTTGGTCTCCAGATTCCTTTTACAAACACTTTCCCTCATGTTATTAGAAGCTGCCCATTCCTGACGAAGGGTTTCCACTTCATTTCTCAGAGAATGCTAACACTTTAGCTCCCATTCTGCTGGAGACTCACGGCCCCCACGTGGGCAACGTACAGCCCCCTCCTGACCCATGCACCTGCTAGTCGTGGGCTGGCTCTCCTCCCGTCTAAACCTCGCGGGAGTGCCTCGTCTTCTCTCCTTCCCTCTCTGCCCCATTATGATCCAGTCTGGTGCCCTCAGTTCCATCACAACTGCTCTTATAAGAAAGGGTGAATGAAAAATCACAGCCTGCCTTCTTGGACCAGGTCTGGGCTGGTCAGTCTGATTCTGTGAGGACCCGAGAAATGGGACCCCTGCACTAGGTCTTACAGGGGAAGACCCGCACCGAGGCCCTGAGGTCAACGTTACCGTGTCTGATGGGAGCGTGAACGGATGCTTTCTGTGTTGGCGGGGGTTTATTTCTTGGGCATAACTGCAAGCTGGAGGACGGATACCCAATGTGACAGCAATAGCAGTCTCTTTAAAGCAGTGGCCAATGCACAGGGAGAGCTGTTTTTCAAAATTATATCTTTTGAAAATGTATTTGGAAGATGAATATGCCAGGATTGTCATGGAGATCTACCACGGCATTAAAGGCAATTTCTTGTCCGTCACCATGACAACATTCAGTCCACGTGCCCACATATACCTGCAATTAAATTCCATTAGAAAGGAAAGGTCGTTAACGCCAAGCTGCTAGATTTACCACGACCGCTGTTTAGCTAGAGACCAAAGACTTGATCTGTTTTGCTAATGCATTTTCAAAAGCAGTAAGTCTTGGATAACTACTCTTTCATCCTTATGGGAGTTTGAGTTGAATTGCAGTTGGGACACATCAGCACACGTTACAGCCAGCCTGATGATTTGAGGTCCGGACTGTCCAGACCCGCGGCTCCCCATTCCTCCTGCCCTGCTCCCTCTGTGCTCACGCACACTGCCACCAGGGGAAGACAGGGAGCGAGAATTGTCCGTGAGCACACTGTTTCAAATGATTCCGGCGAAACGTGGGGTGCAGAAAAGATGACATTTTTGGCTGAGCTGCTTTCCAAGTTTTCTGCATTGCACGTTAACCTGAGCTGGCCCGTTTCCCAGGGAAGGCAGCGGTCTCGCGCCCCTCACCGTCTGCAGCCAGAGTGGGCTCGGCGTCTCCGCCCGGGGCAGGTGCATTGCCCTTGCGTCAGCCGGGGGCTCTGCTGAGATGCTTCCTGTTTAACTCTGGGGATTTCTTCTCTTATAGGAGACCAGATAGATACGCCCTTAGCAGTAGATGTTGAAGCCTTTAATTTTATTCTTCCTGGAAAATAATCAAAGAAGCTGTGACCCCAGATGAGCCCACTCTCCTCTTCGAAGAGCCACCCCCTCAGGCAATGCTGCTGTTAGCTGTGTTGGGAACCGTCCCCGTGAGAGAAGCTTTGTTTTCAAGGGGTTGCATCCGTTACAGATAGAGAAAATAAACTTTCTGTGTGTATTTCCTGCAACCCTCTCTCCACCAGCAAAAAGTCAGTAAAAAATTCTAAGTTTCAGTCTAGTCTGGATACAGTATTCTTTTGCTAAAGCAGAGGATGATTGAAATCATTGAAATCTCCAGGAAGGATCACAGGAGCCCAGGTTTTAAGGAGAATGTTTTATACGGTCCTCCTTCCACCCTCCGAAACACCGTGCAGTAGGGCTTGACGCTGCGTGAACTTCTCTTTTAGGGGAAAGGCATGGAACTAGAATGTGTTTTCAGCTTCCGATGCTTTGAGAATTCCAGACTGAATTGTGCAGGGACTATCTGGGCCCCAATGAAGGAAGAGATAAGAAATTGGTGAGAACAGGGAGAACACTCACTTCTAGTAATTTCCCGATGTTAGTATTTTGTGCCAGCTTTCAGTAGCAAAATGGAATAGAGAGGTTTGTTTTTTTTTTTTAAGATGGGGGCACTTTTCTCTACTGCCATAATTTGGCCTATGAACAAACCGTGCTTTGTTCTCAAATAAGCTCAGGGGTGCGACCATTCTGCTCAGAATGGACTAAGTGCAGTGGCTCCAGAATAGAAAAAGATGGGTGCAAAACAGCAGATGTATGGCACATATTCTGAAAATCCTGTAGTCTAGGTTCCTAACGAAGTCTTTCCAACGGGAGGTAGGATGAATAAAAATTCTGCCTTAGAATTAAGCCCCTCTGAAGGGCTGACCTGGTCATTGCTCTTCCTGAAGCTCTTATATGACCTCTGTCTGAGATGGGTGTGTGTGTGTGTGTGTGCACAGATAGGACACAGACCGGGATGAACGTGTGAGAGTCTGAGATGCGCATATGTGTGCACACCAATGGGACATGGACAGGGATGACGTGTGTGAGTCCGTTCTGCCATTCGAGGAAAGGAACATTTAGCCGATGCGCTCCAGAGGCAATGGAATGAGTGAAAAGATGTTTGGTTGGAACAGATTTCCTGGGACAGCAACCACTTGAGAGCGGACAATTATACAACCAGTTTCATTTGATTGGGAAAGACATCTCCTTGAACGTACTGGTGTAAGGAAGGGATGGACCGGGCCACCCAATATCAAGGCAGTTTCTGTCCCTTTCATCTTCAATTTCTTCTTTGTCTTGGAGTCCTTCTTTTTATAACCTACATTTTTATACCAGTTTATTTCCACACCTGCACCCGCAACCGTGACTTCTGTTATCTGTCACCCAAAAGCTGATTGTTGGTTGGTAGTTTTTTGTGCTGCATCTTTAGGTCTTCAGAGGAGGAGCCGATTTATGCACTCACAAGAAGCTTTAAAAACACCAGCGTTGTAGGTGCGACCCTGACCTCGCTCCTGGCTCACAGGTTTCGTGCGAAACCTCGCACGTTTCTGGCACGGCGAGATAAGGCTCATGCAAGTGACGGCTGCAAAGGCTGGTTGTTCTGCAGGAAACATGGGCGTTCCGTTTTCACCAGGAAGGCAAAGCAGATTTCTCTGTTGCCCAGCAGGCCCCACTCCCAGTTAGCCTGTGAGAGTGTTTAGTTGAAGATGGAAAGTGCGTGTGCGTGTGCATGCATGTGGCGGAGGTGTTAGTCAAAGGGTAAAACAGTGAGTGATGCAATCCTTGCCTAATCCGTGTCCATTAGTTGACCCGGTGCCACCTAAAACAAGAAGCCACCGTTTTTACCTACTCCTGTCCTGCCGGGGTCTCCTCTGTGTGGCAGTGCTCTGGGGCTGGAGGGCGGACGGCAGGGAGGGGTCTCCCCGCCTGCCCCCTGCCGTGTGTCCGACACTTTGGAACGTTGGACTTCTTCCCCGCGAAGCTCCTGCTTTGATGGATTCGGCCACCAGATGTTGTGTGAAAGGCTGTTAGGCCTCCGCAGAGTCAGCAAGCTCGCATGTGGAGCAGGAGGGATGGACAGGCTCCAGGCGATTCCTCTCCTGCTTTCCCCTTTCACTTGGGAGCTGGCCAGGCTCTGCTCGCCTCCGCCGGAACAGCCCACCCCAGTGTGCCTGGTGCACCCGGCGGGAGGGAGTGAGCTTCCACCCAGTGGCAGGAGGTCCAAGCTGCTGTGGAGGGGCGGAGGGGCGGAGGGGTGAGGTGGAGGGCGGGAAGAGCAGCAGGGGCGGCTGCAGGGAGCTGACAGCGGCAGGGCCAGCGTGCACAATGGCTCAGACGCCCTGTGGACCAGCCCCTGGGTTCCTGCCGGTAAATGATGATCAGGTTGCCACACGAGAAACTGCACAAACTCTTTCTCAGGAAGGTAAGGGGGCGACCGGGCGCTTGCATGGGGAGTCCTGGGGGGAGTTCTGACAGTTTGCTCCTGGGAAAGTCCTGCTGCCCTTGACCTCCACCGGGGAGGCCTGAGGTCAGAGCTCTTCCCTGGGGAGAGCGAGGCTATCATCCCTGTCTGCGCCCCAGGCACAGGTCAGGGGCGGGGACAGAGAGCAGGTCCTCGTTTGCACTCGCCTTGGTTCTCAGGGCTGCTCCAGCCCGGATGGATGCTGTGTATTACTCTCGAGTGCATTTGCACAGTCAGGGAGGTCGGGTCACTCACTCATGGGTCCGCAATGTTAGAGGCAAAGGGAACGAAATACGACAAAGTTGACGTTTATTGAAACTGTTACTGAAACCTGACGTTTTAGAAGAGATTCAGATTCAGCAGTCTGCCCTTACCTTTTTTTCCTTTTTAATAAACTTTTCTATTGTAGTAAAATAAACATCACGTAGAAATTTGCCATTTTCAAAATTTGCCATTTTCATTTACCATTTTCATCATTTTTGAGGGTCCCGCTCAGGGGCATTAGGTGCCTGCACTTAGCTGTGTGGCCGCCCCCACTGCCCATCTGCAGAGCACTCTCATCTTCCCGGACTGAGACTGCCCAAGGAGCACATAGTCCCCACCGCTCCTGCCCCCAGCACTCACCAGTTTGTCAGGCCGGCGTAACTCAGACGTGTTCTAGTCCCGTGCAGTGAGTATGTGTCACATTACGGTCCAAGCCAGGCTGAGAGGCAGCTACAGTCTGTCTGTCCGATTTGCTAGAGAAAGTGCTTTGAGTTGTATCCCTTTTGGGGGGGATGGTTACGAAATACAGGGTTTTAAAAATCACCAACATACCAACATGGGTATGGGATTTGTGAGTCAGTGCTTTTTTGAGAAAACCTGTGATTTTCCAAATTCATATATATATTTTTTTATGGTAGACAAGAGATGTTCTGATTTCTCTTGTTTCTCTATAGTAAATATCTCTAAATGGATGTATGCTTTTTATATGCAGATGTGGTTAATAAAAATGTTATTTGTAGATCTTAATGCATGAAAATATAATTTGAAGATAAACTTACGTTTCACTTCAAAATCACTCCTGAAATACTATTTTTAGTGATTTTTTAAGGTGAATAAAAGCCATTTCCGTCACTTTTGAGCTTGAGTAAACTGAGACATTAAGGAGACAAGGGGCATGGCTGCCATGTAGAAGCGGAGGTGGATCTACACGCACAAGTTCACCCTGGACCTGCATCCCCTCCCCCACCCCACCAGCCCACTGCCGTCGGCCCTGTTCCCGATGTTAGCTGTTGGTGCCATGTGCATGAATCCTGCGTCTCCAGGAGCATGTCCTCGGTGGTACCCCTCCTCTACCCAAAGACATCAATAGAGTTAACAGTTGTAATCAATATGAGATTAAAAAATAAGTAAGTGCATGTGGAGGGGAAGGAAATAAGGCAGAAAAAATCTGAAGCTCGGCGTGAGGTGACTGCCCCAAATGGAGGTCAGCAGGTGCTGCACGCTTATAGACGGCACGCCGTGGGTGTCCTTCTCAGACTGCTGGCTCCCCAAGGAGTGGGACGCACACAGCCTGAGCGAAAACAAACAAAACCCCCAAACCAGGCGTTCAGGTGATCTCTTTGTCCCTGAGCCCAGAGGCCTTCCTAGAGAGGGCAGCACGGGAAACGTGGTGAACAGTGTCTTCTGCTGAGTGCACAGCATTTCTTAATAATATTTTCTGTAATGCCGTGAATTGTAGGCTCAGGAGGTAAGACCCAGAGACAAAGCAGAAAAGCACTTCTCTCAGAGGTCGGCCCTCTGCGGTCCAGGCAAACAGCTGTCTGCAGATCTGACATCATCAGGGACGTAGGAAGCCACATGGACATAATGTGTGGACATCAGACCCTCAGATGCTGCTCGAACTTTGGGGAGGGAGTCCGTGCATTTCGTTAGGATGCTGTGGCCCTGAATTTGGGTTCCTTGACAAGGATAGGAATACAGAGTTTCTGTGCTGCAGGTTATGAGGAGGGGCTCATAAATTTGGGGCACTAGAAGGAGTCTTAGAAATCACACAGCCCACGACTTATTTTCTAGACAAGGACACTGAGGGTCCCAAACGTCACAATGGCCACGATCACGCAGAGAGCGCATGGCAGAGTGCGGCCCTTCCGAGCTCCACTGAGCCCTTTTCTTTATACCGTGATGGGAAGATGTGTCATGGGTCAGCACCGCCCCCAGAGAACTGGGATAGTGACCCCTACCCACCTGTGTTAACCATTCTTTATCTTCCTTTTTTGACACTCTGACATCTGGGGCCTTGCTGACCCCAGAGAGGCTGTCCCTCCCACGGTGAGCCAGGTCCTAGAGACAGCAAACAACTCACTGGGAGTGTGCCTTTCCCGTGCAAGCCAACCCCCTCTGTGGGGCTCTCCCACTCTGGGCCACTAGCCCCCTGCCCTCATCGCCCCAGAGCAGGGACCAGACAGCTAGCCCCCTGCCCTCATCGCCCCAGAGCAGGGACCAGACAGCTAGCCCCCTGCCCTCATCGCCCCAGAGCAGGGACCAGACAGCTAGCCCCCTGCCCTCATCGCCCCAGAGCAGGGACCAGACAGCTAGC
>NC_058410.1:2652890-2673698 GCF_002201575.2 Neomonachus schauinslandi
CATCGCCCCAGAGCAGGGACCAGACAGCTAGCTCCCCGCCCTCATCACCCCCGAGCAGGGACCAGACAGCTAGCCCCCCGCCCTCATCGCCCCCGAGCAGGGACCAGACAGCTAGCCCCCCGCCCTCATCACCCCCGAGCACGGACCAGACAGCTAGCCCCCTACCCTCATCGCTCCCGAGCACGGACCAGACAGCTAGCCCCCCGCCCTCATTGCCCCCGAGCAGGGGCCAGACAGCTAGCCCCCACCCTCATTGCCCCAGGACAGGGACCAGATAACTGTGGGTAGCCTGACATCCCAGAGCCCACTGAAATTTTTCAAACGAGCCAGTCCTGAGCCTGCTGACCCTACCTCACCTGTTCCTCCCTGTGGAAACCTCAGTAAAGGTCCCCTGTTCCCTCTGCCCCCTGACTGCCCGGGCGTCGCCATGCGGCCCTGCATGTTAGCTGTGCCCCTGCCTCTTAGGGATGTGAGTCACAGGCTGTCTTCCCAGTTGGTAGCTGTCTCCTGCCCCCTGGCCTTGCCATCCCTGAAGAGTAATCCAGCCTGTTCTGTAAAATCCTGCCCATTGTTTCTGAAACATTCAGCATACATGTTGTGTGGAATAAGACCGTTGAGACCACGTCCCCGTGGTTGAGGAACCGCAGCAGGTGACAGCTCTGACGCGGGTGGTTGTAACGAAGCCGACCCGGGGCGGCGGGGCGGGAGGCCACCTGCGCCCTGAGCCGTGCAAGGGGGCGGGGGCGGAGACCCTGTATGGCTGGGGGCCTGGTCAGCGGGGAGCCGGCACAAGAGAGCAGAGGAAGTTCACGGCCCGAGCAAAGGCACTGTCCAGAATTTGGGCTGCTCACCATGGTGTTGGATTAGTAGGTGTGTGGTAAGTGCTTGCGTTCGGGTAGTGGATCCCAGGGCTTTTGGGTGTTGACCCCAGAGCCCACGGGCAGCTCAGTTCCGTGTGTTCTCCCAGCTTCATAGACACTGATGACTGTTTATCAAGCACATTGCATGTAATAACAGTAACTCCGTCATCAACAGCCTGAATGCGTAGCAGGTGCAGTGCGTTTCTCGCGGTGATAAACTCTCATGACAGTGGTTGATCCGTTTCCTTCTGGATGCACTTCTGAACTGCGATGTGAGTTTTTATTAAGCTCATCAGAACTGATGTGTTTTTTGTTTTTACAACGCACTGTAACCTTAGAAAGTTAGCTGTGGAAGAATGTTTAACAAGGATAAAACAGAGATGGTGATTTTTTTGGAAGATTTTATTCATTTGTCAGAGAGCTAGAGAATGTGCGCACGAGCAGGGGGAGGGGCAAAGGGAGAAGCAGGCTTCCTGCTGAGCAGGGAGCCCGATGCGGGGCTCGATCCCAGGACCCTGGGATCATGACCTGAGGTGAAGGCAGACACTTGACCGACTGAAACACAGGCATCCTAAGATGGTGATTTTTGTGCACATGAAGGACATTTTGTGTTCATAGGACGAGAAAAAGTCATTCAACAGCATTATCTACAGCTAGTTTGTAATAAAAAGTATAATCAATAAAGTTTTGACTTGCTAGGAATGGGGGGGGGGGATGTAATTATATTGTTTTAAAGACCTAAGCTTGAGAAGGATTTCTACCACATTTGAGGGACACTTAAAAGACCGATAGGAGAGGAGTTTTTAAGGGCAGTTTATATTGAGGATTATGTAAAGATTGCTAATACAAACCATGTACTGTTCGTTAAACACTGGTTGCAGGAAAAGAATAGCCCACATCAAGAAAAGAGGACAGAGTGTTACAGAAAGTATAATTCAATAACCCATTCGCCCATTTGTTGATTCTCTTCCCATTTTATCAATGAAAAATTCTGTTCAAAGGAAATTGGTAACAGTGAGCTTCATAGAAATTGAGAAGGGGTCGGGTAAAATATGTAAGCAGCTGGACCTTCAGGAAAGAACGGCGAGGTCGTGCTTGGATTGGCCCAGTCTGATGTCTCGGTGTGATCACACGTTTAGGCCAGCCTTGTGACTCCCCAAACCCCGTGATCTTCTCAGAGCGGTGAAGCCGCAGACCTGGACTTCATGTCTCTGCTTATCGTGGAATATGTCCCCCCGCGGCACGCATTTATGTCCTATGACGACGGTGCATGTGACTGGTGACACTGCTTTTTAAGAACGAGTGGAAAGACACAGGGATCCGCTTTCTGTCACGAAGGTTGTGAGTAGAGAGAAAATACTGAGACAGCGTCCATTTAACATCAAGGCTGCTTACGTTGGAAAATATAACGGAGGTTTTAAGTGTATTATTGGGTCTTTACAGAGACTGGTTTTCTGAAGTCGTGATTAAAATTTTATTTGTGAGAGGCTCATTTCGAGGTGGACAAAGGAAGTCAGGTGAGTACCACCGGATAACCGGAGACGGCGTCTCTGTTCTAAGGATAATGGTTCGTCCATTCCGTAAGTATTTCGTTCCAGAGCCTAGCGCCGGCCAGGTTCCAGGGCCACCGCCATGAACAAGATGCTCGGTCCCACCCTCTGACAGTCCCACAGGATGGCCGGCCCTCCACCCTTGCTGAACCATGGGCTCCACACAGGAATAGCATGGCATTAAACCCACGTCCAGGGAGCACCTTGTTCTGCCTTTTGAGAGCTGCTCATGGCGAGCGGCCCGGCCCCGCCATGTCACAGACAGTAGGCCGCGAGCACCGTCCGGGCTGCCAGTGGAATGTGTGAGGCTCACTGCGAGGCTGGGGCCTGGGCCACAGTGACCACGGAGGGAAAGCATCCCCAAGAGCGTCCGTCCCCCTGGTCCAGGTCTCACCAGGAAATGAGCCACCACCAACACCAAACTGGGGTGGTTGTGGTGGCGGGGGAGGGGGCAGGCATGGCATAGCAGGATTCGAACCCGCATCCCCCTCGGAGGCTGTAACTGGTCTGCAGGCTGTCTTTCCATCTGACAAAGTGGGACGGCCCAAGGAAGGGATCGCCGAGACCTAGACTCTTCTTCTGTAGCATCACCGTGTGATAACCTTCTCATGTGTATGGATCGGTCATCCTTGAGTTAATTTAATTATTTAACAACCCATCCGTTTCGTTAGCCAATGTCCTCTTTTGAAGTCAGCAGCTCCTTACAATCTTACGAACGCATAAAATAAGCTCTCTCTCTCTAAAGATTTCTGTTTATTCTGAGTTATTCTCCAGTTCTTGGAGCTGAGGCTTTGTAACAAGTGCTGCTTCCTCACGGCCACGTGGGTGCTCAGACACCCCTCGGAGCCCGTCTCTCCCGTGGGAACTTGCCGCTGTGCTCAGCTGCCGGCCTTGGGTGGCCGCCTGACCGCCCCGCTTGCGAGGCTGGCCCCTTCTGGAGGATAAAGGTTGGAAACAAAGTCTTTATTTAAAAGAATAAACATTGATTTCACAAAATTTCTAATAACTGCACATCAGCCATTGATAAGGTTTTAAAACGAGATTTTTAAAATTTTAACACTCCGGTACAGAATTAATGCCTTTTTGACTAGATGGGGAAAAGGTAGTAAATCGTAACGCTCACACATGCGGCCTACTATTACCCCTCTCTCCTCTTCAGGGTCTTTCTCTCATGGGAAGGCTGGCTTCTGCTTTTCAGGATTTTCTTTGCTCCACAGCCTGTGAGCTGCGAACAGTCATGAAGAGTATTCTGTTTGTTCTACAGATTCCCAGGAATCTGTGCATCTGTTTGGCTTTGCATAAAATCCCAAACTGTCTAAGTGTTAGAATCCACTAGTGATAGAAAGTCCAATCCAACTGGCTTGAGCAAAAGAAATGGAAATTTGTGGGGCTCACAAACTGGAAACTCAAGAACACCATGATTCTGGGCTCCGACACACCCCCTTCCTTCCAGGCTCCTCACCAGGGCGGGGTCCTTCCTGGGCCCCACGTGGGGCCCCAATGCTGTGTCGCGTCAGTACACGCCCAGTCCGGCAGGAGAGAAGGGCCTTGCCCCCACCCCCCTGCTGTCGTCTGTTCCCGGTCCCCAAGGGTGAGACAGGGGGTGGGGGTGGGATTCCCCTGCAGACATGGGATCTTCTGCAGGCCTCCCCTTTGAGGGTTACGGGCAGGTGCTCGGTGGTTTCCGAAGCAGCACGGATGGCCCCCAGCGCACCTGCAGAAATCCTCCCCGTGACTCGTGCGGTTCCTGCCCCTGGAATTCATCGCGTGCCTTAGCCTGCGAGACCCTCCAGAATCCCCTGGCCGCCAGGCCGGTCTTCCCTTGCCTCCTGAAGAATGGCAGCTTCGAAGTCCCATGTTTTCAGGAAAAGCATGGGGTTGGCCAAACCTGCTGATTTGCAGAAATGACGCTGTCATATATTCCTTCTCTGTTGTGTCCCCACGGACCTGAGAGGCTGCCGTCCCCTGTAGCTGTGGGGGCCATCTAAGGTGACGTGCTCTGTGATTTGCTGAGCTGTGGGATGCGAGGCAGGGATGCCTCACAGGAGGCAGGTGGCGGCCCCACCTCTTCTAAGGCAAATAGAATCTGTCGCCCAGGAGTGGGGCCTTTCTCTCTGTATGTGATCGTGATCTACACAGCAGGAGGGAGATCTCCACTTTGGGAGAAGATCCCCCTGCCAGGGGAGGGCTTGGATGTGGAGGGTCCAGCTTCTTGGCTGGCTACCAGTACACTACTTGGGTCATGGGCCTGCTGGGCACGAGCCACATGGCCCTCCCTCCCAAGGGCCAGGAGTGAGGCTTTCACGGCGCATCCCCAGTGAGCAATGCTGTCCTCTGTCCCCGAGGGACACACCCAGAACACAGCAGGTGGCTGCCCTCACGTACTGACAGTCTCGGTTATCTGGGGGAGCACTGTGTGCTCTTGGGGACAGTGAAGGGACGCGGTCAGGAGGAGGTCAGCGTGGTCAGGAGGAGGCCATGCCGGGAGGGCAGGGCCCTGAGGAATCAAGAAGGAAGGGGCTGGGTGTCTGGGGACGAGGAGGAAGGGCCTGTGTGGGGCTCAGGGAGAGAGTTCGTGCGGGGAGGTCACAGATGTGTGCATGTGTGTGTGCACGCGTGTGTGCACATGGGGAGGGGGACATGGGGCCTCGAAGTCCACCATGAGGACACGGTGAGTCCCAGGCTGCAGAGGGGTCGGGACAGGAAGGTGGCCAGAGGGTGCAGAGCCCCATGCGCCCAGCGCAAACCTCTTACAGAAACCAGGGAAAGCGGGAGGTACTTGCAACCACCACCCGCAGCTGAAGACAGCCGGCGGGGTCAAGTCCAGCAGCTCTGACGGCGCCGGGCGGGGGCCCCGTGAGGCCGGACGGGCCCGGCTCTGCCTCCGGCTCCCCCACGCCGCTCTCACACCAGCTGTGCCTCTTCCACCAACGTCCCACCTGCCCCACCTGCCTTCCCCTGCCCAGGGAACAGGTGGGAGGGCAGAACAGCTGGGAGAACAGAGGGGGAAAGCCGCCGAACGTCTCAGAGGCCAGCCGCGAGGCTGGACAGGGCCCGGCTGGAGCGTTTCGTCACCTTCCCTGGTGAAGGTTGGTGCCTCCTCGGGTGTGGCAAGGATCAGGAGGGGTCACGCATCCAGCCCCTGGTGAGCTCGCTTGTGTTTGAAGCCAAGAACCCCAGCAACATGGGACCCTAACCTCAGAGCCAGTGTGAGCTCGCACCTGGCCGTCCACCTGTGCATCTGCTCTGTGCCCATGCGTGTCGTTTCAAGAGATGGTTTCCCGCCTGTCAGCATGCCCGGGGACATGGGGACGGATGTCTGCTGGGGCTGTTGTGGCGTGTTCTCCGTGTTCACATACAGGTGAGGTCCTCAGCCCGCGTGTGTGATACCGTAGGGAGCTCTCAACGGTCCCAGAGTCAGGCAGCATCCCGGCCGTGGGTATCCCAGGCCTAAACTGGGTTGCGCTCAGAAGGCCAGCTTGTATCTGGTCGCGCAGTGGGCTGGTCCCCGAACTCTGAGGAGTGCCCATGAGTTTGGCGCCCAGAGCAAGGACCTTCTTGACCCTGCACGCATCAGAGCCCCATGCCGCTCAGAAATCCTTGGCTTCTTTACCAAAACAACCATCTAAAGGAAAGTTGTAGGGCCAGCGGTCAGCAGGGCAAGAAGAAATGAGCATCAGTGGCCATGACATGAACCGTCCTAGAGACCAAGGCTGACCGCTCTGGCCCGAGGGACTGGGGGCTGGTGGGTCAGGTTACGCACTTACTGGGCAGGACTAGCAGTGCCTTCACGTGCCCTCTGACCTGGTGGTTCTCTCCAAATTAGCCTCTATCTTCTGAGTCATTGTCGTAAGACAAGGGATTTTAACCTCCATGTTTTGGTCGACGGATTTAAACAGTGACACGCCGCCGTGGTTTTGGCCAGCCTGACGTCCTCTGGGCCCATGGAGCCTGTGGTGGCCGGACAGCGCTGCCCCCACACCCGCCTGCACTCTCAGCAAACATGGGCTAGAACCGGCGCTCGGATCCAGTCCTGTGTCCCACAGATTCACATGTTGGGAGCCCCACCCCCAGGACCTCAGAGCGTGACTGTATCAGGGCCTTTCCAAAGGGGATTAAATGAGAATGATGTCCTTAGGGTGGGCCTGACCCTGTATGACTGGTGTCTTTACAGAAGAGGAGACTGGGGCACAGACATGCACGGAGGCCCAGGGAGAAGGCCCAGGGGCGGATGAGCCCTGATGACGCCGGATCTCAGACGTGGCCTCCGGAACGGGGGACTGAGCATCTGCTGGGAGCTGCTAGCCGGTGGTATTTGTTACACAGCCCTAGCTGACTCACCCAGGGAGGGGCCCCGAGGAGGAAGACCGTGAACCGGTAGCCTTCCCGGAGCGGGACAGGTGCCGGGCGGCAGCTTTGCAAGGGGCCACCTCCAGGGTCTCAAGCTGGAGCTGCCGCATTCCCGTCACTGACTGAATCCGGGGACGGAGCTCGGCCAGCAGGGACACACACAATGCAGAAGGAGCTGTCCCCCCTGCCCGCATGCCCCCCAGGGGTTCCGGCCTCACCCGTGAAGACACACAGCCACGTGTGAGCCTCTGTGGGCTCTGCTCCCCTCCTGGCGTCACCTGTCTGCCCTCTGCCCACAGCCACAGGTGGAGGGCCCAGCCTTGTTTACTCTCCCACCTGTCACCATAGAGGCTGTGCTGGGAAACAAGGAAAATGCCCCCGGGATCCTCGTGGCCCCAGGAGCCCTCCTCCAGGCTGCACTCTCCCCTCCTGGGCTGGTGGCAACACGCGGGCTGTGGGTGTCAAGCTTCTGTGTGCTCACATCAGTGGGCGCCATGACCCACGACCCATCAGCAGTGTGGCAGGCCAGGGGCTGCCCCGCGGCCTTCGCCTCCCTGGCGCAGGGTAAGGAACCCTGCTGCGGGCCTCAGGAGGTCACCGCATCGGCACGGCTGGGTGCCCTCAGAGACTTTGGAAGGAGAATGCAGGTTAGTGGACAGCATCACATGAGGGCCAGGGGCCATGTGGGAGGAGAGGCCACACAACGTGCTTCAGCGTTCGTCCCCAGATGTGGGAGTGTGGAACAGCCGCCTAGAAACTCGGGTCCTCTGGGGATGAGCTGACACGTAGACTCGTGATCGCCATGATGCATTTGGGCCCCAGGTTTGATGGGGAGGATGGGCCTTCTGGCAGCGCGAGAAGCTGGTGTGAGAAGGAAAATATTCACAACTCTATGTGTCTCTAAATCTCCCTCTATTTCTTCCTCGAAGGGAGGTGGGGCTGTGCATGCCTGGGAGCCCAAGACCTGCCTGATGTAGGCCGGTTTTTCGTTTGGGCCACATGAGTGGAAAAGGTAAGGAGGAGAAGGGGGAGAAGCCCCTCGCCGCATCCATGCGCGGAGGATGGCAGACGGCTGAGCCAGGCGGACACAGATGTAAAATCCTGTGCATGTCTCGATGTAATAGGGGTTCTGAGGGAGCAGGATGGCTCCCCTGGGGTGTAGGACGGGCCTAATGAGCTCTCTGTAGAGTCTGCAGCCGTTGTTTTAGCAGCTAAGGCCACAGCCCTCGGCTGGACGTTCAACTATGTGCAGCGTTGCCCGTTTGCCCAGCTATTATTTTATATTATGTGCTCGTTAAGAAGTGTGTCATGGCTAAGCCACTGGGATTTGCAATACGCTTGGATTCAGGCTTGTTCACTCTGCCGGGCTGAGCATCTGGGTCTGTTTCTTCTCCAGGGAGCTCTCCTGCACAAGTCCTTCCCACTCGGCTGGGAGGGTCCTCACCTGCGCCCGGCCTGGGGCGCCCGCGACCCTGCGGCGTTGGCATGCACGTGGGGCGGCTTCCCTGGGGAACCCTGTCCTGGGGCTGGGGGGCTCAGCCCCAGCACAGCAGTGTCCGCCAGCTGGATGGGACAACCTAGATCGCCCAGCGCCCGGCTCGCGTGCATCGCTGGAGAAATATGCAGGAATAAAGCACAGGAAGGCAGTGGAAACGGATCTTTCTTGCCCCATTTTTAGAATAGTCTTGGGGGAAATATATTAGCTTTTTAAATACTGGTTCTTTAGCTCCATGATTTAACTGTCTTGGGAAGAATCCTGGCTTTCTGCTGGGCGGGTGCTGGGGCCTTATTCCCGCGCCTTCAGCCAGAGGGACTCCTGCTTCCTCCTGGAGCTGTCTGGTTGTGTTGGGGCCGGCCTGTGTGTCCAGCCCCTCGCGGTTGGCTCAGACGCAAACTGGAACAAGATTTGCCCTTGTCCTGTTAACCCCCCCTGCCCCGGAGGGCTTGTGCAACTGTCAACAGTCATGACAAAGCCTGTCTGCATGGAACTCACACTGGCTTACACGGTTAAGTAAGCCTTATGAGTGATGGGAACATGTCTGGTGCAGGACTGTGCTGCGTGCCGCGGAGGAAAAGAAAGCATGAGAAGGGGGCAGAGCGTGGGGAAGGGGGGAAGGGGTGAGCGACGGAGGGAATGCTGCTGGCAAGGGCCCTCCCCTGCGGGCACACAGACCCGGGGGTGGGGGGCAGGGCGGGTGACACGCGGCTGAGCCTCGCCTGCACACTTAGGGTGCAAGAAGCGGTTCATGAGCCGTCAGCACGTTATTAACGGGATGAGGATTCCAATTATCCTCATTCAATTAGGTGGCACTCATTAGGGGCTGAGTTATCCACTTGTGACTTTCTTTTTCCAGCTGGAAAAAAATTAAATTTAGGAAAGTACAAAAGATGATTTGCGGGTCACCATCCAACATTTAGACACCAACCTCGTGGGCACACCGCACCAGGACAATGTTAGCACGTTTGCTCCGGATCGTGTTGACATCAAGCTGACGTCCCCTTTGTAAACCTCAGTCCCACCCACCACCCCTCTCCCTCAAGCCTGCCACCAGTTTGAATTCGGGGTGCAGTCCACATCTTCACATTCTGTAGCACGGGTATAAGGAACGTATGCATAAACAGTATGTAGAATCGTTTTATGTGCTTTTAAAGTCTCATCAGTGGAATCACCGTGTACGTATTTTTCTGGAACCCACACTTTTCCCTTCAGTTTGCTACTGGGGTTCCTTTCCCTCCTCACCCTTCCTGCTGGACATCCACGTTCTCTCCCAATTCTGGCGGCTAAACAAGGCTGCATGGCCACCTGCCGTTTTATGTGTAGACGTGGAATTGTGTCAGAAAGTGCATTTTAAATTTTATTCGATTACTGCCAATTACTATTCAAATTTCTACTAAGTGGGAGGATGCTTGATGTTTTCAGACTTTTTAAACATTTTTGCCAACCTAACGTGTGAGATATTGTAATCAGTGTTTCTGTTCCTGGTGAGGTCGGGCATTTATTGAAATATTTTGTTGGCCATTTTGGTTTCTTTGTGAATTGTTTATTTATATCCTTTGTTTGTTTTTCTATTGGGTTATCTGTTCTCCTTAATGATTCCTGATGTTCTTTATAAATTCTAGACATCAGTCCCTTTTCACACAAGCTGCAAGTAGCTTCAAAAGGCTTGTTGTTCTTGTCTCTGTGTGGGGTCTTTTATAATAAGAAATGTTTGAGCTTTGCAAACCAATCAATATTTTTGTTAATTTTTTTGTTTGTCTCTTAAGAAGTTTTTCCTACCCTAAAAACATAGACTGTCTCTTTTCCTTCTAATACTGAATTATTACTTCCTTCTAGTACTAAATTTGGTTTTGTATATGGTGATATAAAAACCAAAGTAATTTTCTTCTAGAAAGACAGCTATTGTCTGGATCAGTTGAGCTGTCTTTGACTAGCCTCTCTCTTCTTTGATACTTCTATGTGTACATTTTATTGGTTTTAAATATACATTTTAGGTGCTATGAGCCCTTTAGCCTCGTGTCAAGTACGCGGATTATTTGGCTGAAAATTATTTTTGAAATATGCACTAAGACAACTCGTTCATTCCGAATCACAGTTTTTCTTTTTTTTTTAACTAATTAATTAATTAATTTTTTTTTATTATGTTCAGTTAGCACCATATAGCACATCATTAGTTTTTGACGTAGTGTTCAATGATTCATTAGTTGCGTGTAACCCCTTGTGCTGAATCACAGTTTTTCAACAATGCTGGGCTTTGGTTAGATTGTTCCTTAGGGAGTAACAGGAGAGGCATCGGATCTAGACCAGAGGGAGGTCACCTCACACCTTGCACTCTACAAGGACTGTGTTCATAGATGTTTTAGGACACCTTTCCCACACCCACTAGAATGTGAGGTCCCTAGACATGTGTCCCGGCACTGGGAGCAGACTGTGGCCTTCGCAGGTGTTCCATAAACATTTAGGGAATAAATGATTTTAAAGCGTGGGCTGTAGGAAACTATGAAGGAGCTGGCGTCACTGACATGAGGGAAAGAACACAGTAAAAACAGGGTGTATTTCCAAACATGGCCATTTTGCGGAGAAGCGTTCTCGATACCGTGGGGCCAGGGGGTGGAAGCTGAGAGGAGGAGGTCCGTTCACACTTCTCTCTTCTCGGATTCACGTCCACCCAGGGATGCAGCGGCTCGCCAAGTGGGAGTGCATACGGGCCATCAGATGGCACTGGCCTGAGAGAGGGCCATGTAGACGTGTGATCGTCCCCGTGACAGTGGGACCCCTTGGCCTGAGGCTTCTGCTTCTGTCACAACAAGCTCTTCCTCCACCCTTTATGCAATTTGTGGCGTCCGCGCCACACTGTTTCAGTTACCTGACTCAGGCACAGGCGAAGCTGTAGTGAACGAAACCGATGGACTCCCAGTCTGGTCCAGATGGCAGGACCCAGGGTGTTTTCACACGTTTAGGGTTATTCAAGCAGTTCATTTGGAGATCCTTAAACCTAGTGGATTTCTTGGAGTTCATACTTGTAAGTTTATCTGTTTCAAGTTTTTGCATTATAGCTTTAAGTCACTTGCAGATTTAGAACTCTTTAAAAATGGAATAGCACCATGCAAAATATCAAGGAAAAGAGGAAATGTTAAAATCGTTGAAGACATGAGTTTAGACAAGTTAAATGTGAATGACTCACTGCAGATGCTAAGCTTGTCATGAGTTTTATAAATATCTGCTAACTCTTGTAAATTTTATTTCTGATGTTAGGGTGTTTTTTCCCCTCTCTCTGCTTAAAAATAACTCCTGATTTTTTTTCAACAGTCTGCATTGAAGCAATATTGCTTGAATGTGTATGAGACTGTTCACATTTCCAAATCTATGTGTGTTTTTGCAAACGTTTGTCTTGCAAATAGACAAATCGATGTTTCTGGGCACACCTGTCGTATGATGCTCAAAAATGTCTCCTGATAACCACTGGCAGGAAAGGGATGATAACTTCTAATGTCTTTGGATATTTTCTTGGTGGTGGGTCCCATTGCTGACATCAAACATTTCTCTTTTGAAAGCAAACTTGCCTTTGGAAACTCCATGGATTGGGGCCTCCCACATTCTGTATGAAAGTTTGCTATCTCCCCGGCATATCTCATTGTATCCAATTATGCAGATTTTTTTTAACCCAAGAAAGCCATATTCTCTTCATCTGTAAAATGGGACCAGTACTGGTAAC
The DNA here is from genome assembly GCF_002201575.2 of Neomonachus schauinslandi. Classification (NCBI taxonomy): domain Eukaryota; kingdom Metazoa; phylum Chordata; class Mammalia; order Carnivora; family Phocidae; genus Neomonachus; species Neomonachus schauinslandi. The sequence goes on from NC_058410.1 coordinate 2,664,864, forward strand.
TACTTCTAGGGCGTAGGGACAATGGAATTAGTCAAGCTTGAAAGACAATTAAATGTGCCACGTTGTAAGGTAGCTTCTGGCTCAAAGGCACCGTGGAAAACTGCACATTAGCAGGTGTAGGTGCTGGTCTCTAACCATGGCCTTCATGGTAGGTCCCTGTGTGTCTAAGGGCTGCCTTGGTTTTCATGCTGCACAGCCCCTGGCTCTGCTCTTGAATGACTTTGGCATCTGGCGCTTCTGTTCTCCTGCACCTGTCCCTCCTCTTTCTTCCTCCAAAGCCAGGGCTCCCACCCGCTGTTCTCTGCTGTCTTCTAGCAGTAAGTAATGCAAGATATGTGCCTGAGGGACCGAGCAAGGGAATTTTCTGGAAAAGTTTCTAAAATGTGGGTGGACTTCCTCCCAAAAGAGTGGCTTTTAATTGTTCAGTTATAACTTCCCTGTCATTTTATTTATAATATGACTATTATTGCTACTGCTCCTAATAATAAACTGGAAATAACGTAAGTGCACATTAATGCAGGATTAGAATATTCAACAATAAAATAGACATTCAAATGTTAATTGATAGGTAAAAAGTCCACAGGTATAAACTGCCAATGGTAGAGTATGAAACAGTGATATAGCAAAAATTGTATTTTAATTAAAGATGAGTAGGTATGTATGCTTAAAATTTCTAGAATGTAAAAGACAATGTCAGAAGTGAGTTCTCTATGAGTGATGACTTTACAGTGTTTATTTTACTTCATATAATTTTATTTTCTAATTCTTTTGCAATGAGAAATAGTGGTTTTCTTCATGATCAGAAAAATAAAGTTATTTCTCTTTACGAAAAAATTAACAGACAATGTATATCAAAGGGGATTTGAGGTTAATTGGGGGTTTATCTAAGCTGGGAATATACAATATTTCTGGTTACTCTAATTGCCATGTGCCTCCCTCCCTAAATTTTCCAAGAGTAGAGGTGTATCTTTTATCTCTAAGTTAAATCAGCTGGTATTTGAACGCTTACTGTGCGCATAGACACTCTGGGGCTAGAAGGATGCGGATGATGCCCTCAGGTAACTCATCATCTAGCCAAGACCATTGGCTCCAAAACTTAGCAGTAGAGAAGAAAGGGTAAGTAGGGGGTGGCAAGAGGAGAAGACAGATACACTTGTGTGAACGTTCCGAGGAAGAAGCATTACTTCTAGAAGGGGTATGGGTTGACCAACACATTTCTAGAGGAAGTAGTATTTGGACAATATAATAAAAGATGGGCATATTCGTTTTCTGTTGCTGTATAACCAATTTTTCTAAAACTAAGTGGATTAAAATGACACGCATCTATTATTTTGAGTTTCCGTGGGCCAGGAATGTGGATCCCAAGCTTCAGGGTCACCACAGGCTGCAGTGTAGGGGTTGACCACATCTGGCTTCATCTGAAGACTCAGCTGGGGAAGGACCCACTCCCAACCTCCCTTGGCTGTGGGCTGTTAGACCACAGGCCTCAGTTCCTTGCTGGCTGTCAGCTGGAGGCTGCGGCAGCTCCTTGACATACAAGCATTTGCAACACAGTGGCTTGTTTCGGTGTTGCTGCGTGATGGAAGTTACAGCCTCTCGTCACCTAACTGCAGAAGGGACAATCCATTGTCGTTGCCATATTCTGTGGGCTTGAAGCAAGATGGTAGGTCCAGCTCACACTCAAGGAGGGGGGATGGACCAAGGGGACAGATACCAGGAGGTGTGTTCATTTTGGGACACCTCAACGGCTGCCTACCACATGGAGTTGTATGTGTAGATGTTGGGGTGGGGGTGGGTACCCAGCAAGAGCTGAGCAAAAGCAAGGAGTAGTGAGTAAAACCATGACCCTGATTTTAGAAATATGACCCTCCTCATAGTCCTCGCCAAGAAAACATTCCTTTTTGGTACTTTGCTTCTCCTTCCTCAGAAGGTAATGACAGATTTCTCAATGTCGAGGTCATTAGATGAAGGGACTAATGCTGAGCTTCTAGTAATATTTAAAGTCATGGGATCACAGCCTCTCTGCCCTGAGATGTTCTCAGAGAGCTTTCCATGCCCAGATACAGCATCTTTCAAGTTCATGACTGTGAGTGGATCCTTTACGTCAGGACTCAGACCAGGGACCCAACTCATCGCCTGGCATTGGCAAGCATGGCTGGGGTGAACCCTTCACTTAGTCTCTGTCTCAGTAGCTTTAAAGGAGTAAAAGTTTCCTATGTGAGAAGAATTTGCAAAGAAGTCTAGAGTTCTCTTTAATACCTATGGTGTGTCCAGCTTCTCTCTCATTTATAGAGTCCGCCGTGTCTGCATGATGCTGATTATAAGGTCTGAGGTCTGAGTCATTTCACAAGGCATCTGGATACACACACTTAGGAATCTACGGGGGTTAATTAAGCACTTTTCAGAGTAAAGAGCAAACTGTAGGTACATAACCAGATATTACACCAGGCTGCGGCAGGCAGGGGCGAAGGGTCATGGCCAAGCATGATTTATTAGGTAATGAGAACTTGACAGCTTTGAAGATCTATTTGTTTCTATGTAATTGGAGAAGTGCAGCCCCTTTCTCTGTAGATTAAGCACAGCATGATCACTACTCAGCAAGTGAGAAGAAATGACCTGAAAATTTTTTGTCTTAGGATTTCAGATAAATTCAACACCTAGAACCTTTCTTGATGTAGGTGGCAAAGCATGTCATGGCTTTATGGATATCTACCCTTTCTCCTCTGTGAACACACGCTGGTCTGTAAGCTTTGCCATCTCCCATTCCCTCTGCTCTCCACTCCTGTCTTCCCTCTCCAGTCATGGTTCTGGGAGGACAGGTCTTCAGGGATTTTCCAATTCTGTCAAATCTGCCAAGAGATGGTTTTCATTTTCTCTTGCCATTATGACACTGTCAGCTAGGCTGTGGTTTGCAAACTTTATACCTGGAAGACAAAGGCTTCTCCTTCTCCCTCTGAGATTCCCATCCCCAGGTTGCCACCCGCCCTTTCCAGCTTCCAACCAGACTGATGATCCACAGAAGTTGTGCAGGGATTCATGTGGGGTGGGGGTGAGCCCCATGAGTCTCAGAGAAACAAGATTGCTGTGTTGATGGAATAAACAGTGGATTTTTAAAAGAGGTTTTAGAGGGCGCCTGGGTGGCTCAGTTGGTTAAGCGACTGCCTTCGGCTCAGGTCATGATCCCGGAGTCCCAGGATCGAGTCCCGCATCGGGCTCCCTGCTCGGCAGGGAGTCTGCTTCTCCCTCTGACCCTCCCCCCTCTCATGTACTCACTCTCTCTCATTCTCTCTCTCTCAAATAAATAAATAAAATCTTTAAAAAAAAAATAAAAATAAAAGAGGTTTTAGAGCTTTGCAGATTTAGGAGTGGATTTTGTCTTGGCCAGGAAAACTTTCTAAGTAGTCTTGACCTTCCCCACCACATGCAACCTTGATATTTTGTGCCTCTCTCTTGAGTTTGGAAAAAATTTACTGGAGAAATGAAAGGAATTCAAAGAAAAGGACAGGAAAAACATAACAGAATCCAACCCGTAGGTTCCATTGAAATGGCAAATGACAAGGGCAGGGGGGAGGGGGGTCAGAAATGACATCCTCACTTGGAAATCCCCTGAGAATAGTGTGCAAGCAGCACCCAGTTAAGATGTGCTCTTCCCACATGTGACTCCTGAGAAAATCTCAACAGAGGCTTTCAAGATTCAAGAAACTGGACAGAACGACTTGGTGGACTGAATATGTTTTGAGACAAATCACTTCAGCCCTACCTTGTAAGATGTGAAGTACAAATGCTCCATGAGCCTCAAGAATTTTCTAATGGAAAAACGGAGATGAAATCATGCATGTAGATTTCACTCCCAAATTACCTGCATGTGTGTGGTCTTATTTCAGTGATAAACAACTGGATAATCGGTTGTTCTGCATTTGTTGATGGGTTTGATGGTTGTAGGGAGTTTCACCATGAACTTGATCATTTGGGAACGTTCATAACATGTTTTTACCGAACCATCTGTACCTTGTTCGACTGGATCCAATGAGTACCCATAAATCACACATTCTGCTGCCTCTCCTTCAGAGCTTTCCAGAACGCTCGGCTGGAATGCTCCCTCGGAGGCAGACTCAGTTCACCTTCTATAGTGCTTCATCAAATCTCCTTCCTGTAGACATTCACAGTTTTTTGGTGCTGCTGTTATTTTGCTTTGACATCATGTATTTCCCTTGAGAACCAATGGCACGTGCCTGGAGGTGGGCCTGCTGGAGAAGAAAGAGCCACCGTTCCCGGGTTTGCTGACACCACCGAAGTGTCTCCCATGTGAATAAGTGAAGTCCTTTCAGGTTTGCAGGGAATTGGATCTGAGATTGTCTTCCTGGGAATCATGACTTGGAAATTGGATCTGAAGTAGCTCAAGGACATAGGTGCAGACTTTTATAATTTGTCAACTGAGACTCATTTCTGTCCGAATAACGTCTTACTGATCGGGGTAACGAGGGGATATGAACTTTCCAAAGCTGTGATATCGTATCATTCTGTGAATGAGAAGATTGTCATGAGAAAGGTGAGTTTGCTTAATATTTCATGAGACCAATTTATAAAACATGTAGCTGCCCCTGAAGGAGAAATTGCTTTATAAATAAAACATGGCTCTTCTCAGCGCTGGCTCAGCATCTGCTGTGTCCCGCGTGCCCCAGCCTGGCTTTCGGGGTAACAGGTGTGGCATCGCAGAGACAGTAAACCTGCATCACTAATTCTTGCTGTTGTCAGGCCCCATGTACCTGTGTGTAAACTCATTAGGTTTCTTAATGCTCTTACTGAATAATGGCTGAGTGTTTTAATTGGCATATAAAAGAACCAATTGCTGGAACCTCTGATGAGAGCCATGAGCCACTCATCATGAGTCAAGCAGTCACACCCTCGTCGAGTGTAAGCTGTCCATGTCATTGCTCGAGACTTGTATTTTTTTTCCAAGAGTCTGGATGTTTCTCTTCCACCTGAGTAGGTGGTGCTTCAGGGAGGGAGAAAACCTCATGCTTGTAAACCTTTTCTGTTTAAACACACTCCAGAAGGTCCACGTCTGCTAACGGGAAGCAGAAATTGGGTGGCAGGAGTGGTCTTGTTCTGCCCAGGGCTGTTCTGAATGAGTAGCTAGTACCCCTGGTCTGTGAGCCCCTGGGGCACAACCCCCCCTGTGCCCGCCACAGCCAGCCCGACATGCTTCTGAACACGGGACCTCAGCTCCCACCTTGGAGAAAGTTGGAGCGGTAACCTCAGCTCCTGTGTCCCTCTGACAAGGGGGTCTCTGCCCAGACCCGTTACCTGCTCCCTGCAGCCTCTAGGGATGAGACCCTCTTCCTGTGTGGGGCCAGCCCCCGACATGGCAGCTGTGTCCGTACCCAGACCGCATCCCCATCCGACGGTGCCCCCGGCTCAGCAGACAAACTTGCTCGAGTCCTTTCTCACAGGGAAACCCACAAGCTTGGTTTTGAATGTACACTCCCCTCTGGCGCCCGCCTTCCTCCCCTTTGTCCTACGCAGCATGGGGATGAGAGGAAGGACGTAAATCCATGCTGCAAGATAGCATCCGAATTACTGTATGAGCAGACCAGGAGGTTGGGGGCAGGACCAGAACAGCCCTGAGGCTCGTGCCCACAACTCACCCTGGAGGCCCCTGCAGCTTTTAGGAATGGATATGCACTCACCTTGTCTGCCTCTGAATTTCCTAAATGCCTGAGCAAGAGAACAGTGGGCAGTTCACAGTCTCCAAGCAGCATGTTGAGCCGGGTAACTCACACGGCTCTGATCACTGACGGGGTTCACGTCACTCCATTGGGTCTATAAAGAAGACAGTCCAGACTTTAGGAACAGCGCCGGCAGGCTTTTCCTGTTCAGGCTGAGAAGTCCCATCCAAGTATGACCTAGTGGGGGTCCTCAAGGCGTAGACTGTTGCAGGTGGTCAGGCTTGGCTGGGAGGGCACGTTCACCCCTCCCCTGCACCCAGGCTCATGAAAGCCCCCTCGAGGAGGGTCCTGAACCTCCAGGGATAGATGTGACCATTGGTGAATGCCTGGGGATTTTCTGGGGAGAAGATAGAAGCTTTCATGTGACGCTGACCTGTCCGTAACAATTTCTGAGGAGAGTTAGGTGGCTAAGCTCGAGATTATGTGCCCTGAAAAATCCCAGGGGAGCAGAGCATATGGGTTACTCGCTGCACCCAGAGCCAGCCGTCCATGCAGTAGTCATCCCCACCCCTGCCCTGGGGTAGCATTGACCAAGGATGTGTATCTGAACGCAGGGTGGATGGGAGGGGGCCCCCCAGGCCTGATGCCACCTGTCTGTGGCACGTCACCTGTGTGTCCTGCCTCATGCCATGCTCCAGACAGCCCCAGGATTCCTTCAGGCTTTGTCTTGGCCAATCCCTGCCCGGCCTTCAGAGCTCACCTGTGTCGTCCTGGACGAGGCTCCCGAGGCCTCCCGTGGTGCACGTCCTCTCTGCACTGAACTCTTTGGAGGAGCCCCCGTGATTCGTCTGTTTCCACACCCTGGACAGCAGTTCCCCCAAAGGGGGCACCGTGCTTAATTACTAGAGGACATCCAGGGGCCGGCAACCTGGGATGGTGACATTTGCTGGATGGAATCGGGATAGAGAGCCGTGTCCAGACCACGTGAGCTTCCAGGACAACTCCTAAGTCAGGGTGTGATGATCCCCAGCCCACCGAGCAAGGGCTCATGTGCGTGGTGGCCACCCCGCCCTGCCGCCAGGCCAGCCCCAGCCCCACGTGGAAGGGGAGGCCTGGTGACTGACCGCCTCTCTCCCAGGTGGTCGATGGCCTCTGGGAACCGGAGCCCACAGAGCTGGCTTGGGAGTGGCCTTCTCTTTCTGAGAGCTACTTTATCCCAATGCACAGAAATACTCCTAAGAATTTTTTTTTTTAATTTGGATATTTTGGGGGAGATCATGAAACTATAGAGGAGTTCAGAAAAAAATTTAACAAGATATCAGGTTCCTAGCATCCAATTTGATATGTTAATATTTTGGCTTTCTTTTTTTTTTGTAGTAAAACAAAAAGGAAAAGAAAAAAATTAGAGTCTTGGCAAAAAAGTATTTCGGCTGTATTATTTCTCTGGTCCTTCTCCCCCGCCTCCTTACTGTCCTTGGTAACAGGATTTGGTACGATGCCTTCCAAGCCACTTTTGTACTTTCTGTTAAGAATATGTATTTAATAAAAAAAATAATATATTAAATAGTTGTGTAGCTTAAAACTTACACAAGTAGAGTCACATGTCTGTTACTCTGCAGGCTGTGTGTTTCACACTCCGCATTGTGACTTGGGTTTTCCTGTGCCTGTAGTTGGGTCCTTGTCAGCACTGCCTGGGAATGATGTTCCTCACGTCCCCCCATGTGCCTAGAATGGGAACCTCTGAGTCCCAGAGCAGGGCATTTTCAATTTTACTAGATGCTGTCAGCCTTCTGTCCGAATGTTTCTACTGTCTCCTTGCCCTGAAACCATTAGTAATTGATAGGTTCCGAATAGATTTTAGAAATGGCGAGTTTGTCTGGATGCGCCTTGCTTGTCTGGATCTCCTCAGTGGGGCCTTGGAGGTACGGAAAACACCGCCCTGGAGCCGTCCTCCTTCCCTCAGGGGGCAGGGGGCCTGTCCCAGCCGCTTATCCCACCTGGGAGCCAAGCTGTGGCCTGGGGGCAGTGGGCCATCCACTAGAGCAGGGCAGAGGTGAGGCTTAGCTCAGCTGGAGCCACACAATTCTCGGGTGGTCTACATACCAGGGGTAGGAGAGTGGCTTGGCCAGAGGCAGCCATTGCCTGGTGGACCCTTGGCCTCTGACTGCTCCGCAGCCCTGCATTGAGTCTCTGTAATTGGGTAGGAAGGTTTGCATGGGAGAGTAAGGAAGGAAAGGGGGGGAGGGGCTCAGGGTGGAGAGCAAAGGAAATCGGAATGACAGAACTTTTTAAGAGTCAGGTTTCAAAACTGACTATTTCATTCTTGTGTGAGTTTGCTAGGACTGCCCTAATCTAGTACCGCACATGGCACTTTTGTGTCACAGCCATGGAGGCTGCAGGTCCAAGATCAGGTGTGGGTGAAATCAAACTTGCTCCCCCTGAGGCCAGCGAGAGCACCTGTTCCCGGCCCCTCCACTAGCTCAGGATGGTTTTCCACTCCACTGCATGGATTCTGAGTAGCTTGTCGGCTGGCCAGGCCAGAGCGAGGGATCAGAAAGCTCCAGTGACTTTTTTTTTTTTAATTTCCAGAAACACCATTTCTGTATTTCTTTGTAGAAATGACATTCAGAACAGTGGCAGGTGACTCTGCTGTCTTTATCCCGTTGTTAGAGGGCCACCACTCAGGTCCTGCCCTGGCTCTGCGTTCCTGACGTGACGTTGCCCCTTCAGGTTGTGTGAGGTGCCCCTCTGCTGTCTCCTGGGTGGACGGTTGAGTCCTTAACCCTCCGTAGTGAGCACACCCCGCTCAGGGCCACCTAGCGGGAAGGCCCTTCGAGAGTCAGGAGGGAAAGGGCCTGTTAGGGGCACACTACGGGCATCAGCTTCTCATCAGATCTTGTTCGTTGTTTGCAGTAGTCCGTTCCTTCTCTATGTGGTTATTAAAGGCTAGATCACTAAGTACACGCTCCCAAGTTAGCCAAATTAAACTAACAAGGGATGCAGATAGACGACTGGTCAAGGGATGCAGATAGACGACTGGTCAAGGGATGCAGATAGAGGACTGGTCAAGGGATGCGGATAGAGGGCTGGTCAAGGGATGCGGATGGACGACTGGTCAAGGGATGCGGATGGACGACTGGTCAGGGGATGCGGATGGACGACTGGT
>NC_058410.1:2673708-2737560 GCF_002201575.2 Neomonachus schauinslandi
GACTGGTCAAGGGATGCAGATAGACTGGTCAAGGGATGCGGATAGACTGGTCAAGGGATGCGGATAGACTGGTCAAGGGATGCAGATAGATGACTGGTCAAGGGATGCAGATAGACTGGTTCCCCTAAACTTTAAGAAATAGCAGCTGTAGCACTAGAATTACTGTTTCTAAGAATGTTTAGCAGTCACACACCAGAGACTCAGCTGGTGCGCACCTCACCTCCAGGCACACCATTCCCACTCTGGCATCGGTAGCTGGTGCAGGAAGAAGAGCTGTAATCCATGTAAACCAAGACAAGGCAGCTTTGGAAATGAGGAAGGAGGCACGTGGTATTGATCCTACATTCCCCCAATCCCCTGATCCTGTTGTTAAATCCACACAGACGATTTTCAGTTTCCTCTGGCAGGAGTGAGTTAGGACCACAGGGGTTTCCTTAAGACAACCTGGAGAGACCTTGCCTTCAGGATCCCGGGCATAACCCATGTTGTGTGGCATCAGAGTCTTGGGTGAGTGGCCTCATTTGGGAATGTGGCCCTGAAGCTGATCTGCGTGAGCCCCTCTTCCTGACCCTCCCCTAATGGTCCACTTCTGAAGCTGAGGTCTGGTCTCCTGTTTTTAGTTTTCCTGCTCTGTTTTTCCAAGCTCTGACAATTCCTGGCTCTTTTCCTGACAAACCTATGCAGCAGCCGTGGTGTCCCTCCACCACCCACCCTGGCCCACCGTCAGGTGCCGGCAGCCAGAGTTGTCCTGGGAGAAGCCCTGTCACCAGCTGTCCCAGCTTGCATGCCAGGGGGTGGTGGGAGCCCTGGCTTCCAGCCGCTGAAACTGGTCACGGGCTTTCAAGTAAATATTTGCAGTATAGACAATCTCCCTGTGTCAAGTCCTTGGAAGCCTGAATGTCAGCAGGAGGCCCTGCTCTCCTGACACCAGGCTTTGTAAGAAATCATGGTTAGGGAACTAGAAGGCTCTGCTGTGCTAAAACACTTGAGGTGCTAGTATGAAACACGATTAAATGTGTTTGTGTGGGTAAAGAGGATAAAACAGGAACACATGTGGAGAAGGGGAAGGAGGGAAGCAGGTCGGTTTCCAAGCAAGCTTTCAGCTCTCCCTCCCTTCTCTTGGTCCTCTTTGGAGAATAGCTAGCCAAATGGTCCTTGGGGGGGTCTGTCATAAGGGGTTTTGCATCTAAAGATGATCTAGATGACCTCTATGTTTCTTCCAATCCTGAGATTTTTGTGCAAAAAGGGCAGATTTTATTCTTGTTAAGAATAGTGAAAACTTCACTTAAAATGCCCTAAAAATCCAGTGGGTAATATATGGACTAATACAGAGATCACTTCCTTCTAAAATGCAGTCTTTCAACACGATTTTATCACATCCCTGATAGGTTTCTACACATCACTGTTCCTTAGAGTCTGGGACGTGTAACGAGTCTAGTTGTTTATGTTGGTCATTTCCCATGCTGCATGTTTGTCTGTGAAGGGATGATCTTTTTTAGCCCCTCAGCAGGACTGAGATAAGAGTTGACAGGTAACATCATGTGAGTTTAAGGTATACAATGAATGTGCTGATTTGGTACACATATATTGCAAAATGGTCACCACCATAGCATGAGCCAACACCTCTGTCACCTCACGTAATTACCACTTTTCTGTGTGTGTGGTAAGGACATTTAAGATCTACTCTCTGAGCAACCTTCAAGCCTATGATACCGTACTATTAACTATAATCACCATGCTGTACATTGAATTCCCAGAACTTATTCATCTCATACCTGGAAGTTTGTACTCTCACTAACATCTCCCCATTTTCCCCACTCCGCAGCCCTGTTAACCACCATTGTGTTCTCTGTTTCTGTGAGTTTGGCTTGTTTTATATTCCACATGTGAGGGCTAGCATACAGTATTTGTCTTTCTCTGTCTGACTTATTTTATTTAGCTTAATGCCCTCAAGGTCCATCCATGTTGTCACAAATGACAGGATTTCCTTTTCTCTCATGACTGAATAATATTCTGTTCTGTTCTGTGTGTGTATGTATGCGTGTGATATCTTTATCCACTCATCCATTGACGGACACTTAGGGTGCTTAGGGTGTTTCCATGTCTTGGCTATTGTAGATAATGCTGCCGTGAACGTGGGGGTGCAGCTGTGTCTTTGAGAGCCTGTGTTCATTTCCTTTGGATACATACTCAGATGTGGGATTGGTGGATAATATGGTAGTTATACTTTTTTTTTTTTTTTGAGGACATTCCATTCTGTTTTCCATAGTGGCTAGACCCATTTACATTCCTACCAACAGTGCACGAGGGCTTCCTTTTCTCTCTATCTTCACCACCATCTGTGATCTCTTGTCTTAACAGGTGTGAGGTGAAATCTCATTGTGGTTTTGATTTTCACTTCCCTGATGATGAGTGATGTTGAGTATCTTTCATGTATCTGTTGGCCATCTGCATGCCTTCTTTGGAAAAATATCTGTTCAGTTCCTCTGCTCATTTTTTAATTGGACTGTTTAGTTTTTGTTGTGGTTGGGTTGTATGAGTTCCTAACGTTTGGATATTAACCTCTTACCACACTTACAAATACTTTCTCCTGTTCCATAGGCTGCCTTTTCGTTGTGTCGATTGTTTTTTGGCTGTGCAGAAACTTTTTTAGTTTGATGTCGTTCTACTTACTAATTTTTGCTTTTGTTGCTTGTGCTTTCAGTGTCATATCCAAAAACTTATCACCAAGACCAATGTCAAGGAGCTTTTCCCTGTTTTCTGTTAGAAGTTTATGATTTCAGTTCTTGTTCACACCTCTAATCCATTTCAAATTATTTTATTTTAATGGTATAAGATAGGGGTCTAATTTCATTGTTCTGCATGTGGATATCCAGTTTTCCCAGCATCATTTATGGAAGAGACTATTCTTTCCATTTGTTTGTGCCTTGAAGAGCTAATCTTGTCTTCAACTTACTTTTAATTTTATTTAGCACACACAAAAAGACACTTATTTCAGATAGCAAGCAAACACTGTATTTACATTATATTTTATCTGCCCCTAACTAGGCTTCAGAAAGAGCAATCTACAGTTATGCTCCATCAAGTTAAATATTTAGGGAATGAAGCATCTCATAGTTAGTCAGGCTCATCCTTATGTATTTGATGCCTGTATTAGAAAACTTAGCATCTTTTTTTTTAAGTGGAGAGCTTTTTCTTTATAATAGTAATGCTTGTCTTTGTGTATAAATGTGCAGGTGGACCCTGCACAAGGAAAGAGAGATGGTTCTCTCTGCTGTTAGCAAATGTGGGTCCTGCTTGGCCAAGTCTAACGGTGAACCTGACAGCTTATCCGAGGCCAGGGTGTTTGTCTTGTAGTGACAGGGGCGGCTGAGAATGGCAGAATCGGCGAAAAGCGACAGGGAAGCTGCTAGAAAGAGTCGTTGTGGCTGGACTTTCATTTTCTGAGCATTTGGAGGTTGAGTAGAGCTATCCCTGAATTTCACATCTGTTGAGAGTGAGCTGCAGATGATGGTTAAGAGTTTTACTCTGGACGGGGGCGTCTGGGGGTCCAGTTGGTTAAGGGTCCGACTCTTGGTTTCAGCTCAGGTCATGATCTCAGGGTCATAAGATCGAGCCCCACGTCAGGCTCAGCACTCAGCCAGGAGTCTGCTTAGGATTCTCTCCCTCTCCCTCTGCCCCTCCCCTGCTCGCACTCTCTCCCTCTCTGAAAAATGAATGCATTTTTAAAAGAAAAAAGAGTTTTACTCTGGTTGTCTATCAGCACTTGGCAGGAGAGTAGCAGGAAAGGAGGCTCGTCCCAAAGTGTTTTAGAGATATTTGAGGCTGTATAAATAAGACCCAGTAAAAGGCAAGTGTGCCCTCAGTCCTCTCCGTACCCGTATTCTGTGTCCTGCCATGCCATGCACACACCCGCACATCCTCTGATCAACCCCCTAGGGCCTTGCTTCTCACTCCGCATCTCCACCGGTCTGCCCGGTGGAGGGGGGGGGGTCTGCCTTCATCCCTTCCCTCTGTGAGACACTTTGCCCCATTTAACTCTCCCTTCTGGTGTAAGGTCCTGCATCGTTAATTCTGATGTAAGGTACTCGACCATAGAAGAGTAGGACTATTGGATCCTGTGGGTGAATAAAAGCTTGACACAAAAATGGGCGTTTATATAAAAGCAAATCCTGAGTTCTCTATGCAGAGCCTCAGGTAGCTGGACAGAGGGGTGCACAGCCCATCCCCCCAATTTCAGGATGTTCATAGCACCTCTTCACTCGGAAAGTAGAGCTTTACTTTCAGGCCTTTGGGAATACGTGCTTTAATAGAGGATTGAGTTCTCTCGTTGCGTTCTTCCTATCACTGTTAGGTTAACTGCTCGGGCGACATTTTATTTTATTATTATTTTTTAAAGATTTTATTTATTTGACAGGGAGAGACACAGCAAGAGAGGGAACACAAGCAGGGGGAGTGGGAGAGGGAGAAGCAGGCCTCCCGCAGAGCAGGGAGCCCGATGTGGGGCTTGATTCCAGGACCCCAGGATCATGACCTGAGTCGAAGGCAGACGCCTAGCTGACTGAGCCACCCAGGAGCCCCTAGGGTGACATTTTAAAAGTGATAGCAGCTGTTTTCATTGACAGACATAAAAGGCATTGAGCATCTTAACAAGATCTAAGTCTTAAGAAAGCAAAAACAATTTTTGCTAAGTAGTGGGCTATTGAAACAAACTAAAAGTGGATCGTGTTCACCATCCATTTTTAAAATTAAATGCAAGTTTGAATGTTTTTCTTTTGATGTCTAAGATTCTTAAGCCACTATTTGAATTCTGCGGTTATCTCATGATTTTCAGTCATGATTTTCAACAAAGGGTAATTGTTCACCTTAATATATTATAAACAAAGATTTAAAAATCAGTTCTAGATTTTGGGACATGCAGTTTTTCCAATGTAACGTTTGAAAAAGAAAACATCAGGTGGCCCAGGGTGAGTATTTACTGTGGAGCCAAGGTCCATCTTCAAGGACAAGGACACTGAGACATTTTACATACAGGAGAAGTCAGGTCATGGAGTGATAGTAATCTTTTGGGGTTTTTTTTTTTTTTTTGAAAGGTTTTTTTTTTTTTTTTAATTGAGTCCAGCAAGCCAAGGGGTACTTGGAAAAGCCATAGAAAAAGAGACAACATTGAGTCTATTTAGATACAGAACCAAAGCCAAATAACTGTTGGGGTTTTGTGACGGAAGAGAGCATGACCGTCGTCAGCATTAAGCCCGTGAAATGATGACATCAGACTCTGGGACGGCAGGAGACGAGCTGGGGAGCCTGTGTCTGTTTCCTCAATTCCCACACCAGCGAGTCCGTAGAGAGTATTTCAGTGTGATAAATCAAGTGCACAGATATTGTTTACCAGGAAAATTAAATATTTTAATAAACCAAAACCAAAATGAGGCGGAGAAGTAAGCGAACATGCTTGTCTGTTACTCTTAAGGGAGTCCGTGTAGACTTGATGAGACAAGGAATAGAAGTTTACATTTATCATAAAACTTTTAATTAAAACAAGCTGTCGATGGCTCGATGTAATAGAAATACACAGAGCACAGAACTAAGAAGTCAGGCCAAACGGCAGAAGATACAACACAAAGGAAACCAGGAAACCAGAAACGTAGTATCAAGTACGGCAACAGAGACCAGCATAGTTATCATTTCAAATGTGTCCATGCGGTAAACACACACTAAAACTAATTCTCAGATTGAGTCAAAAAACAAAACTGCTCTTCGCCTGAGCTGCCAGAGGTGATGTCTGAGAATTGTTCCTCTTCTCTTGACCCAGAAAACCCTACAGAATCATGCAAATCGAGAGGTTCACGTCTTCATGTTCACTTGAAGATCGCACATGTAACCGCCCAGCCCGTGGAGGTACGCACATGCGAAAAGCCGCCACATGTCTGCAGGATGTCACTCTGCAGGAGCGGCTGCCTCTGTCGCTGCGACCTGGAGTTGGCCGAACAGAGGGCTGAACACGGGGTCGGTGGCCCCAAAAAGAGTGCTGAATGTTGGCTGCACATGCTTCCAAGCAGAGAGTGATGCTGAACTAACAGGGTTAGGTGGAGACTCTGGTCCCTGAGCACGTCCCAGTGAACGGAGCCCCCAGATACGGCACAGAACTTACAGGGCTCGTGGTCGGACTCACCCAGACCTGAGCTCTCCCTGCCCCATCGAGATGAGCCTTACTGAGAAAGAGCAGACTCTTCCTAAGCCAGAAGAGGAGGTTGCGCAGAAGAAAATTCTGCATAAAATAAATGCCAATAAAAGTAACTAAAAAAACAAACAACCTCCCCAAAACAAAACCTACCTATTGATATGAAACATTGCACCCTAAATAATGTGTCTGTGATAGACTGACTATAAAAGTCTGGACTAAACAGATTTCAAACAAGGAAGCAGCCTGCACTGTAAGTAACAAACAAGGCTCAGTTCAAGACGCACGCAGTAAACATGCTTATCAGGATGTTGACGGCGCCCTTTGGAGGGAAGCTCTCGGTCCAAAGGCCATGCACCAGACGGCAGCACCAAGCTCGCGAAGCAAAGCTGCAGACCATGCACAGGCAGAGGAACCACAAAGTTAGGAAATCTGACCTCACCGGCAGGCTGTTTGCTCTGCATTGCCCCTCGGCCCAGAGTCAGGACTGCATGCACCACCAGAGCCCAGCCCGGGGCACGGCCGGATCCGAGACAGCAGGACAAGGGAGAAAACACGAGGGCATTATTTCTCAAGTGCTGCCCTGTGCTGGGAGAATATGGTCTGAACTAACTCTACTTTTAGGAAATGATAGGGTTTTTCTTTGAGGAAAAAAGCGAGAGCACATCTTTGCAGGCTGCTTTACAGATACCAGATACGGAGGCAGAGGCTGTGTTCGGGGTGTGGATCTCTCTCTCCGTCTCTCCTCCTGTGCACATCATACGTGTGTATACGCACGCGGTACGTGCCTGTGCTCTCACGTGGTGCCTCAACTGGTCCTGAGGAGTTAGTGCTTTGGTTTTTCAGAAGAACTTGGAGATTCTGGTCCAAGCCAGGGTCACAGCCACAGGGCAGTAGAAGCAGCCTCGACCCCAGGATGGTTGGCCTGGGCCCTGGCTCTGCAGGGCTGTGCCCACTGGAAGATACAGCTGCCCTAACTCACCTCTGCTTTTTCTGGCAACTTTATCTGGACCCCACTCAGACCCTGTTCTAGGCCTTTATACTCTTCATCTTGACAGAACTTTTCTGTAAATCCCCTGGGCACATAGGCCCCCAACATTGGAGTGAGCTTCGAGAAGTTCAAGACGCTGCTGGTGTCACCTGGGGAACTGAGGAGACACATAGATGAACAGAGAAGGAGTTGCTCAAACAAGAGCAGCTGGAATTATTCCAGGACAGGAGAGTCGTATAGAATTCCTGAGCTGAAGCTAAGATGGTTGGTCCTGTAGAAACTGGGGAATAACCAGATGTCCAGAAGGGATGCTCTGCTTCACCCAGAGAAGCACAGAACATCGACTGTTTCAGAGGATGAGATCAAAGGAAATGAAAAAGCTCTCTGCTGATGACCACCTTCTGGCATCCCCAACCAAAGGGTGTCATGGCATTTTTCTCCTGGAACCCCCGAGAAAGGTGATAGAGAGTAAATGAGGGACTCGCTGTTGAATGGGCACTTTGCCCCCATCAGGCGGTTGACAGGTGATGCTGAGCTCTAAGCTGTGACATCAGTGGTCTGTTGCTCCTTGGGATGCAGGTGACAGTATTTTAGAGCCCCCCTTGGGTGTCCTCCCAGATCCCATTGCTGCTCCTCTGGTTCTTCATCAAGTTGAAGGCCCCCTGGCCTCACAGAACACCCTTCCACTTGGGATGCGTCCCGGCCTGTCCTTTCCCCCGAAGGAAAAGAGGAGCGGGGCCTCCAGCCTCCACACGCGTTCTCCTGTGGCTTTGAGAAGAGGCGGTATTGCCCAGTGCTTGGCACACGGAGCTGGAATTTAGGGTGAACTGTTTGGGCCTTCTGAACCATTATCCTACGTCCATTTTACCAATGCCCAAAATGTAGGTTGCTTTTCTGGGCGGTCCAGCGTTTGGTAACTAGGCCCTGAGAAGACTAGCACTTGCTGATTGATTCTGCTTGTGTTTTCTGATCATACTATATTTGGATTATACCTTTGTCCTGATTATATTTTCCCACTCTATTTTATATTTACTTTTATGATATTCCAAATAAAATCAACTAGTGTAATAACTCGATGCGTGTGAAATGGGTGTCTGTGTGTTTCATGGGAGTGGTGGTACCTGGCAGGCAGGGCTGTGTGATGCAAATAGGGCTGTTTGTGAGTCGAAGGGTCTGGATCTGACTCAACTTTGGCGCCCAATTTTCTCCTCTGAGTTGGCAGTTTCCGGGGCAAACAGCTCAGTGGATAGACAGAAGTTGCAAAACAAGGAAGGGGCTTCCATTAAACTCCCAGTTCTGCAAATTCTGTTGCAAAACATGCCGAAGCAGCTTGGTGTGTGGGGTTGGCCTTTGTGTGGGGCTCTGCCCAGGACTAAAGGGCTCAGTCTTAAATGACGGTGATCCACCAGCTGCAAGGATGCACCCCACTGCTCCATTCTTCAGATGGTCTCGCATGTTCATGGGTGATTTTGCTCAGAAAACTGGACTCGTTCTTTTAAGAAAGAGCCATTTTAAAAGTTAGGTCTTCTAGAAGTTATTTTTTTTAAAAACAAACACCCTTCTGGAGACACCCCTGGTGAGGAGAGACTCAAGACCCACAAGAGGCTGCAAGGAGCTGTGGCCACACGCACCTCCTGCCTGGAAAGGGGGTGCTGCAGCTGCCGCCGTGTGGTGCCCCCCAGATGACAGAAGAAAGACAGAGGTGGAGACTAGAGTGGGAAGTTAGGCCCAACTGCAGAAGATCCAGCTCTCTCCAAGCTGGGGAGAGATTTGACAACGGGGGCGCACACGGTCCTGAGATAATATCTCCTTTCTAAATTATGGGCACCGTGGACGTGATGACTGTAACTTCTATCACTTTTGTCCTCGGCAGCTCCCAGAAGGCCTTGCAGTGTTTGAATGAATGAATGAATGAAGTCCTCGAAAGGCGCTTTAAAACCTACCCCTAGCCAGTACCCACCCGCCATGCGGCAGGTGGTAGGCGACAGGGAGCCGCGAGAGACCAAGGCCGGCGGGCACCAGTGTGAGCGCACGAGCCTCATTGCTCGGGAGCATCATGGAGCTACCGGGAAGCCTTGCTCCTTTGGGTAGTGGATGTCCTGGTGGTGGGCACGCAGGCTTGATTTCACAAATGCCTACACAGAAATTGTTGTGCGCCAGGCACTGTTCTAAGTATCTCCTAAGTATTGACTCCTCTTCCTAACAACCTATGGGGCAATACTACCATTATATTTTACAGAAGAGGGGGCGATAAAGCAGAGAGGTGAAGTCACTTGCCCAGGGTCACCCAGCTTCATAAAAGGTAGAGGTTCAACTTGAACCTGGCTTCGGAGTCTGGTCTCAACCACGACTCAGACCTGCCTTCATGCTGTGATCGATAACGTGAGAGCGTCATTTCTTATGGAGCCGCCTGCCGAACCCAGTGATAAACTGCCCAGCGTCCCCATCGTTGCCTCCTCATCCTGCCGGTCTTCTGAGGGCATTGGCTTCGGACCTGCCAACTCTTTTGTTTCCTTAACTTCCCTTTACTCTGGAATGATAGTTGTGGCTTTAAAAAACATGGAAGGCTTTCAGGAAGTCAGTATTTTGCTGCAGGTGTATAGTTGAAGAGCTACATGGTCAACAGCTGACCTTCCCGCATGTCACCTCACTGATTTCCAAATCCAATGGGTGAAGTATGACGTGGTCACGATTATCCGTATCTTCCAGATGAGGAAAATGGAGCTCAGAATCGGCACCCCAACCTCGCACGCTAGTTGAGTGCAGGGCTCAGATTCAGGTGTCCTAACTCCAACCTGGATGCCTGCTCTGTACTTTGTTCTTCATCAGACACAAGTGTGGGGGTGTCAGGGCCCCAGAGTCCCCTGGACCCATCCATGCCCCGTCTAGAATTCTCCCTCACAGGGTCCCTCCACTGCCCCGGCCCAACTAACTGTGACCATCTGTCTGTCTGTCTCCAGGGGCTCTCAGCTGGACTGGTGGGGTCCTGTGTGCTGGGCCCCAGGGTCTGGGCTGCGCATCCTCTCCTGGATGCCACATTTGCTTGCTCCAGAGTGAAATGCTGACAGAGAGCCTGAGGGTGCTGTCGGTGCCTCTGGAGAGACCAGTTCCATCGGACCAGGCTCACCAAATAACCTGAGCCTAGTGCCTTAGGGAAGCTATGATCAAGGGACAGACCCCCCAGATGCCATTTGTTTGTCATTATTATTAGAATGGAATCACCTTGTGAAAAATAGAAACATTATAGATAAGGCAAGAGTCTACTCAGACTATAAAGTACATCCTACCTCAACTCCTGTCCCACCAAGGGCACCTGTCTTTAGAGTGGTTTTCTTCTTATTTTTAGACACTTATATTTGGTTATGTAAAATATACAGTAGTATTTTGAGAGGGTTCAGATAATTATAACTGCAACTTGTTTATTTCCCCTCAACAGCGTGTCTTGGAGGTAAATCTCCATTATTCTTTTAAACGGCAGCAGGAAATTGCCAGGCTGTATTAAGTCATTTCCTTAGAGATGGGCATTTAGGGTTTTGGTGTTTTTCTGTTGTAAACAATGATGCATGAGTATCTCAGGACCATTGTTCTGCCCAAGGCCTTCCTAGCACCAGCCTCCACTTGCCCAAACAAGTCCCTTGCCTTAGGCCAGAGCGGGGGAGGGCCCTGCAGCCATCGGTTCTAACTTCCTCATTTTAAGGATGTAGAAATAGACTTGGATGGTGACTGTTTATGTCCACAGCAGCGGAATGACTTCTGCCAGCCCCACCAAGCCCCACCAAGCCCCACCCACGCCGTGGGTTTGGCTTCCCAGCAACACAGCCTCCTTTGATGCCAGTCCCATAATAGGGAGACTGAGAGTCCTGTGCGTGTGCTAGAAATGAGGAGTGCCCCAAAGGCGGACGTCCATGCTCAGGTCTGGCTAGCGGATTCTTCTCTAGATAACGCGCCATCATAGCTCTTCCTCTCTCGTGCTCTCCCTGTCTGCGGGGTGGCTGCAAGCATTTTGGAAAACCTGTCTGAGAAGAGGGATCCCAAGGGGCACTATCGATGTCTCCAGCATGTGCGCTTTTGGTATTTAATATGCCCTGGTCTTTAGTTGTTTCAACATAAATCCTTTCATTAGTCACACCAATTTTAATTACAGATTTTGAGTTGCGATCCTCATGAAATCGATAAGTAATCCCTCATTTCCTAAAATAGCAAGAGAGCACTCCCATGAGCCCAGGTGCTGTACAGCAGTGAGCCCCTTCCGTTTTCTGGGAGGTTTGCAGTACAGGACTTTCAACAGAGAAATTACCCTTTCGTATCAAACATGCAACTTCTCAGAAAGTACCTTCTCCTCAAATATCTTAGGTCAAATGTGGGAGTTTATGGCATAGCCACTTGGGCACTTGGTGGGAGGTGCTGGGTGCACCATGATTTAACAGCAAGAGGCGGGCTTGGCTTTGCTACTTTGTAGCAATTAAGGGCTCATGCCTGGTTTTCCTTCCCAGGTGCGTGAGGGCGGAGATAACAAGCTAACAGGGCTGCACTAATAATGTGAGGTGAGGTCATTGAAAAACACCCAGCACCAACTAGATGTTTAATAAATCAAGGCCATGTTTCTTTTTTTTTTTTTTAAAGATTTTATTTATTTATTTGACAGAGAGAGACAGTGAGAGAGGGAACACAAGCTGGCAGAGTGGGAGAGGGAGAAGCAGGCTCCCTTTTGAACAGAGAGCCTGATGCGGGGCTCGATCCCAGGACCCTGGGATCATGACCTGAGCCTAAGGCAGACGCTTAACGACTGAGCCACCCAGGTGCCCCCAAGGCCATGTTTCTTATGACCAAGTCTTTCCTCTCATTTTGAATTAGGAAGATGGTCAAACTGTCTCAAAAAGCTAATCATTCAATGCTAGTTTCTCACTCACTCAAGTCTTACTCAATTTCCTTCGATAATGCCTTTCATTATCTTACTTTTTTTTTTTTTTTTTTGAGAAGCAGTTACATGGTAGCTGATGGCTCTGGTTCTGGGTCAGACCGCCTTGGGTTTCCTTCTGGGTTAGCTGGCTCACACTGGGGAAGAGTGCATGGGCGGCATTCAACTTTCAGTTCTACCCACTGACGCGGAAACATTAGTCCTTTAATTTAGTCAACATATTCATCTTTTGATTGTAATTGTTAGAAACCTATTCTTTGTTGTGATCTTGGAAGATGAATATTGTAATTAATATCATACTCCCATCTGAGAGTTTATAAAGTATCTACCATGTTCTTAGCATGTAGTAGGAGTTCCCTAAATGGTAGTTATGTTGTATAGGCTTCACCAAACATTTGGGTACTTATTACTTAAAATAAAATATGAGTATCGGGCGCCTGGGTGGCTCAGTTGGTTAAGCGACTGCCTTCGGCTCAGGTCATGATCCTGGAGTCCCGGGATCGAGTCCCGCATCGGGCTCCCTGCTCGGCGGGGAGCCTGCTTCTCCCTCTGACCCTCCTCCCTCTCATGCTCTCTGTCTCTCATTCTGTCTCAAATAAATAAATAAAATCTTAAAAATAAATAAATAAATAAAATATGAGTATCTATTTAAAGAAAAGTTGTCTATTTTATAGTGTTCTATTATTTTAAAGTATGCATTGGATTATTACGATGAAAAATAAAAGCCAGTAATGATAAGAAATAGATCTTAAGGGGTGCCTGGATGTCTCAGTCAGTTAAGCGTCTGACTCTTGATTTCAGCTCAGGTCATGATCTCAAGGTCATGAGATCGAGCCCCATGTTGAGCTGTGCACTGGGTGTGGGGCCTGCTTAAGATTCTCTCTCCCTCTCCCTCTGCCCTCACTAGCGCTCTCTCTCTAAAGAAAAAGAAAGAAAAAAAGATACAGCTCTTAAGATTTGGGAGCTTGGGGATTTAAACCAGCTAAATGTTCAGACTGAAGTTCTTTCTCCCACACATCCCAAAGTTGTCATTTCTGAGAAATTTGACATGAATTCCCTTCTGCAGATCATCGTTGAATGTTGGGACATAGAATTTGCAAATTATAATATGAACATTCCTTATAAGATCTCCTACATACACTATAACCAACATTACTAGGGTGACGTTTATCAGAAAGAATGCAAGGTTAATAATCATGCCCCCTTGCGATTCCCTGAGCAGAAAGTAGTCATTTCCAATCTGAAAAATGATTAGATTGTGGGGGCGCCTCGGTGGCTCAGTCGTTAAGCGTCTGCCTTCGGCTCAGGTCATGGTCCCAGGGTCCTGGGATCGAGCCCCGCATCGGGCTGCCTGCTCAGCTGGAAGCCTGCTTCTCCCTCTCCCACTCCCCCTGCTTGTGTTCCCTCTCTCGCTGTGTCTCTCTCTGTCAAATAAATAAATAAAATCTTTTTTAAAAATGATTAGATCGTGTATCTCTCCATTGATTAGTGTTTTAATGATGAGTGGGCAGAATGTGAGGTACATTTATTTTCTGATATATTTAACAGTATCTAATCAAACTCTTGACTGGATCCAGAATATCACTCATGCGGGTCAAGGAAATCATCCAAGATCAAAGTGGATACACAGAGAAATCACTACAGACAACCTGTGTTGTTCAAGTGACAATATTAAACGAGAGATACGGCAGAGCAGGGCGCACATACTTGACTTTCAAGCAGGCGCAGATTCATTTAAATTTCTTACGGGTATCAAACCTTGCATACGTTCTGGTTATGTGCTATCAAACCTTGCATACGTTTTGGTTAAGTGAAATGTGAAAAAGGAAGAAGACTCTGGGGACCTGGGGCCATTTGGGGAAGTGACAGCAAAGGACCAGGCAGAAATAAAGCAGAGACCAGAAAAGGAAGAGCAGTAGTGAGCACCCCACTGAGAGCACCACGTGGAACAGGGGCAGGTGCTCGGGAGAGGGCTGCTCTCCGGCCCCAGCACCTCTGTCCAGGCAGGAGCGACTCCCTCCTCTTGGTCTCTCTGGAATTCCTTCCACAGGTTGGCTGTGGTTCATTCGGGGCTCCACCGTTGAAATAGTAGCTCTTTGTTGACCCTCAGGGAAGGGAGGCACCAGTGACGTCAGACCAGTCCTCACCGCCAGCCTTCATGTGGTCCATGACCTAAGAACACGTTTTACATTGTTTTAAATAACTGGGGGAAAATTTTTTTAAATTACATGATCCATGAAAATGGTATGGAATTCAAATTTTACTTTCCGTAAATAAGGTATTATACCGCAGGCAAACCTGTGCAAGGACCTGTGTCCATGAGAGTTCCCCACGGCAGTGACAGAGCTCAGCACGACAGAGGCTGGTGCTCGACAGGGACATCTTGCAGACTGCCGCCGTAGTCCGTTGGCTGTGTTTTCAGAGTCAACCTTGGATCAAAATGAGGATTTCGTCTATGTGGTTAGTAAAGAGTCCTCAAGGTCTTTGCTACCTGCAATTTTTAGTAACTTTCAATTGTTCGGTTGTCCACGCGCACATGTAGGCTCATGTACCCAGACCACAGGCGAGTGAGAAAAAACCCAGAGGCTGGATTTGGAGCCTTCAACCTTTCTCCTCCCCTATTCTGTTAACAGCCTTCAGACCTGTTTCACATGTTTGAAAATATGGGGACTTCACTCTTCAAGAACTCAAGGTCAGTTACTGAGATGTAACTGATCTCAGAGTGTTTGTCCAGTTTCCATTGCCTCTGTGTGTGTGAGGACCCAGGTATTTTGCAACAGTTGGTGAGATTTTGAGATAGTCTCTCTTGAAATACTTGTTAGTTACTTTCTGGGAAACATGTCCTCATTAATCCATGTTTTGGGGTCAAGGTATTTTGACGATTTTAAAGGGAATGTGTGCATAAACTTGTATTTTCAGATAGATTTGTATTCTAGTGTATGATTAAAAAGGCAATATGCCTTGGTCAAGGTTTCGATATAGCCCTAAGATTATTAATTTTATTCAAATAAACATGGAACGCTTAGTCTTTTTTAAAGAGAAAATTATTTTCCAAGGCTTTTAGTTTTTCCCGATGAGTTGGTTTAGGTGTCCCCTTGGAGACTGAAGTTCCGCCTGACAAATGAGGCTGAGCACTGTTTCCTGCCAGGCATTAGCGTCCTCCCCAGGCCAGCTTCTGTGATGGCTGTCTGCCCCGGCTGAGTGACAGCCTGCCGCAGATAAGATCTGCGCTCGTTCCTGGTGCTTGTAACTAAGGAAGCTAATTAAAGGAAGTGAAGGTACAGTCACAACGCTGTTTTTGTCTTTGTAAGAAAATGACAAATAAATCGATAAAACAATCATGACTGTGAAAATCTGTATCAAATATATCTGCCCCAGGTAGAAGTTAATTATGAAAGAAATGCATTTCCAGTGTGCTAATTTGTATTCTTGGAACATTCTGGAACTCAAGCAGATATGCTGTATGTGTCTGGCACCCCCACCCTTCCCCACCACTCTGTTCTTGAACTTGCACCTTTGTTCCCTTTCGTCTCTCCCCACAGACCCCGTTCTTGGTCTTGGGCTTCCAGTCCCGCCCACTGCCCCCCCCCACTTCCCCCAGTCCTTCTGCTCCGCTCACGTACACGTTCTTTGTTTTCTCACTAATCTTCATAGGCAGCTCTTCATAGGGCACATCAAGTCATTGTTATGCAGGGTGCAAATATTTTTTTGAAGTTTAAATTTTGATGATATTATTTTGACATCCAAAAGTTTTAAATTTAGTCTTGATTTCATGCTTAGAAAAGTCACATCCATCAAAAGATGACATAAACTCTCAGCCTTATTGTATTCTAGTATTTCAGTGTTAATTTTTCACTGTTAGGCTTTTAATTTTTCTGGCATTCTGAATTGTAAGGTGTATCCTAGGGATTTAACTATGTTTTTTTTTTTTTTAAAGATTTTATTTATTTATTTGACAGAGAGAGACACAGCGAGAGAGGGAACACAAGCAGGGGGAGTGGGTGAGGGAGAAGCAGGCTTCCTGCCGAGCAGAGAGCCCGATGTGGGGCTCGATCCCAGGACTCCGGGATCATGACCTGAGCTGAAGGCAGACGCTTAACGACTGAGCCACCCAGGCATCCTGGGATTTAACTGTTTTTTTCCCCAAACTGTTCACCTGCCCCTTTCTACTCACTCGTTCTTCTAACCTTTCCTTTCTGTTCTGACTTCAAACATCACTTACGTTCTAAAGTCTTATATACACCTGGACCTGTTTTTGGATTTTTCTCTTCCACAAGTCTGCCTTATCTCACTACTGTTTTCCAGGTTGTTGAGCTGTAATTGAGATGCAACACTGTGGCAAGTTTAAGTAGCTGGAGCTCACATGCTGATTATCCTGCAAGGTGATTACCGCCCCAGCTCCTGCTAACACCTCTGACGCATCACCTCATTACCATCTCTTTTTTTGGTAGGAACATTTAAGATCTACTCCCTTAGCAACTTTCAGATATGCAGCACAGTGTGATTAGCTGTAGTCACCATGCTGCACATGACACCCCAGGACATTTTTATCTTCTACCTGGAAGTTTATACCCTTTGACGACCTTCCCCCATTCTGCCCACCCACACCCGGGCGTACTCCTTTCTGAGCGGCAGTAGCCGGGGCTGGCGGCTTCCTTGCTGGTATTTACGTGTCCACCTGACCCGATGGCCAGCGCCCGCGAGAAGTGCTGCTCAGGAACGGGGCTGCACCTGCCAACTGCCTCCTCCCGGAGCAGAGCTGACCTGGCCTCCCTGAGCCAAGGTGCAGAGTAGGGCGATGGGGTGGGATTGCGCCAGACACCCGCGTCTGGCTCCAGGCCTGACTGAGGGCCCAGGAGCTGCCCTGCCCTCCTGGGTGCTTCTCCCCCGAGGCTCCCTCCTGCCCAGGTCCTTGTTCTGTCCGTTCACTGTCACACCGCGGACGTGCTCTGGTGTGGATGTCGCCTGCCGTGTGTGCCGTCAACCCCTCGGCTGCCTCCGGGAGATGCGCACGGCACAGCCCCAGCACAAGTGCTGAGGGCAGTGAGGCTTGGGCCCCTGGGCTGAAGAGAACAATCTAGAACACAGGGTGCTGAAGCCAACTTGTGCCTTTTGACAAAAACTCGCCCAGGCCAGGTATTGGTTTCCTGTGGCTGCTGGTAAGAAAGTGCCACAAACGAGACAGCTTAGAAATGAATTCTCTCGTGGTCTGGAGGCCAGAAGCCTGAAGTCAAGGCGTCGGTGGGGCTGCTTTCTTCCACAGGCTCCGCAGAAGAACCCACCCTGTGCCGGGCTGTGGGCCGTGCGTGGCGCTCCTCGAGTGTAGACGCACCAGCGCTCCGCCTGCCTCCTCCCATGGCCTCTTTCTCTGCATCCCTGACTTCTCGTCTTGTGAGCACCCAGGCAGTTTGGACCAGGGCCCACCCGGATGACCCGTCTTAACTCGACGACACCTGCCAAGACCTTATTTCCAGATAAGGTCACGTGCGCAGTTCTGGAAGTAGGACTTCAACTGACCTTTTGGGGGACACAGTTCAACCCATAACAGACCAGTAAATAAGCTAGCTTCTTACTCCCCTCCATCTTCTGTCTTGTGGATGTGTCTTCTCAGGACCAAAACCTGAAGGGCCAGGCCCCCGCTCGGAGCCAGATGGCTTTTCTGTGGTTTATCATGAGAACCCAAACACAACCCAACATGTTGCTTCAGTGTGAGAATGTTCCGAGTCTCAAGGCAGTAGCATGCAGACCAAGCTGGAGAACGAGCCCTCCCCAGCCCGCCCGCTGCAGGATGTTGGGGTGACCCGTATTGTATTCTGGGGGCTGGGGCCAGACTGGGTGACCAGCAGGAAGGGTCCACCTCAGACGACCGACCAGGGAACTGACGCGGTTGGCTCAGGGTGTCAGAGGCGAGCCTGGCAGAGATCTTGGGACCAGGAGGCCACGTTGGAGGCTGAGGCATGAAGCAGTGGGGTTTGGGGCCGGGTGTTGGGGGCAGTGATGGGGTTAATGCGGGCAACACCAGACTGACTTTGTAGAAAGCAGCAGTGGGCTGCTGGTGGGTGCCCTAGTCCACTGGCCAACTTCCTCTAGTTTTAGAACATCCCACCACACCATCACCACCTCTACAAAGGACATGGCCCAGATTGACCTCTAGGATATCGCAGGCGAGACACGTTTGGTTTTGCCTCTGGTTTCACACTGAGTATTTCACAAACTCGGTTTTGTGGGTTTTTTCTTGCTAGGAGAGTGAGTCTGAGCAAATGACTGCATTGGGCTGGGAAAGGGTTCATTCCAGGACCTGTAATTCACTCGTTTGTTCTTCTCGTGTTTTAAGCCACTCCTCGATATTCCTATTATTCGTCTTCCTGCCATATCATGTGCAAATATTTTTGCATTTCTGCCCAGGGCTGTGACCCAGATTTCACTTAATAGAACAGAGCACAAAGCAAGGGTTACTGCTTGTTTGCTGCATGGTCCACGTGCACAGATGAAAATCTGCTCTCTCATCCCCCTCAGCTTCCCTTAGGTTTATTTTTCTTCTCATTTTATTAATCAACTATGATTAAAAAAAAACCACAAAAAACCTTCACACTTTCTTCACATGAAATCCAGCCACAGATTAGTATGTTCTGATCTCTAGGAACCCAGTGGCCACAAAGCTGAGCTGTGCAGCTCCAGTTCCTACAGTCTGAACAGAAACCAGATGTGAGCAGTTTGGACTAGGGCGGTGAGCCGGACTCAGGGTGGGGACGTGTCGGTCCTGGGGCGGGAGCGTCAGTGCCAGGGAGAAGCACCAGACCGCAGATAGCAAGCCCATGAGGCAGCTTCCGCGGAAGATGCATCCTCTCTCGTGATCGCGTGCCTGTGTTTTTCAGCTTAATTTCTAAATGAGCTGTCAGGAATGCAGAACTCCTTCATCAGGCCCTCTCCCCCTGTTCATGGCAGAACCTTGCCTCCCACCTGAGGGTGGACGAGCAAGTCATTCAACACACCTGTCGAGGTGGAGCATCTCCTTGAGAATCTCAGGTGGAGCATCTCGGATGGTCAGGCCCCGAATGTGTACTAGTACGTTCTAATTAACGCACCTCACTGGTGCACTGCACGGCTTATTTCTCTGCCAATAAAACAGAAAACTCAGGATACACTTTGTGTTGTAGTAGCTATTCAGGTAATCTTTGTCCATAGAACACACGGAAGCATACGTGAGGAGGAATTGAGGAGGCAGAGCCCTCTGGTCTCAGTACATTTTCCGGACATGTAAGGACACAGCAATCTGTGGCCCTCGTGGGGCTGCATCGAGACCACGTGGGGAGAGTGGTGACCACCACAGCAGCGTGTGGAGCCGCTCCACGGCAGGCGTTGGTACCCCTCTCCCTAGGCTGCTGCGGCCCCTCTTATGTCTTCTGCCTCCAGCCTGTAAGCATAGCCCAGCTCCTGGCTCAGCGCAGACACCCCGTAAGTACTTGTCAAATAGTGAGTGGTGCAGCGGCAGAGCCTCGTATAAACCTACACGATGGGTGTCAATTTGGCCCCAAGGACCTAGCAGTCCTCTGTATCTGTCTATGGGTGTCGTCCCCTTATCAATAGCAAAAAAAAAAAAAAAATTATCAGTATGGTATTTAGATTTGGACAAGAGGAGCCCCTGTCCCAGGACCTGAGCATCAGGAGCCCTGTCTGGCCTGCGTCTGGACTTGGCCCTCACCAGAGGATGCACTCCTCCAGATTCTGCACCTCTCCCTTCTCACCATGCTCCAAGGGCCTGAGATCCAGACTTTCTTGCCCGGATGACACCGAACTTCCCTCTCCAGCCTGTGCGGGCCTCTTACAAAGGTCCATCCCCCTGTGGGTGGGCCATGTCAGCAGTGTGTCCATCCCCAGGTGCATTTCATGTGCCTTGGCAAATCTGTGTGCTGAGCTGGATCCCTTATTAATCTTTAATGTCTGCAGGATCTGTAGTGATGCCCCCTGTTCTGTTCCTAATACTGCTAATTTGTGTGTGCTCTCTCTCTCTCCTTTGTCAGTCTTGTTAGAGGTTTGTCAGTTTTATTGATTAAAAAAAACCCCAGCTCTTTGTTTCATTGATTTTCTCTATTGTTTTTCTGTTTTTAATTTCATTGATTACTGCTTTTTGTTTATATTTATTCATTCATTTCCTCATACTGATTTGTATTTATGTCCTTCTTTGTGCTCGCTTTGGGTTGATGTTGCTCTTTCTCTAGATTTGGAGGGGAGGGTTTTCTATTGTTTTATCCTCCATTTTACTAATACCTTCTTCTGTTTCCTCCATTCAGCTATTGGGCCCAAACTGCAAACTTTTAATTTTGCTTGTTGTATTTTTCAGATTCCAGTGTTCCACTTAGCTCCTCCACACATTTCCTGTTTCTTAGTTGACGGTTTTATCTATTTATTTTTATTTGTTTCAACCCCTGTTTTCAACCTCTTTTTGAAGCATTGTTTCACGGCTGCTTTGAAATCTTTGTCAGATAATTCTAACATCTCTGTCATCCTGTTTTGTCATCTATTGGTTGTCTTTTTTCATTTGGATTGAAATCTTCCTGGTTCTTGGTGTGATGAGTGATTTTTTTTGTTGTTGAAATCTGCGTTTTTAGTTATTATGCGGTGAGACCCCAGATCCTTCCTAAGGCTTGGGTTTAACAGGTGCGCTCAGACACCACCGCAGCAGAGGACGTGGGGGTGCCACCTCATTACTACAGAGATGGGTGGAAGACCACCACTTTCCAACTGACTCTTGAGTGGGGGTCTGTTGCTGCTAAACAGAAGGGGGTGTTCTGGCTCCCAGACGGCCTCCACTGCCACCAAAGGAAGGTGTGGCCTTGTTACCACTGAGCAGTGATTGAAGCCCTGACGTCCACTGGGTGGTGGACGCCACCCCTGTAGGGTTGGTGGGCCCCTCATTACAGCCTGGTGAGGAAGGCCTCTAGGCACCCCCACACGAGAGGACAGGCTTTCCTTGGGGCTTCTCCTTTTTTTCCTCTGTGCCCATTGGTGTTTGGGGCTGTTGGTTCTTCAGTTCCAGGTGTGGGATACACGAGGCAAAAAGAAAACCCAGGGGACTGACCACCACCGTGTCCTGAAGTCCGGAGCTCACCTGCCTTCTTTTCTCCACATTTTAGAGTCTTATGTTTGTTTTCTATGAGATGTCCAGAGTGTTTGCTTGTTTTTAATGAGAGGAATAGGGAAAAGAGCACATGTCCCATCTTCTGCATGTGTAATATATATGCTTCCAGGATGTGTAGAGACAGTGTTTGACCACACAGCCCCGCATGAGGGGCATGCACGTACACAGTATTGCATAAGAAAGTGGACTGAGGAGTGTGGCACAAAGCACCTCTTGCTGGGGAAACAATCAGTGCTGGGAGCAACGTTTGGGTATCCATCTAAATCAGATATTACTGATTTCAAGCCCCAGCATCTGCTGGGGTCACGGCTAGAGTTTTACCTTTAGTACTTCGGATTCAAAATGAGGTGTAACATAGAAAGCTAAATCGAACCGAGTCTTTCAGATATTCAGAGGTTCGTGTTATACGTTCTTTAGTTGACATGCCCAAGATGGCGTCAGAAGAGTGTCTTTAACAGCAGTAAACCAGGAGATTGATGAGGAAAGGAGAAAAAGACATGGATGACTCAAGACATGAGTATGATTAAACTCAAGCTGCACTGGTTTGATTAGTATTCCCTCGGGATGTTGCACATGACTTTCTATGGCAGATTCTGATTAAATATGGAATATGGCGCTTATGAAAATTGAAGCTCTCTCAGCTGTTTAAAGATGTCCTTCCATTTAGAAAATCACAGTTGTTCCATACATCATGTGGACCTTTGCAACCCCTAATTTGTTTTCAGCTGTGATGAGTCAGAGGCCGACACAGAAACTGAAGTGTTTATTTGAAAAGTACTTCTTGACGATAATTAAATCCATGCTGGAGAATAGAGGGTACATTTATGCACCTATAAATCCAGACAATGGCAGGAAAAGATTGAACACAGCTGGCTAAAGAATGCGCCAGGATCGAATTTCATTCCCTCCCTCCTCTTTTTCTTTTTGTTATTTGACATTTGCTAATCCTCTTGACCCACCTGCACATCAGGTTCCTCACCAATCTCATTTGTGATTCTGATTCCCGTGGGACAGAGGTGGTGTCAAAAATAACAATGATTACAAGTGGAATATGATTTGAAACTAAAGTGAAACCAAACCAATCTTAGTTTCCTCTTCTCTGTTATGTAGCTATCCTTAAGTTCATGCCCTATCTTTATTGCTGGCTTCTGGGACGAAGGATTTGGTTCCCCCATTAATAAAAGCAGTGATGAGTTACATTTGTATGAAGAACACCCTGAAAGCATCACCCCATCCCCCCTTTACAAACACCCAGCGTGAGTGACTGCCCAGCGTTAGGTAAGAGGTAACTGAGCCCCAGTCAGGATAAGTGATGTCCCAAGGGCAAGTGATGGGAGGTGTCAGAATGAGGAGTTACCATTGTCCAGGCTCCTGGCTTGTTGTCCGTGTGTGATCCCGCTCTTGTTTTCTTCTTTGCATATGGACGTACAGAGCAGGACATCACCTGTGTTTCTCAAATCTCCCAGTTGTCTATGTAATTAGCTCAACTCAATCCACAGAGCTTAATAACTAATTTTGTGGTACAATTTACTGTTTCTATCATTTTTTGCCCATGGAAATCGATGGTTGAGACTCCAGTTGAGAAATCATCTATTCTGAAAATGTAATTAAAGTTGAAAATGAAAAGATTTCGATTGTTTTGGAACGTGAGCCACTGTGGTGAAACCTTACAGTAAGTTCACACCTGTCGATTTTTTTAATTGGCAGTGAGGTCTGCCTGTGTCCCCAGCACACACCGCGTGGTTCCACGTGCTTCCACTCAGGGCCCCATGTGTCCGTCTGCATGGTGTCACCGAGCACCTCCTGCTCTCTTGCTTGGTGGCCACGTCAGAGGGCAGGAAAAATGGGGAGTGTCTCTTTACACCGAAATTAATTTTTTTTAACATCTGACCATTTTACAACATCCTAATAAAGGAGATCATTGAATATGGCTTAATTTTCTGAGAGACGGGAATTTTTTTGTGAAATGCAAGTAACTATTCTTTAAAAAAAAAGATTTAGTTATTTGAGAGAATAAGAAAGAGAGAGAGCAAGGGGCGGGGCAGAGGGAGAGAGAAAATCCTGAAGTAGACCCCACGCTGAGTGGGGAGCCTGACACAGGCTGGACCCCAGGACCCCGAGATCATGACCTGAGCTGAAATCTATAACGGACTGAGCCACCCAGCCGCCCCTCCAAGTTACTAATCTTAAAAGTGATTTAACTGTAATTTGACATCAAGCTTAATCCTATTATGGTTCCAACAGTTATTACTTAATGATAAAAATATGCTGAGTTCAATTAGTCTTTTTTCCAGAATCAACGGAAAACACATTTTAATGAATTAAATATGAATTTAAATGTAAAAACATAGATTTAATTATACTAGCGAATATTTTCCTTTTTTACTGTGGTTATACAATATTAGCAAGAAAAATTCTCTTCTTTAAAGATAACAAACAATAAACCTAATAAAGAAGATAATTAGGCAATTCTTCAGTCAATGTGGCAATCTAATTCTTGCCATGCCTCTGGAACTGTTCGTTCGGAATGTCCTGGGTCTTGGAAGCCCCTCAATTCCATATTTCTTCCATCCTTTAAAGTGTGCCCAGATCCTCACTGTCCTGAAATATGAGCCAAGGGATTTGAATTCTTCTGTTACGTCCCCACCACACTCACCTATAATCCAGCTGTCCCTTACCACACGCCACTTCACTTGTTTCTAGAAGGTTCCTGTTTACATTGTTCTTAGCAGATCAACAGTGTTTTCTCATGAAGACTAATGCTGCATTTGGGAAACTGATCTTCTCTTATTCCTGAAAGTTTCCCAGCCGTAATGCGTTTCACTGTCAGGGTGAGACAGAGCTGGGTTCCAGTCCTGCTGCGCAGTTTCAGGGAGGTCCCCTGCATCTCTGTGAAGCGGTGATGCCGCCTACGTCATGTTACTGAGAACGTTCTCTAAGGCGACCTACGTCAAGGGCCTGCCACAAGGTAGATGCCTATTAGATGCGGTTTCTTTCCCTTTTCCTATGAACTTCTCTGTGCCGTCTTTAGTCTTGACTTTTCTGGATAATCTTTTTCCTGAAGACTAATTACAGATATCTTGGGCCTTGTTCAGTTTTGGTAATGCTCTTTCCCTAAATCGAATTTATCCATCTGACCATTACAACTCTGCCAATAATTCTAAAGATCCTTATTGAACCTTTTAGTGTTTTTTAAAGACTTCATATACAGAGTTCCGTGACTACTGTTCAAGGCACGGGATATGGTAAATGGGCTCCGTCCTGGCCATGGGGGTCTGGTCTGCTGTGCCCCCTCTGTGATCATGTGGGTTGGAGGGACAGCCATGTGTGGATATTTTAATTTACTTTGATAGTTGTCACAGCGTTGCATTTCTCCCCCAAAACTGCTTTTAAAGCCTACCTAAGTAGCTGTCCCCTTGCCGTGTGGCCTTTTAGTCTTCGGGGTGGGGTCTCCAGGCCACATGGCAAGGACAGACAGGTCACAGATCACACTGGAACCTAATCTGCATTACCGCTGGGATGTTCTCCCGAGCAGTTACAGGGGTTCACGTTCCCAGAGAGGCACGTGAGGGGCCTTATTTCTCTCTGATAATGTTCAGTGAGCTATGTTTCCTCATATACTTACTAGTCAGATACATATTTCTCTTGGTCCAAACTATTTTCATGAGTTTCCTGTTTTTTGATCAGGTTCTTCCTGTCTTTTCTCAGTGATCACCACATTAACCATGTGATTATTGATACAGAAAAGGCATTTGATAAAAATTCATCACATAAGTTTGATAAAAACTTTCATTGGTTATTCTAGGCAGAGAGAAATGCTATTGATTTTTAAGCTGATTTTATATCCATCAACATTTTGAACACTCATTAGTTTTAAGTGCCTTCATTCTGTTGGGATTTCTGTGTATAGGATTATGTCATCTGCCTCTAAGAACAGTCTTTGATCTTTTCCTTTTCAAGCCTCCTTCTCCCCCTCCTCCCCCCTCCCTTGTTCCTCCCCTCCTCCCCCTCCCCCTCTCCGCTTCCCTTTCTCCTCCTCCTCCTAACTCCTCTCCCCTCCTCCCCCTCTCCACTCCTCCTCCTCTCCCCTTCCCTCTCCCTGCCCCTCCTCTCCATCTTCCCTCCTCCTCCTCTCCCTGTCCCCCTCCCTACCCCCCTCCTTCCCCCCCACCCCCCCCCCCCTCATTCCTTTGGTAAGGAAGGACCTTTGGTACCAGGTTAGACACTTGTCATATTAACGGGTATCCTTGCTCCTGATTTTAAAGTTTCTTCACTGACTGTGATGTTTACTAAATGTTTGGGGAATATAGCCTGGGCCAAGTTGAAGACGTCTTTTTTTACTCCTAGTTTTCTGGAAGTGTTTGTGCAGAGGGTGGTGATGTGCTCAGGTCTGTGTTTCATAGGGCCGCTCTGACCCTGTGAGGGGCTTCTGCAGTCGTCCGAGTCTGGGATGGCCATAGCTTGCTTCAGGAGGGTGGTGGTGGAGACAGAGGTGTGGGTAATTTGAGGACCACTTAAAGATAAAATCGTTGGGCCAAGGCGGCAGACGAGGTACAGGACAGGAGGGAGAGGAGTGTTAGGAATGTCTCCCCCTTCTCAGCTTGTGTAACTGGATGGACACCATTTGTTGAGTTAGGGAGTATTGAGAGAGGTATGGACCTTGTGCGTATGGACACTGACGTGCTTTTGAGATATGCAAAATAAGATGTTGAGTAGATATTGGATAGAGG
Source organism: Neomonachus schauinslandi (assembly GCF_002201575.2). Classification (NCBI taxonomy): domain Eukaryota; kingdom Metazoa; phylum Chordata; class Mammalia; order Carnivora; family Phocidae; genus Neomonachus; species Neomonachus schauinslandi. The sequence continues at coordinate 2,699,668 of NC_058410.1, forward strand.
AGTCTGGAGCTCAGGCGTGTGATCTGAGTCGGTCCAGATTCCAACAAAATTGAAAGCTGATGGAGAGGGAACACCCGGAAGCTAGTGGGAACCTAAGAATCCCAGATGTTCCTGAGGGACAAAACGGAACCGCAAAGACAGAAGCAGTCATCAGAGACATGGTTGAAAATACCTTTATTTACCTGGGAAAGGATTGGAATACCCAGTTTAAAGAGGTCCTTAGGTTGCAGGGGACATTGAAGAGGCTCACATCTAGGCAGAGACGCTTGTTCATAAGGTCTAAACATTACATCACAAATTATAGCAATTGTACCTAAATATCTGGATACATGAATAATTGCAAACTTCTCAAAGTTTCAGTAATAAACATAAAACATTAAGAAGCTAAGGTGTTTTAAGCATATGAATTATAACTCCATACATCCACACCATAAGTGGAATAAAAGTTAGCCACGGAATGCAATAAGACGTCTTACCTTTGAAGTGTTCGCTAAGGGATTGGCAGGACAGGTGTGTGAGCTCTGAAGCAATCCATGTGTTCCTGAGAAACCTTGCATTGTGCAAAATCATCCACTGAAAATAGCAAGGGCTTGGGGAAATACTGGGTTGCAGTGGAACATTCAAAACCTTAGAAATTTTGTAGCCAGAGCACTAACCAAAAAAGTAACAATCCTAATTAAAAATCCTTGCATAGAAAAAACCTATCAAATTCCTAATGAATGAAGTATGCTGCGGTACACATGGAATTTTGCTGTAATACAGAGAAAGACAAGGCAGCTTGGTGACAGACCAGACAAGGATGGATGGGGTGGCCGCCTGGGGGTCCCTCGGAGACAGAGACCATTGCAGCCTATGCACAAAATGCAGTGACCCCAGCAATGGGTGTTCTGTAGCATTATCTGTGCTTGGTCCTCCCAACAAAGACCCCAGAGAATCTTGCAACATAGACACTTTCAAGACTGAGCATGTGGCCAAGTAGGACCAGGAGGGGCAACGTGGCTCAGCGGTTCTCGTTTGTGGAGGCGTAGGCTTCCATGTCTCGCCATGTCCACTGGTGGTAGCATCCTTGGGGTTCAGCGTGGTGTCTTCCATGGGCTGCAGAAGTGTGCCTGTGCCCACCACAACTTCTTCATGATGCTCAAGCCTGCTCAGTCCCAACTCTGTCCCTTACAAGTGCATTTGATAAAACATATGCCCGTCGCAAACCAGGCTGCATTCATCAGTAGCTTGCACATGTCAGGGCGCTGCTTTTGTGAAGGGTCAGGTGGGTGGTTGGGAGAGGCTGATTATCTGCAGATGCTTCAAGAAGAAGAAACTGACCTTGAATCACCTTGGCTACCTACTGTATGTTATCAGCACCTGCCTTATTATTATTAATTTTAAGATTGCTGTGCCTGTGAGGGGCGTTTAAAAGTCTGTTATTTATGATCCACGTAAATGTGTCCCAGTTATTTAGGGGATGGGGCAGTTCTTCTCCAGATGTAACCCTCCCCTCTTATGCAAAATCAAGCTCCAACCCGATTGTGAGAAATGTGAGTCCGTTTCTTCCAAAACATGAAAATGATACTGGGAAGCAATTTAAGTTCTTCTGAAGACAGCAGCTAGGAAGTGGGTTCACAAAGCAAATGTTAGCTGAGGAAAACATCCCAAACAATCCCGTTCATCTGTTCGTTAGATTTTATACTGTCATAATGTCTTCCGTCCTCCTTTGGTTTTTTCTCACATAGAAAAAATTAACACCTTAGGGGCGCCTGGGTGGCTCAGTCGCTAAGCGTCTGCCTTCGGCTCAGGTCATGATCCCGGGGTCCTGGGATCGAGCCCCACATCGGGCTCCCTGCTCGGCGGGAAGCCTGCTTCTCCCTCTCCCACTCCCCCTGCTTGTGTTCCCTCTCTCGCTGTGTCTCTCTCTGTCAAAATAAATAAATAAAATCTCTTAAAAAAAAAAAGAAAAAATTAACACCTTAAAGCAGAAAGGTACGCATTAGGTTAATTGAATTGCAGAAAGGAAATTGGAAGCGGCCAGCCTTTCTGACTGTAATCACAGTAACTACAGCTTTGCATGCTGCTACACCAAGCCCTGTGTTTGATTTCACAAGCTATGCATCATTTTCTCTTCTTGATATTTCTTCCGTGAAGACGTGTTGAGCCTCCAGGGCGCCTGGGCGGCTCAGTCAGTGAAGCATCTGCCTTCGGCTCAGGTCATGATCCCGGGGTCCTCGGATCGAGCCCCGCATCGGGCTCCCTGCTCTGCGGGGGACCTGCTTCCCCTCTGCTGCTCCCCCTGCTCCTGTTGTCTCTCCCTCTCTCTAACAAATAAAATCTTAAAAAAAAAAAGGCAATGTTGAGCCTCCAAGAGGAAGATGGGAGGGGAAAAAAAGATGCATCCTTACTGATGCAGGTGTGGGGGAGTGAGGCGCTCCCCCAGAGCCACCCCGTCCCGCGTGGCACGCTGCGGGCAGGCTCTGACTACAGTTATCCTCTACCTGCTCTTCCCGGCTGGGTCTCTTTGACGTGTGCCAACCTGGTAAAACCACGTTCTGGGCCTCTGAACGAAGTTAATGTGTGTATTCTCTGGATTTACAAACTGGTATTGGCGCATGTGAGTCGAACCCTGTGTGTGAGATGCGTTGTCTGTCAGTCCAAACAGAGCTGTCGCCACTCCCACGGAGAAAGTCTCCTCTCCTGTGACCAAAAAGAGAGGTCACGTTTGAAATGTGCCTAGTCGTTCCCGTGATCGACCTAATTGGGAGATGGTGTTTTAATCAATGCATTGGCCATTGGCATCCATCTGTAATACGCATTCCGTGAGCAGTACACTTCACAGTGGTTTCACCTGTTTCTCTTGGTGAGATGAGACCTGGCTAGAAGATGACGGAAGTCTCGTCCCATCAGAGAGACATGTTTTGGAAAGTCAGTGTGCACCCCAGCCCAGCAAAGGCCTGTGGCCACAGGACGATCGTGAGTCGTAGACAGAAGCCCGTGAGGAAGGGGGTGGGAGCGGTTTGCTGTGGGGGGGGCTCCGAAGGAGAGCTGGAGGAGGCCGTGCTGTCAAGGACCGAGAGCCCGGCGCCTGGACGTGCCGCAGGCCTTCGGGGAGGCAGGTCTTAGGACAGAGCCTGAGGGGAACGACTCCTGAGAGGGTAGAGGTGTTCTCAGGGCACAGTGTAGGCGGCGCCCTTTGTGTGGTCCTCATGGGAAGGAAAATGGAGAAATTACTTTTTAAAAATCCAATGTGATCCCACACATAGCTTCCCGGGGACGGTTTGGAAAAGGACAGGTGTGAGAGGTAGACAGCAAACACACCAGGTGAGTAAACAAAACTCTCTAATGACAGCATCATGAGGAAGAAGCTCACCTTAGGTAAAAGGGCTTTTAAATCCTCTTGCTTCTTTAAATCTCAGGCAATCCACTTCACCCCTTGGAATTAGGCTCTTCTCCCCCTCACAGTAAATCACTGGAACCAGACCCTCTTCCCTCACTTCTTCACCCTCCTTTTGTCTCCAGTCGGGCCATTCCCGTCCACTGGTGGTTCACACGCTCCCTGGTGCCTGCCACATGCAGATGCTCCTCGGTGTGCGGCTACAGCGGTGAGCATGCACACGGACGCACACGGATGCACACAGACATACATGGATGCACACAGACACACACTGATACACATGGATGCACACGGACACACACGGATGCACACGGATGCACATGGATGCACACGGACATCCCCTCCAGCCGTGTCGGAGGGAACTGTGGTGCAGCCCATGCTGCTGAATTTATGGATGTGTCTCAATGCCCATTTCTGCTTGGACACAAGCCAAACTGGGGCAGCAGAGAGACTCCAACACATTGTGACTAACATTGGGAAGGACTGAATCTGTCACGGGGGTCGTCCCGAGGTGCCGGTCCTGGTGGGTATGGAAGCTCGGCTCCATGAGGTCATTCAGGGACCCGGGTTTCTTCCAACTTCTCCGTCCACCATCTCAGAGGGTGTGGCCTTTGTCCCTGGACGTAAAACAGTATCCTTCTCAGATGGGGTTTCCACCCTTCAGAAGACAGGAAAGTCTAGGGGGTTGATTCCATCTTCGATGAGACATTTGTGGAGTCACACCAATCCCCTGCATGCACCAGCGATTTGAGCTCAGCCACTTGGCCACAGTCAGCGGGATGGGAGTCTGGGGCACAGCTCTCTCGCTATCTGGCCGGGCACCTACGTGCAGCCCTGCCTGAGTTCCAACCTATCTGACTTTGAAGTGAACCCTGCTCATCTCCATGTCTTCATGTACTCTAGAGTTTGTTTATGCGATGTGGTACCCTGTAGCTTGTCTTGGTTTTTCTGGGGTTGTTTGGTGTGTTTTGTTTTTTACTTTACCTTCTTCCTAGGCAACATCATCCCCTCTTTGGCTGATGTATTGGTCAGGCTTCTCCAGAGAAACGGAACCAGTAGGAAACATACATACAGTTGGGGGGGGGGGGGGGGGGCATTGTGAGGAATGGCTCACGTGATTGTGGAGGTTGACAAGTCCCCATACCTACAGCTGGAGACCCGGGAGAGCCAGTGGTGTGTTAGTCTAAAAACCAGCAGGCTCAAGATTCCGGGAGGGTGATGCTTTAATTCAAGTCCAAAGGCAGGAAAAGACTGATGCTTAAAAGCTTGAAAGCCCTCAGGTAGATGGAGTTACCTCTTACTTAAGGGAGGATCGGCCCTTTTGTTCTCTTCATGACTTCAGCTGCTTGGACAAGGCCCACCCACATGGGGTGGGGAGGGGATCATCTGCTTTACTCTCTACTTGTTCAAATGTTAATCTCATGCAAACACATCCCCACAGACACATGCAGAATAATATTTGACCAAATATTTGGGCACTCTGTGGGCCAGTCAAGTTGATCTAGGAAATTAACCTTCACAGATGATTAGCAAATGGTAGGAACATTTGCTACAATGAGGAAAAATGGAGGAGGGGCTGTTTGTTTTAATGGGTGGTTCAGGGAAAAAATGATGCGTTCAGCTGTGGACGTGTTAGTCGAGTTTCTGTGAAAGAGTAGAATTCACGTTCCCAGCAGAGAGTGGACGTGTTCGTCTGAGGCTTGGAAGGTGAATCTGGAGAGGACATAGAAAGGGAGCTGTCATCCGAATTTAAGTGGTGTGTCTCTAGCTACCCAGCGGTGTCTGACGATCAGCTCTGTTCATCCTGCATGCAGTCGCCCATCCAGGTGGTAATCCCACCCGTGGGGTCTCGGACAACCCCACTGTTCACGCTGCTCCAGGTCCACCATCTGGCTCCTGGAGAGTGGCCAGTGCCCCTTCCAGCCCTCCCCTGGTCAGTCAGTTACCACAGCGAGAGACACATTCTAGCTAAAACCCTTGCGTGGTCCCATGGCTCTCCCCAGCCCCAGCCACGCAGCCCTCCCGTGGCCTCTGGCTTGGCATCTGTCGTGTTTGTCTTGTGTCTGATATTCTGTCTTTGTGGAGGAGGTTCTCTTCACTTTTCTTTGCCTACGTAATCCCTAATGCGCCCGTTGGGTTTCAGCTTTGATGACACTCATTGCAGCCTGGGGTACGGCCTTGCTGCCCTCCACGCTCAAGGCAGCCCGCTGCTCAGCCTCCTGACAACGGTGTTTGTGTATTGAACTTGGGGTTGTTTGTTCAGTGATGCTCCTGCCCCAGCATGTGAGCTCCACGAAGCGGGCGTCTCTCCCACTCGCCATTGCTTTTCCCGAGTTTCTTTCACAGCCCAAGTGACTCCTGAACATTTCTTGGATACATGGATGTCCGAGGAGAATTACACACAATATGCTGATCGTGCTGGCAGCCAGCAGCACGCTGGGAGGAGTGGCAAATGCATCCAGAGCATTCTGTCCTGGCAGCCAAGTGCTCTGGGTATTGGCGGGAAGCATACCTCAAAGCTATCATTTTCTGAGTGACGTGGCACAGGAGTGTGAATTAACTGAGTGTACCTTCTGTCTTGATAGAGAAAGGTGTCATTCATTCATTTCAGAAATATTGCAGTATTGGGGTGCCTGGGTGGCTCCGTGGGTTGAGCGTCCCGACTCTTGGTTTCAGCTCAGGTCATGATCTCAGGGCCATGGGATCGAGCCCCGCGTCAGGCTCTGTGCTCAGTGCGGAGTCGTGCTCTTTCTCTCTCTAAAATAATTAAATAATTAAATAAAATCCTAAAGAAATATTGCAGTGTTAAGCAGTTCTCATTATTCTTGAGTTTGTATGTGTAGCCCTAGACATGTATACGTATGTGCAAACCTAAGAGTAACGTGAATTGTTTCATGTTACAAAGGGGACTCTGCAGCCACACACAAGTTCATGCAAATCCCATAGTGGCCTCTGAGTCCTTCTCAGATCATTAATTGGAGCATGAAGAGAAGCAAGAAAATGCACACTTGGCACTACTGGGAAGGGGACAGTGATAGGCAGGAGTCTGGTGCCCGCACTCTGGGAGGTGGGTGGGATCATGTACTTTTCTCTCACCTGAGTGCCTCTGCGTCTCCCAGCCTGCTCTGTGTGGAGCAACGTCTGCGTCCGCGGTCCCCTGCACTCACCTCCACTGCATTCGCCTTCTTGGGTCTTGAAGATGTGGGGTGGGAGTTTGCAACAGTATCTCTGGGATCCGGGACAGAGCTGATCAGGACAGCGACCCTTCGGGGCTGTGGGCTCTGCTGTGTACGCACCTTCCTTCAGGGCTGGTTCCTGCACTCTGCTGTGCAGGCTCCCAGGCATGTGGCAGGAGCGTCACGTGGGTTTGGCAGCGGCGACCTGAGATGGGATCCAACTGCCTCCTCGCCCATCGCGTGCGTCCTGCCCCCAGCGCCGTCAGCTTCGTGTTAGCGGCTCGTCTGATCTGGGCTTCGCTCAAGACAGGCAGACGCACAGCCAAACAGGTGGCCACCCTTGCTCGCTTGCCACCCGATGGAAACAGCAGTCCCTATATTAAGTAAATGACCCCGGGGTGTTGGATTAGGTCAGCCACTAAAAGTGGTTCTGGCTTGCCCTCGCCGCAAGGAACCGGCGTCTCGGATGAAGACGGTGAGAATCAGCCCGAATGTTTACAAACCACTTAGAAGGTTGCTCGCTGACACGTGGAGGGCTAAGACTCTCCATGCTCGAAGAGGAGGGGGCTCCCTGGCCATAAACCATCATTCCTAACTCAGGCAGCATGCTTTCTCGCGTCCGGCAAGCCTTCTCTAAGTTCTATGGGGCACTGTTAGTAAGTACTTCGTTTCTGTTTTCCAAAGTGCTTTGCAGTGGGCGGTGTTCTCTTTCCAAGATGGTCCGCAGTCCCGTCGGAAGCCAAACCTTGCCAGCCCGTTAGGTAGTTACTTCTCAAAGTCAAACGTGACATTTGTAACCTCCCCTCATCCCATTTCTTAATATTTAACATGAGACAGAGAGTGATTGTTTAAAGCATTCGCTTTTCTCATTTTTTTCTTTGTTAGGTGCCAACTTGTTCTCCGTTATTTCTGTTTTTCCTTCAATTTTGTCTTGCAAGAGAGTCCTGTTCTGTGCAGCATCTGTTGTCTGTTGGAGGTTATTCAATCTCACTCTTGAGTTGGCCGACGCTTGGGTACTATTGTTCCTATCCCTTCTCAAGTTCTGACCGCTGACTGCCCTGCTTTCTTTTCAGCAAGGGGAGCTTTTAGCTCACCTAGAGCTTGAGGCACAAGGTAGGAGGCTGAGCGGTGTCACTCCTTTTACCTTTTTCTCATACTTCTGTCCTCTTCTTTTGTCTTCCTCTGCTTACTTATTCTGCTTTCTCCTCCAGAGAGAGGAGAGGTGCTGGCAGGGGACGGTCTGCTGGGAGGTGACGTCCCTGATCCTGGCTCGCTCTGCAGGACTTAAGTCGCAAGGAGCCTCACGCCCAGCTCGCTGGTCCCTCCCCGGGAATGCCTTTTGATGTAATTGTGTGTTTGCTAACTTGTAGTTCACTCTCCCAGCGCAGGATCCCCTGTCCTGTTACTGGTCCCGCTTAGGAGGATGACTTTTAATTGGTCTGTGGCTATTCTTCAAGCATCATGAGTAGCTGCACGGGGCCTGTGCCCTGGCTAGCTTCCTTCTAGCCTTCCAGGATTCTTAATATTCTCTTCTAATCTTTGGATAAATAAGTAAATGCCTGGGTAAATAAATGCCTGAAACATACTTAGCACTGTTATTTGGACTGTACCTTTGCCTCAAACCCATGGGGCCTCCAATCCCTTTGAAGATAAATGATTGAGATAGGAGTTCTTAGAAAAGGTCAGGGCCTGGTATGCCGTGCACAGTTCAGGTCTAACGGGGAGCAGACAAAACGTGGAGTGATGTGGGTGCAGGTGAAGGAAGCGGCTTGGAAGGGGTCAGACCCCACCAGCCCCTGCGAGGATGCAGACTGGCGGTGGGCGCCCTCGAGAACCTGGAGGGGAGACGTGCAGGTGGCGGGGGGGGGCATGCAGTGTTTCTGAGACAGCACGTCTGTGTCCATTTTGCAGCTGAGGAGTCCGAGGCCTCCTGGATGAGGTGCCCAGTTACCCAGCTGGTGGCGAGGCTGGGGGTGTGAGCACGCAGGCCGGCCGCAGAGCCCGGGGAGGGAACATAGGCCTCACACACAGACAGGATGACCGTGTGGCACTGTGTGGGGGACACTGGCCTGGAGAGGGACACGCGGGGGTCATGGAACAGGTGTTCTCTCTGCTAAGGATCCTGAGGACTGTGTAACGCTGTGTGTGGCCACCAGGACATAATTCTGGCAGCAAAGGGGCACCAGCGTCCGATCTCCGGACAGACGTCCGGGGGGAGTCCCGTGTGGCTTTCTCAGTTGACGCGGGTATGTTTCTGTGTCTGGGAATGGGCAGGTGCGCCCAGATTCTGCAGAATGGAAAGGGTTGATTTGCTGATTCGCTGCTCTCGTGGGCTCACTCTGGATATATGGACACACTTCCCCACAGGAGAGGATTTATGTGACAGCCACAGGCGGGGGGTCTCTGGGGCTCCAGCATGGATGCAAACGACAGGCATGACCCAGTGCAGGGCTTGGCATGTCCGTGCCGCAGGGACCAACGGCTTCTCGTCCTCACTGCGCCCCTCCCCGGACGGGCCCCTCCCGGCACTCAGAGCCCCTCCCCGGGCAGAGACACAGCCAGGACTCCGGGGCTGCACAAGCAAGGCCAGGGCCCTCAGCATCTCGCCAGTCCCTGTCATGACACCTCCCTCTGCAGGGTGACAGCAAAGGGATGCCCCCTGTCCCAGCAAAACACGGGGACACTGGGCTCAGCCCCTCATGGAGAAGGTGCTGCCGCCAAGCCAACCTCGTAGCTATGGGTGGGCGGTTTCGTTCAGAGTCTCCAAATATTTGCCTCTGACGTGTGGGAGCATTTCACTGCACAGCATTCTAGCAGCTACCTTCCACAGGTGTCCTCAGTGACCCCCGCCTGTCCTGTGGGGTCCTTGCAGCACCTGGGGGCCTGAGGGTGCAGCTGGAAGGACCTGACCTGGACGTGCACTGGGAACTCTGAACGGTGGGGGTGGCCCGGCCTCCCCTCCCCTCCATGTCCCTGCTCCTGGCTCATTCGAGTAGAGGCCTGTTGTTTCTATGGCCCACACACGTTTTTCCTCTTCCGCGGTCAGACTGAGGGGACACACGCTCCCTGGCAGGTGCACGCAGAGGTCTGTCATTGGAGATTTCCCCGAAAACGCTGCAGGAGCACATCGCGGTCTGTGCCATTGGTCCCAGGCACCTTCACGTGAATTCAGATGTGACTTCTGTTGGAGGAAAGAGAACCAGTCCTTCCACAGAAGCGAAGAAACATTGTAGATTCACATAGAAGCACGGGGCACGTGGGGTTGGGAAGATAAACGTCTTTCGTGGCGGGGACGTGGCTAGAGGAGCGGCCCACTTTCCCCAGCGGCGCTGGTCCGGAGCCAGCAGAAGGAAGCCAGCTGTGGGGTCAGCTTGGGGCAGAAGGGCCCGGTTGTTCTCACTGAAGAAAGTGCGATGCATTTTTACTCGGCCTAAGTACCTTCCATCCCACTGATGTGTGCAGAGAGGAAATGTGGGTATCTGAAAGAAAGTGCTGGGGTGAAAAGCAGGTCAGCCGAGCGAGGCCTGTCGGGACAGCTGTGCCATGTAGGAACAGGTGCTGTCCGTGGCCGGCAGGCAGAGGAACCCCTTTCCCTCAAAAGGAGCCGGGTGTGATGGATGTTGGGGGGGGGTCTCCACTGCAAGATGACTGTGTGAGTAATGAGTACGTTGTGTTGTCACAGGTGGAGGAACAGCTCCTCTGGGCCGTGTTTGGAAACCAGGCACTGTTTCCTCTGCAGGGAGCCATATGCGCTGCTCGGATGAGTGGACCGTTCTGAGCAGGGGAGACAGTGCCTACGAGGGGACGCAGAGGTTGGGTAGCGTGGGCGTGCGCGGGGTGCAGTTGGAGGGAAAGTGCACTGTGCACGCCCCCCAGCTCCCCGTGGTCCGTCCTGTGCTGGGGAGGCACGATGCATGGTCCATGCGGCTCGGCCTTTTCTCCATCACAGTCACAATTACTCTTTAATTCCCATGGGTTTGGGTGTCTTCGTTTGTCTTCAGCCTCTGCCTTCAAGGTGGTCCCTCTGCATCATGAGCCCTGACCTGCTTACTCGGGGTGACATCCAAGTCTCTTCCTGCTCATGACTTCTTGGGGGCTGTGGGCTACATGTGTGCACGCACTTGTGCATGTTTATACAGGTGTGCATGTGTGCACACAGATGTAGGCGGGTGTGTAGGAGTGTACTCAGGTGTGTGTAGGTGTGTGTATATGTTTGCATGCAAGTGTGTGTAGGCTTGCACGTGCGCACACAGATGTGAGCGGGTGTGCAGGAGTGTACTCAGGTGTGTGTGTGGGGGGGTGTATGTTTGCATGCAAGTGTGTGTAGGCGTGCACATGCACACACAGATGTGAGCGGGTGTGCAGGAGTGTACTCGGGGGTGTGTATGTTTGCATGCAAGTGTGTGTAGGCGTGCATGTGTGCACACAGATGTGAGCAGGCGTGCGTGCAAGTGTGCATGCGTACAGGTATGCGTGTGTGTGCAGTGTGTTTGCTGGCAGGCGTGTGCAGGTGTATGCACGCACAGGTGTGGGCAGGTGTGCACGTGTGTCGGTGTTGTGTGCGTGCAAGTGTGCGCCGGTGTGTGTGCATGTGTGTGCTGCAGGTGTATGCATGTGTATACAGGGGCTGCCTCATGTCTCCAGCTCCGAGGACCCCTGATACTGGCGCTGGTCCGTTTCCTCTCCACCCTCCAGTTCTGATTCCCTCTCCCGCAGCAGCCGTGACAAGCGTGTTCTCACCCCAGGTGCCTCCCTAACTAACCAAGCCAGTGATGCTGGCAGAGTCAGCTCAGCTCCTTGAACCTTCGGTTTTAAATCGGGAAGGTGGAGGAGCTGGGGTAAGAGCCACTGTACATTCTTAGGAGGGAGGTGCAGTTGTTACCCCACTATCCCTACGAGAAGAGTGGGGATGAGAAGGTCACTTGTTTGCGTGTGCACGGGCGGGCATGCACACAAGCTGCCCCTGCTGCCTGTCCTACAACATCTGTGTTGTGTAGCTAACCTGGGCATTTCCTAGACCCGGGATGGAGTCGTGAATCCAGCCATATTCTGTCTCCTGTCAGCCCGCCTCCCTCCTTCGGCCCACGCTTCGTTTCAGGCACAGAAGTGGCACCACGTGCTGTTTGCTCAGCCTCCTTTGGCTCCTCAAAGCCCGGTGGTGACATGTGCCTTCGCAGCTCTGCTCTTTGCTAAGTGGCCGTAAGTGGACCTGGGAGAGATGACTTCATGTTGGTTCCTCATCACAGTTCCCTTAGGAGTGACTCCCTCGCAGGTGTGGCTCTCCCGGTAGGAGGTTATCCCCTGGCTAGGCGGGCGGCCACGTTGGGGCTGGCCTGGGCAGCGGGTCAGAGAAGACTTCAGCTGTGGCCCTCAGCCACCCCCACCTCTGGCCCCAGTGTCCCTGTGTCCCTGTGGGCGTGCCCCGCTGCACAGCTCGGCACCTCTCCAACCCCCACAAAGATGCCCTGGTGCACGAGCTTTAGTGACCGGAGGAGACATGCCCAAAGACTTGGAAGGACAGGCAGAGGAGAGTGATGACACCAACCGTGTCACAGGAAACCCAGAAATCCTTGCCAGGGCTTCTGCCATGCAGAGACCCCTGCCAGGTGTACCCCAGCCAGAGCTCCGGTGTCCTTTCTCCTGACTTTTGAGGACCCCTGCCTTCACCCTCCCATCCCGCCCTCCCCAGCTCGGCTGGCGGAACTTGTGTGCAAGCCCTGTGAAAAGATTCCTTCCCCCCCGGCAGGTGGTGGGTGTGCAAGCCCCGTGAACACAGCCCCTCCCCCCTGGCAGGTGGTGGGTGTGTAAGCCCCGTGAACAGAGCCCCTCCCCCGTGGCAGGTGGTGGGGGTGCAAGCCCCGTGAACAGAGCCCCTCCCCCTGGCAGGTGGTGGGTGTGCAAGCCCCGTGAACAGAGCACCCCCCATGGCAGGTGGGTGGGTGTGCAAGCCCTGTGAACAGAGCACCCCCCGTGGGTGCAGGTGGATGGCGTTGGTGTCACTGAGAGTGTCTTGCAGGTCTCATTCCTGCTTCGAGGGGCTTAGATCTTTGGGCTCACGCCCTCCAGGAGGGACGCTGCAGAGCACCAGTTTCCCATGGCTGTGCTCAGTGTCAGTGCAGAAACCCCGAGAAACCCCGAAACCTTCCACAGGTCCACCGGCCGGTTCTGCTGCACGAGGGTGATACTGCCCCGTCCTTAAATGTTCCCAAACTCTGCTTGTTTGAACATTCTCTGCTTGCTCTTCAGCACGGAAGCAGCGCTTAGCGAGTCACGTCTAAGCAAATACAAGTTACAGGATTCGTGTCATCCAAATAATCCAGTCAACTGTGTTAACGGAGAAATAGATATGGGGAAGGCAGATGGACACCCACAGAGTGACACCCATTTTTAACAAAGCCCCTTCCCTCCGACTGCCTGCTCCTTCCTCCTCAGCTTCACCGGCAGGAAATCCCACGGAGCCGCCGGGCAGGTGCGCCAGGCCGGCCTGAAGCTGCGCCTTCAGTAAGCGCGCACGCAGCCCCAGGGCGCATGGGACTCCAGTGCTTTCCACGCCCCGCTCCTGGGTGTGTGGCTCTCGGGACGCCTCACGGCTTCTTTGCGTTCCCCGTCGGAAAGTCGGGAGTGAGGACAGCGCAATGCGCCGGCCCTGCTGCGATGCCCGTGTCCGGCCGCTCTTGCTGTGGTCGAGTCGTGGCCGCAGACGGGGTGGTGGGCGCCGCGACGCCGAGCAGCTGTGCGATTCCGCGGCCCGGAGCTGATGTGGGCAAGCACAGGGGCCGCAGGGCTGGGCTCCTTCCCCTCCCCCCTGCCCCGTGTGGCTGCTGTGGGCGCCGGGCGGCCGCCCAAACATGTCCCAGGCCTCTCTCGCCCTGACGCAGACCTTCCACGCCTCTGCTTGGCCAGATTCATCGTTCCCATGTCCTTCCACCTGCCGCTGAAGGACGGGGAGTGCGGTCCCAGCGTGTGCACCGCCCGGGACACAGGTGGGAGCATGGCCCCGCCACGGGAGCCCTCCGCCGGCGACCAGCCCACGCAGTATGCTGGGGCCCTGACCTAGGGTGGTGGGGACACAGAGGACAGGAGTGTGCTCCTGCCGAGGAAGTGACAGGTCTCACAGGATCAACAGGGGTGAGCCAGGACGTGAAATGCCGTGGATGACACGGAGTCTGGAGCAGGGCACAGGCGTTGGTGGCTGTCAGGACATGTCCTGGCGCGAGTCTCTCTGGTGGGCATTAGCATTGCATGCTGGTGTTCACAGAACTCGTTCAGAAGCATCTCTCTACCTGCACGTGAGGCCCAGAGCAGCTCAGGGCTGCGTCCAGTGACGAGGACAGCACCTTCGCTGGCCCACAGTGTCCCACGGCAGGAGGGGGGCATTACTTGGTGGGCGCCCCCACATCCCTGCCCTAGTGACCGGCCTCAGCTCTGACTGTCGATGCTGGAGATGGGGGCCAGCAGGCACGACCGTGGCCCAGCCCCTTAAGGGAGGGTTGGTGTCTCGGCCTGATGCGGTTCAGCCCACTCCCGTCTGGTCTGGAAGGGCCCCAAGTCTGTCCAGCAGCTGTTCTCCCCAGCCCCTGGACCCAGGGTGCTAGGAAGCAGTCTTCACAAAAGCTGGTCTGGAGTAGGGGCTACAAGGCTGGTGATGGATTTGAGCTCATGATCTTCCCCAGTCCTAGCTGAAGATCGCTCCTAGCAGCTTGTAACGACGCATGGCCTATGACTCTTCCGTTCTCCGGAGGGAGCTTAGTGCAAGAAGGAAGTCAGAGGCTGGGTCTGGTTCTAGCGGCCCAGGGAGGAGGGGCAGGAAGGACAGTGACGGACGTGACCAGTGGATCACGGAACCACGGCCGTCCCGGTCCTGCACTCCAGCCCGTGCATTTATGCCCGGTGTGTCACAGCCCACTCCGCAGTGCTCACCACCACCCACCACAGGGACTCAGCACCTAGCACCCCCCGTGTGCAGCAGGGTGGCCGGGGCAGGGCGGGGAGCACTGGCCCCTCAGCGACATCCCCCCCACTGTCTAGGGTGTCCGTGGGGCCCCTACTTCTATGGGCTTCTCTTTGTCCCCACTCTGTTACGATGTTTCTTAGACACACAAATGCAGCTCTCCAGACTTATACAACATTCTGCTGCCACAGATTATGAAGAAGTAGAAAAAGTACTATCATCTTCACAATGAGGCCCAGAATTTCTCTTAGGAAACACATTGAGTTGTTTGTGGGAAAACGTGTTGGATAAATATTCATGTTGGGAGGTACACCCGATGAGGACCCATCGAGGGCCCTGCTGGGGATCGGAGGGGGCAGCGCCCAGCGAGACCCCAGCCTTGCCTGGGGGGCATCTCCATCCCCACCGCAGCTGGATGACAGGACCTCCTCACAGCCTCACTTCGAACACGTGGGCTCTCATGGGACACAGAGCCTGGGGTCGAATCTGGGCATGCACCCTTTGCTGCACCATGGTGGGTTCCCAGCCTCCATGTGCAGGAGAAGCTCAGGAGGAAGACCGGGTCATTCCGCCCCAGGATGCCTCACCCAGTCTGGGGCCCGGTGCCTTAGAAGCCAGGTGGCCCCAAAGGCCTAGACCCAAGATACCTGCCCTCCCACCTGCCACCTGCTGATTTCTGTTTATGTGCCTGCTGGTTCCCTCGCCATCTCACGGTGGGTGGGGGTTGGCCCACCATCTGGGCTGCGGATTTGTGCCCCTAAAGGTTTAAAGAGCCCGGAATACATTACTCTTGTACGTTCTCAGTCTGATAGGCTCTGGTGGCATTTGTTTGTATATATAGTGATCTGGGGACATTGATTTCCCTGTCAGTAAAGCGTTGGTTAATGGAGGGAAGTGTTTCAGTCCTTGATCATTCCTAGGTGAATCATTAACTTATTACAAATGAAATCTGACATTATATGACCACATAATTAATGAGGTAAATTTAAAACTAATAATTTAAACTAATAAGATCATTTTTAAACATTTCAGCTCTCTGGAACTGAGGGAATGTGGTCTGTAGATTATAACTGACTGTTGAAACAAATGTTTTGTCTCTTGTTTACTCGTTGCTCGATTGGGACTAAGTACATTGTCACCTCTCTTGCCTTTTCAATGTTTTCTCCTAATTAAGAGAACATAATTGCACATCATTTATAAAATCAAAGGCTTTGAAGTTTTAGACATCTGTGATAGTCTTAGACATCTGTGATATGCAATGTTTATTCATACAGAGACATGCAAAGGTGTCGATGGCCATTGAACACATGTGTGCTTGGATTTCAAGCCTGGCCCCTGCCGTGGTGGGTCGTGGAGGTGCTCCGTGGAGCCGCGGGACCCCAGAGTGAGACAATGAGGGTCCCAGCCCAGATTGTGGACCAGAGCTGCCCTAGCCAGAAGCACCCGATTCAGCCAGATGTCCTCTCACCGCCTGACCTTCCCTCCATCTCTCATTTAACATCTAGTCCATCAGTTTTTAACCCTACAGTGATTTGGCTACAAGAATACGGTTATAAACTTTAGCATTTGCATTACTAATGGGCTTCCAGAAGCAGCAGGTACAGAGGGGAGTGTGAGTCTTCGTGGAGTAGGGAGGTCACGTAACACTGAGGACAGATGGGGCAGCGGTCTGCTGAGACTGGTCAGCAGTGGTCATGCCGCAGGCGCGCGGGACCCTTTGTGTTTGGGTCACTGGTGCCCACCTCAGATCCTGTTATTTTCAGCCTCTGAGGCAGACCCTGGGGGCTCTGCGGAGCCCCTTGCCTTGGCCCACCCTTCCGGGCTCTCACTCTACCCTGCTCTGTCCTCGCGTCGCATCCTCTGTGCTGCCCGGGGGCTCGGGGCTCTGAGTGCAGCGCGGTGAGCAGACATCTGGCATTTACTGATGTGAGCTGAGGGGAAACCCCAAGCAAGAAAAAGAGCAAGGATATCCCGTTTTCCCTCAGTGGCATTTCAACACCAGTGTTTTATTAAATTAACAGGACTGAAAGAGCCCAGTGATGCATGCACCTTTGTTTTTAATTGAGCTTTTATGTTCCTCAATTCATTAATGCATTAAAAAGGAGAAAGCTGGTACTTTGTTATTGCCTATAATTATTGGAGTGGAAGTTTGTTTTGAAATTTGTTCCTTGGGTAAATTGCCTGTAGGTTAAACATAAAAGCAGCATCTGAAAACCTTAGAATGCTACTTAAGGATGAGCAAAATTTGATAATTAAACAATGTGTTGTATACATTACTTTTCTCCTTATATTCTTATTTATCATCATAAGCTTTAAACCTAAGCCCACCATCCAGGGCAGAATGGCGTGCTGGGGGTCGAGAGACACGCACAGGAGGGCTGAGTATGGGGTCCCCTTGCAGGAGGGCTGAGGGATGGGGCACTCCTGGCCATGGGGGGCTCTGGGGGGTCAGCGCATCAACATCCTGGGGGCCCTGTGGTGGGGAAGTCAAGAGAGGACTTTTGTCTCTGGGACAGAGGACACCCTATCATTTTGGGAGCAAACCTGGGGCAGAAACCAAGGAGACACGCAGCACTGGGACCTGGAGTCCCATGAGGAGGGGGCGGCTAATCCTGGGGGCCCCTGGGGCACAGCTCCCCTGCTACACCCAGAACCCCAGGTGTCAGGACAGAAAGAGGCTCAGCCTTCCTTGGGGCAGCCAGCCCTGGGCAGCAGGTGAGGGGGGCCTGGGGACAGGCCAAGGGGGAGATGCTGAGTGCGGGGCTGACAGGAGACAGGGCGCCGGGCTCAGGACAGAGAGGGCAGTGGGCTGGACCGCCTGCGGACAATGAGGGGTTTGTGGTGTTGCCCGCCCCGGAACCGCAGTTTGCTGGGAGTGAGGTCATCCGTCCTGGGGAAGGTGAGGAGCCTGTGCGGCCCGTGGCTTCTCCTTGTCTGGAGCGCGGCGTCTGGTTCCTCGGGGAGCCTTCCTCCACGGTGTTGTAAGCTCTGGGGTTGTGCTTACATGTCGCGAGCTTTCCCAAACGGTTACGGGTTGAGCCACTAAGGAGCAGATTCTTCCTTTCCTGCTCTGATGCTTACCCCCTTTTCTTTCTGGCTGTTTTTCTTTCCATCTCCTTCTGTCTGTGCTGTTAGCTGCAGAATGCAGACTGACTTTGCGCAGAAGGGGGGAAGGGGGATGGGAGACGAGGCGCTGATAGGGAAGATCAGCGCCCCTGACCCGGGCCTGCTCCACCACGGCTGGCCGGCCTGCCCCGAGCACAGACAGCGCCGGGACACCCTCCGAGCTTACGTGTGACTGCGCTGTGAGCTGGCCGCGGACGGTCTCCAGTCCCCCTTCCGTCCTCCCTGGGCTCTGTCCTCCATGCTGTCCGGTGCTTTCTCAGTTCGAGTTGTCTTAGATGTGAACCTGCTGTGACTTAAGAGGCAACATCTCTCACTTAATTGTCGCTCTGTTTGCAGTTTTATTCTCCAGACTCACTATCTTGTTGCCTATTTGCGCTGAACCAAATTCGATAAAATTAACATTTGTGGTAAACAAATGTGGTTCCATCTATTAGTGACCATGACCAAAGATCCACTTGGAGAATAGACATCTAAATACACACAGTTCCTAGAGTTTGCAACCCTTCGTCCAACTTCAGAAGTTCGTCTGCCGTCACCAACTATGTGCCGGGCGCACGAGCATCAAGCGTTGCCACACACAGGGGGGCCAGAGGTGCAGCACGAGATGCAAGGAGTTTAGAATTAAAAGTCTTCGAGCCCCGTTGGGCGGCTTCCCACCTGTTGTCTGATGCAGGGCTGCAGGGCTCTCTGAAGCTCAGTGTCCCTTGTTCTTTGTCTCACCTCGCCCCCACCCTCCCACTCTTGGGGATGAATCACAGACCACAGTGTCCTCCCCATCAGGCTGATGCAGGCTATGAAGTCTTCACACCTGTTCTCACCTCTTGGGAAAGACGTAAGACATTATCCCCACCTTGTGGAGTTCACGTCTTCCTTAGGAAAGCCAAAGTTTCTCATGTGACATGAAGGAGAGAAGAGTCGAAGGCAGAAAGGCAAGTCTTTCTATCGCATTCAAGTGAAAGAAGAGAACATTGGGGCTAAGTTCCTGTGGGATGCAGCCGACTTGCCGCGCATCGTGAGGAAGGCAGCTTGGACGGATCCGACTCCTCAGTGCAGGGCTAGAGACACGGGAGGGGGTAGGGACGTGCCCTGAACAAAGACATAGCCTTTGCAAGGACCACGTGGCATCGCTGGGCAGCAGAGGGACCTAGGTGGGACCGGTGAGACAGTGCAGACTTGCTCTGTGCTCGGCACTGGGTCAGCGGGGCGAATAACACACAGGGAGGGATCGACATACAGATGGAATCGGTGTTATATGTGCCCAGGGTCACGGTTGCCTCTGAGGTGCACCAGCTCTAGAAGTGAATTATCTCATGCTGCTCTGGGATGCTTTTAATCTCAGAAGCTATTTAAAAGTTATACTCTCTACAGATAATCTACAACCACACTTATCTGCTTGAGAGATTAAATCCCTTCTTAAAAAATGAATTTTATTGTAAAAATTGTGAGCACATACAGACTGAAAGTATAATAAATCTCCATGGATCTGTCACAGATACATAATTTCAAAATTATTAAGTAAAAGCCAGTCTTGTTTTATTTATGCATCAACACCCCCAACCTCCCCCCATACCAGATTATTTTGAGGCAAATTCTGATCATTATAGTGTAATCCAAAAATACCTGCCTTCCTTTCAAAGAGTAAAAATTGGGCAGCATCATCACTACTTATGGTTGGTAAATAAAATCCATATGAACAAACTTATTACTTTCCTCTATGGGGAGACCTTGCACCTCTTTCTCTGTGTCCTCCTTGGGACACTATGTGAGAAAACTAGCCCTGCCTGCATACCCTTGACTTCTTGTTGGGCTCCTGGAGGACAAGGGCGCTGACCGTCTCCACCTCAACTACCCCGGCTCCCAGGGCGAGCTGTTGACACACGTGGAGATGGTTTCTGGGCCAGGCTATCCATCCTCAAAATACGCAACAGCCATGTGGAAATCCACCTGAGTTTGGTAGAACCGAGGACGTTTGTAGCAAGAGGGTTCTCCCCAAGTTAAGGAAGACAAGTTTGAAGGGAAGACCAGTCTCTCTAACACACATGACTTACGTGCCGGGTGATGAAAGAAGGCTTCTCGGAGTGTCAGGGGCCACAGCGGCGGATAAGCCATGCTGGGCAGACCACCAGAGCGGTAGTTCGATCGTAATGATTAGCTTCTTTAATGTGCAGGCTACATACAAAGGCATAGATCGAAGGAGATGATTTGAATCTGGGAGAGTATGAATGTGTAGACATTCTGAGCACTGTTCACACAGCAGAATGCTGAGTGCCATGGAAGCAGGAGGCAGAGATGACTACAGAGTCCAGAGGTGGAGAGTCTTCGCAGGAGGGGGTCCGGGAAGTTGGCTCCAGGTCGGCTTAGCACGGGGACACCCCCACGGGCAGAGTAGGAAGGGTCCAGGGTTGTTGTACGTGAGGTCAGGCGAGATTTACTGCGAATGACTTTACGTGTTGGGGGGAGGAATTAGAACACGTGATCGAGAGTGAGGAGCCACTGAGGGTTCTGGGAGCAAAATGATGGGGACGGATTGCCCGTCAGGAGATGAGTCCACTGCAGATACAGGAGAGCCCAGAGAAGGCCCGTTCCAAAACTCCAAGGAGAACACATGAGTGCGGCAGGTCCCTTATTGAGGTGAAGCCAGTGTGCGCCCACTTTCCGTGAGGACCACGGCAGCTTCCTTACCTTCCAGAGAGAAGCAAACAAATGCTGGCCCCAGAAGAGGCAGGTGTAGCTCAGGGAACAGATGAGACCTTTATGGACCTGCAGAGATTTGAGAAAATCCAGCACCATGGCCATACATCAAACGGGGAAATGAAGCAGCAATGATCCAGGAAGAAGGCATTCTTCCAGACTGACAATACGGCTGCTAAAAACAATTCAGAAAAGTTGGGGAAATGTTGGGGAATTCCTCTAGCATGGAGAACTGGAAAACAGAGGGAAAATAGGATTGGAAAGAGAAGGAACGTCATTCGCTCTCCATCTGTCATGCTGGGGAGTCCCCTGTATTCCAGACTTACCAAGAAGGAAGATGTGAGCGCTCTCCTTACCTGTGGGGGGGACCACCTGCCTCTGGGAGCAGTAGGTGTCGGGGACTTGCTGTGTGTCCAGCCTTCCTCCTCTGTTACGTTGGTGACCTTTCGCATGTAGGGCCTGCCATGAATATATTCACAGGCAGGTTATGAACAGAGGGGAGAGGCCCAGGGGGGCGACCGGGGCGGGGAGCAGGCTGGGACAGCTGGAGGTAGAAGTGGGATTAAAGGCGGCGTGGGGTGGGGACCCTGGGTCCTCACCTGTCAGGAACCAGTGAGGGGCAAGGCCAACACACCCGCCCACGGCACTCTGCTCATCTTTCTCCCCGCATCCTTCCCAGTGAAGAGGTAGGTGCTGACGCTGACCTTGGGAGGGTGGCGAGCAGGAGCCCGGCTGTGGGCCTGGAAGGAGAAAGGAGAAAACTCCGGAACCTCAGCAACCATTTATTTGTTCACCGTGGTTCACTTTCCAAGTATCTGTATTAATTCAGAAATGAGAATCATGAATTTTAAAATGTTTCTTTGTGATCATGATGCTTATTTCTGGTTCACTTCTGGCCTCTTTCAAGTAGGAGTTCTGTTATTTCCATAAATAACTCCTGAATGCATTCCTAGATCCTATTCAGTGCTTCCTGATTCCCAAATCCTCTCCTCACCCTGACCTCCCTCCAAAGACATCAACCCATTGTTCGGGGTGCCTGTTGGGCTGTGTGGCCTGCTGTCCCCTCAAGCTCAACACGTTAGCCACTGGGGATCCTGTGCCTTCCCCTGGGTCGGCTGCCCTGACATGCATCCCCATCGGGGACCAGCTGGAAATTGCTGGCCACTGCCGTGCGTGTTTACCTTGCTGGCCTGGCCCCGCCTGGGAGTGTCTCCACTGAGCGCCCGCCCGCTGTGTTCAAAGCGCCATTGTCCCTAATCAAAGTCAACCAGTCTTTCACATTAGAGCCTTCCTGTTTGCCATAAATAACTTTCTGAACACATTACGTTGCTCTTTTTAAACAAAAATAACCTATTTATTGACATGGATGACTCTAAAGAATTTTCCGGGTGAGGAATACTTGTGGGTTCCTGTTTTCCAACTGCAGGGGTGGAAGAGACCCTTACTCGGCTTTCTTTGTCAGAAGGAGAACCCGAGCCTCCCCCAGAGCTCTGCCCCCGAGCACACCGGTCCTCAGCGCCCACTGGTGCTCCGCGGACGGCTGCACCAGAGAAAACGGTGGTCGTTCTTTACCGATATGTATTTGATGGTAACTTTTTAGAACAAGCACGTCAGGTCTGCATGACAAATCAAGGCTGTTTTTAGCAGCAGATGGTAGGGAGATTGTCAATGCCTCAGAGTGTCTTATGGCAAACTCCCTCTGCCTGTCCCACTGTGTGCCTTCCCAGTCAGTGAGGGCCCCTGCCCGTCACCCACCTCTGCCACTGTGGGCCTGTCCAACCCCTGCCCCCGCTTTAGGTGCAGATGAGCTGGGGGGTGAGGAAGTTCCTCTGAGCCTGGGACCAGAGTTTCGCAGCACAGAGCCCAGCTCCCTGGCCTGTTTGGGAGAGTGTGTATGTGTGTGTGTGGAGGGGCATGCACACGTGTGGCCCAGGCCCCGGGGCCCAGCACTGCATTCGCTGCGTCCACATGCACATGTGTGGCCCGGGACCCAGCACTGCACAAGTAGGCAAGTAGCTTCAGAGTCAGTGGGAGTGTAATGACCAAGGGCAGGTGGGGGGGAAGCAGGAGGGCGAGGACAGCTGGGGAGGGCAGGAGGGGGCTTGGGGTGCCTGCCCAGGGTGCGGCCCAGTGCAGCTCACACACCGGCACCCTCGGAAATGCTCTTGACGCTGTGGGCACGGGGGGAAGTGGGAGCCGTCTTCTGCTCTCCGCTTGGCTCAAGGCAAGCGTGTCCTTCTCAGCTGAGAACAAGGCTTCCTTCTTGGGAGGCCAAGTCTGTGAAGGAGGCAAGAGCTTCCTGGCCCCCCGCACACCGAGGCCTCAGCCTTCCCGGGCAGGTGGCAGGGGGACTGCGGTCCCTTACGACGCTCCGGTGTCTGCGAGCCGTCTCGTCTCCGAGCTGGTCTCCTGGCCACAGAGAAAGGAGTCTCGTCTTCTCCACAAAATGAGCATCGCCATCACAATCACAAAAGATCTTTGAGAGGAATAAGCATCTATTATTACTGGTACTCAGAATGGAAATCAAGATTTGGAGGTCTCCACCTGGCATCGCGTGTGGGTGGACAGTGCTTACCCTCCCTCTGCTGCACTCACAGACCCAAGACAGGGATCTGAAAACTTTCTGCCTCTTCATAGCTTCCTACTTGAAGAGGGGGAGTTCAGACAAGCACAAGATGTGGTGTCTTATTAGTATCTGTGGGTTAACTGATTAATTATGGTTATTATCTGGTGTTCAAGTAACAGATGAGTACCATCAGCTGGCTTTTCTTATCTTCCCTGAATTCTGATGGTTTGAAGGTGAAATATCACTCACGGGTCAGGATTTATGCAGCAACGCAGCCTTGGCCCTGGGTTTGGTCTCTCTCCCACCCTGTCCTCACTCCCCAGCCTCCTCCTGGGGAGCGTGCTTCCTCGTACCACTCTGTTTCTTTAAGCTCCACGAGGACATTTTAATAAGTTGTTTTTTCTGTAATTTTTCCCCGTATTGACTCTAGAGCAGACACACAAGCTCTGACCTGTCAGCTGGCAGGACCCTACAGAGAATCGGGGAGGCCGTGGCTCTAACTTGTAAATCGGGCTGAGGTGGGGGCGGGGCTGCATCTGTCGGGATCCCAGCTTTCAGACCCCTCGGCGCTCCACGGAGTCTGTGAATCTGAACGTGGGTGAACTCTCGCCCAGCTGGCTCAGATCTCTGCTGCTGCCGGTTCACAGATGTGCGACTGGAGCTCAGCTCTGAGCCCGGTCCAGGCTGCTCCATGACAGGGTCTGG
This sequence comes from Neomonachus schauinslandi, assembly GCF_002201575.2. Classification (NCBI taxonomy): domain Eukaryota; kingdom Metazoa; phylum Chordata; class Mammalia; order Carnivora; family Phocidae; genus Neomonachus; species Neomonachus schauinslandi. The sequence goes on from NC_058410.1 coordinate 2,723,262, forward strand.
CTCTGACCTTGACTCAAGCTTGCCCGGCAGCCCCTTCTGGGTCCCGTTACCCGGGGTCCCCATTCAGCCTGTGGTCTCTGTTGATTTCAGAGCGTAGAGATGAAGGCAGATGCTGACAAATCGACCTCAGTCATTCCTGTAGGATCGCTGACGTGGTGGCCCTTCCTATCCTGACAACTAGCTGGGCTGCTGGGACCAAATTTGAGTGTCTTAGTCGGTATGGAAGAGGGTGGTGCTGGGGTGGCTCTCCCTCCATCATCGACATTCCATGGGGGCTCCAGCAGGAGTGGACGCTACTTGCCTTGGAATTCCTTATTTCCCTCTCTAGCGATCACGGTTGTTAATGAATACTTTCTACCTCAGGCAGCCCTGGATTGGTGGATTGCACCCAATTTTGAATGGAAACAGTCACCAGACACACCTTCCTAAATATGTTACAAACAGACCAAACCACAGCGAGGAGCTGCGGATTATTTCCTCTGCCTCACATCTAACAGCCGCGTCACCCGATTTCTCAAAGTGTCGTTCTGCTTGTCCTAGCTGTGTTGGACCGTTTGCTCTTCAAAGCCCTGATGAAAAGGACAACAGGGAAATTGAATTTAAGTAACATGTTAGACACAGTGGAACTGTGGAGAAATTCCTTTCCCTCCTATCACCTGGAGGAGCTGTGAGTTGTCACATCTCAAATACAACAAAGACGATTGTGAATAAAATGCTCTTAGGGGTGAGGGTCACACTCTGAAATGGTATACAGTGGCACACGATATTTGGGCAACTTAAAGCATATGATTTGTTTAAGGAGAGATAAGCATTAGAAACTGATCATCTCAAAGTTCAAGAGTGACTTTATCTCATGTTTCAGCTTTTCACCCCCCTATAGTAACTACCCTTGGAAGCATGACAGATGACCCCAAACATATCAGCACAAAAAGCAAGCATTTACTATGGTACAGTGGCTGTGGGTCAGTGTGGCTGGGTGCCCATGGCCCAGGGTCTCTGGTGATGTTGTTTCCAGCTGCAAGCCATGGCTGTGGTCTCACTTGAAGGCTTGACTGGTGGGCAGTTGCTTCTCAGTGCATCCATGTGACTGTTCACCAGCCTTAGTCCCAAGCTACATGGCCATTGGCACTGGTCTTCATCACTCTGATGTTCCAGGGCCTCTGGTGTCTGCCTCTCCAAGTGCCCCACCCTTCTGCACACTGCCCACTTCCATCAGGGAAATCTCGTTCAGCAGGTGGTGGTCCCTCCCCAAACATCCCGCAGGCTCCTAGCATGTCCCAGTGCTGGGTTCCTCACGCGTACCTCTGGGACCTCTGCCACAGCTATCCAAGGGCCAGAGACCCATCTGTCCTTCATAACTTCAGGGCCCTGGGGGTTCAGAGTCTTACAGACACTCACTTTGGGTTGAAACTTTGGCAAGCTTGGAAGATTGTACATTATTCATACCAAGTACTCTGGGTCTCTTCATTGACATCTTCCAAATTTTGTCTCATTTGAAATACCTAATCAGGGCTGTGAAAAGCATGATCTCCCTCAGGAGCTGTTTGCTGTATACTCTTTGTCTGGCTACTTTCTTTGGCATGTAGTTCTGCATTTTTAGAATAGCGGAGAATGTGCAGTGAGCACTTTTTGCCTATCCAAGTGGTCCGTGGATGTGGAAATTTGAAAGCTGCTATCTATAAAGAACTGTGTGTTCCTGTGACATGCTTTTTGCCTGACGGACATGAAATCTGGCCTTTTGTGTCTGTTCTGTGGAGATGTCAGAAGGATTTAATTTTTTTGAAAATGCACATACCATCAAAATGTTTCTAGTACTATGTTGAACAATAGTGGCGAGAGTGGGAAAAAGCTGAGAGCCTTTCCCTTAAGATGAGGAACACATCAAGGATGCCCACTCTCACCACTATTGTTCAACATAGTACTAGAAGTCCTAGCAACAGCAATCAGACAACAAAAAGATATAAAAGGTATTCAGATTGGCAAAGAAGAAGTCAAACTCTCTCTTGTCGCAGATGACGTGATACTTTATGTGGAAAACCCAAAAGGCTCCACCCCCAAATTACTAGAACTCATGCACCAATTCAGTAATGTGGCAGGATACAAAATCAATGCACAGAAATCAGTTGCTTTCTTACACACTAACAACGCAACTGTAGAAAGAGAAATTAGAGAAACGATTCCATTTACAATAGCACCAAAAACCGTAAGATACCTCGGAATAAACCTAACCAAAGAGGTAAAGGATCTATACTCTAGGAACTACAGAACACTCATGAAAGAAATTGAAGAAGACACAAAAAAGATGGAAAAATATTCCATGCTCATGGATCGGAAGAATAAACATTGCTAAAATGTCTATGCTACCCAGCGCAATCTATACCTTCAATGCCATCCCGATCAAAATTCCAATGACATTTTTCAAAGTGCTGGAACAAACAATCCTAAAATTTGTATGGAATCAGAAAAGACCCCGAATCGCCAAGGAAATGTTGAAAAAGAAAAACAAAGCTGGGGGCATCACGTTGCCCAATTTCAAGTTATATTACAAAGCTGTGATTGCCAAGACAGCATGGAATAGAATAGAGAACCCAGATATGGACCCTCAACTCTATGGTCAAATAATCTTTGACAAAGTAGGAAAAAACATGCAATGGAAAAAAGACAGTCTCTTCAATAAATGGTGCTGGGAAAATTGGACAGCCACATGCAGAAGAATGAAACTCGACCATTCTCTAACACCATTCACAAAGATAAACTCAAAATGGATGAAAGACCTCAATGTGAGGCAGGAATCCATCAAAATCCTAGAGGAGAACATAGGCAGTAACCTCTTTGACATCAGCCTCAGCAACTTCTTTCAAGACACATCTCCAAAAGCTAGCGAAACAAAAGCAAAAATGAACTTTTGGGACTTCATCAAGATAAAAAGCTTCTGCACAGCAAAGGAAACAGTCAACAAAGCAAAGAGGCAACCCACAGAATGGGAGAAGATATTTGCAAATGACACTACAGATAAAGGGCTGGTATCCAAGATCTATAAAGAACTTCTCAAATTCAACACCCAAAAGACAAATAATCAAGTCAAAAAGTGGGCAGAAGAGATGAACAGACACTTCTCTGAAGAAGACATACAAATGGCTAACAGACACATGAAAAAATGTTCATCAGCATTAGCCATCAGGGAAATTCCAATCAAAACCACATTGAGATACCACCTTACACCAGTTAGGATGGCAAAAATGGACAGGGAAAGAAACAACAAATGTTGGAGAGGTTGTGGAGAAAGGGGAACCCTCTTACACTGTTGGTGGGAATGCAAGTTGGTACAGCCACTTTGGAAAACAGTGTGGAGGTTCCTCAAAAAATTAAAAATAGAGCTACCCTATGACCCAGCAATTGCACTACTGGGTATTTACCCCAAAGACACAGATGTAGTGAAAAGAAGGGCCATATGCACCCCAATGTTCATAGCAGCAATGTCCGCAATAGCCAAACGGTGGAAAGAGCCGAGATGCCCTTCAACAGACGAATGGATAAAGAAGATGTGGTCCATACATACAATGGAATATTACTCAGCCATCAGAAGAGATGAATACCCAAGTTTTACATCAACATGGATGGGACTGGAGGAGATGATGCTAAGTGAAATAAGTCAAGCAGAGAAAGTCAATTATCATATGGTTTCACTTATTTGTGGAACATAAGGAATAGCATGGAGGACATTAGGAGAAGGAAGGGAAAAATGAAGGGGGGCGGAAATCAGAAGGAGAGATGAACCATGAGAGACTATGGACTCTGAGAAACAAACAGGGTTTTGGGGGGAGGGGAGATTGGTCAGCCCGGTGATGGGTATTAAGGAGGGCACGTACTGCATGGAGCACTGGGTGTTATACGAAAACAATGGATCATGGATCACTACATCAAAAACTACTGATGTATTGTGTGGTGACTAACATAAAATAATAAAATTTAAAAAATTAAAAAAAAAGTTTCAATATGTGTATAAGTTAAGTTTATGGTTCAACCGTGTTTTAGAAAAGCAGGAAAATGAATTTCATAGAGTATATCTTTCATAGTTTTTTTATCCTCACATTAAAAGAAGCTTTAATTGTGGCAAAATACACATAACATAAAATTTACCATCTTGGGGTGCCTGGCTGGCTCAGTCAGTAGAGCATGTGACTCTTGATCTGAGGGTCCTGAGTTCAAGTCCCACATTAGGTGTGTAGCCTACTTTAAAAAAAATGACCATCTTAACCATTTTTAGGAGTATAGTGCCGTGACATTAAGTTCATTCATATTGTTGTACAACCATCCCCACCATCCACCTCTACCCCCCGTGCCCCAGCCCCTGGCACCCACCCTTCTACTTTCTGTCTCTATAAATCTGACAGCTCTAGGAACCTCATATAAGTGGAATCATACAATGTTTATCCTTTGGTGACTGATTTATTTCACTGAGGACAGTGTCCTCAGGGTCCATCCGTGTTGTAGCATGTGTCAGAATTCCCTTCTTTTTTAAGGTCGAGCAATATTCTCCTGTGTTCATACACCACATTTTGTTTATCCATTCATCTGTCATATGGGTGTGCTGGTATCTCTTTGAGATTATGCTTCCAGTTCTTTGGGATGTGTATCCAGAAGCAGGATTGCTGCATCATACGGTAATCCTATGCTTAATTTTTGAGTAACAGCCATACCGTTTTCCAAAGCAGTCACTCCAACACACATTCCTACCAGCAGTGCACAAGCGTTCCAATTTCTCCACGTCCTCACCTACACTTGCTGTTTTATGTGTTTTCTTCTTTATTATGGACAGCCTAACGATTGTGAGGTGTGTCTCATTATGGCTTGGATTTGCATGTCCCTGATGATGAGTGATATTGAGCCACTAGTCATTTGTATATCTTCTGTGGGGAAATTATCCTCATTTTTATAAACAAAACCAAAACATACTGGCATTTGAAAATGGTATTTTCCTGCATTTCTACAAAACAGACTGCCATCAGGATTCAGATACCCGACTGACCAGACCACTTAACGGAGTGGAACGTTGCTGACATTGCCGGGAAGGTGGATTGGCTTAGAAGCCGTCAACCACTTTCAGAGAGTGCTCCCTTGGCCTGTGCACCCCCCAGGAAGGCGCCCCGTGACGTCTCCACTCTCTGACGCACAGGAGAATAGCCCGAGCTCTTGTGGTTGTGAGTGACCGACCCAAGTGTGCCTTACAGAGAAAGACTCCAGTTTTAGATGCAGACTTCTGATGAGGGTTCAACTTTGTGCTTTCGTCATTTCTGGATCAATCCGCTGGAGGAAAATTGCCTTTCAATAACTTTTCTATTTTGGGACCACTAATCACTGTTCTTTTCAGATCACAGGCTCAGTGGAGATAAGGTAGCTGGTGAGCCTCTTGATGGTTTCCACTTTGATTTAGTTATAAATGTGTAATTGGGCTCATCATCATGATGTAAGATTGACTCTCGGGACTGTGAATTTCTTTTCTGCCTCTCTTGCCGAGGCCAGCAGGGCAGTGCAAGCTGAGCAAGGCCATCTGCTCTGTTCTGACGTGGTCTTGCCTCAAAGACTGTTGCTTCCTTCTTCCTTCTTGGGGACATGGGGATAGAACACCCAATTCCGCCCCCCCCCCCCCACCAAGCAGGATTTGGAACACGTTCTGTGGGAGGGACTTTTCCTTTACCTTGGGTTTTGGTTTGGGATCAGCTCCAACTGGCCAGGTGATCTTAGCCACTAACTTTGTCTTAGATGAGGATTGTGTCCGCTCTGGAGTTTTTCCAATGGAAACACGATTCTTAAAGTAACTTGTGTTTGTGCTTGATTTCTGTACCTGTATTCTTTCCTGTGTGCTTTGTACGATTCTCAGCACAAGTGGGGACAACTTCATGGGGTCTCTGCAGAAAGGAGGGTGGGACTGAGCTTCTGGAGTTTTTGCTAGAACTGCTGCAATCGAGCCTACTTCAGGTTTGGTAATTATGGGTGTAGGAAAAAAGAAAAATCCCACACACAATAAAAGGCTCAGTAGCTGTTGTAAAGAGTTTTATAAACACTTTGAATCAGTTAACTTTGAATCAGGTAACCCTTTACTTTGTATTCTTAATGAAATTTAGGGATGTTCTGACTAGTACATAACTCAGTGTGCTCCGTAAATTAATCCACAGTGTGAGTGCGTGACAACAAACTCCCGGGGCTCTCCCTCACCGGGCAGGCCTCTCAGGGGCCATTTCTCTGCAAACTGTGCCCTGTAGATTTTGTCCTGTTTGGAAAGCTGTCTCAACAGCCAGGAGATGGCAGGATGGTCTGATTTAGTGCTGATCCTTCTGGGTAGAATATAAATAGGTACATTTTAAGATGTGTACTGCTTTTCTTTCCTTGAGAGTCCCATAAACAAATGACTATTTTCAGCATTATGGTCATTTCCACACCCCCCCATGTTCCTGATGATCAAGAACTCATCTCCTTTACTGAAAAAAAAAAAGCAAACCAAAAAAAAAAAAAAAACAAAAAAAACCAGTAGATATTTCAAGTACAAACGACTATACCAAATTTGGTAATAAATGGTTCTGCAACATTGTTCTTTTATTCATTCTTCACATTTATTAATCAGGTGCTTTGGGTCAGGTAGCCAGGTGTTCTGATAGATTCCAGACTCAGTAGAACACGGCTGGAGCATGCAGGCTACATGGGCATGCTGTTACATGTGCAGACTATGGTAGCTTCATGTCCAATGCCATCATAAAAAACATGCAAAGTACTTTGTGCGGATAGGGGACAGGTGCATGACTCCTCCTGGGAGACTCTGACTGGGGGCGGGGCACCAGGGCTGACCTTGTGTGGGGGGATGGAGAGAAAGGCAAGATGGGCAGACATGGCAGACATGAACAAAGGCCCTGAGGCACAGAGAAGGACCCTTGGTGAGGTTTACCATTTGTTCCTTACACCTGCACACAAGGTGTTGTGGGGGGGAGGTGGTAGCAAAAATGGAAGCAGAATGTCAGATGAATTAATATCCACAAAGTTCCATGTGGGACATACACATAGAAGTCCACAGTACCGGGACAGGACAGAGGTGGGGGGTGAGTGACATGTTCAGATTAATGGGAAAGAATCCATCATAGTATCAGGGAGGAGTGAGTCCAGAGGCAGTGGAATGGGATCAGAATTTGAGAAATTCAAGGATCATTTAAGAGAAATGTGAAGATTATTAACATTTCATTATTGGCATAAAATATTTGGCCCTCTAGCTTAGGTTTATTAAACCAAGGATTAAAATAGAGCCATTATTCTTTTCTTTTTGTATTAAGTTTCTTTTATTTTGATTCCAGGTAGTTGACACTTAGTGTATGGAAGTGATTCATCACTTCCACATGTCACCTGATGCTCCTCAGGACAAGTGCCCTCCTTCCTCCCCATCACCTAGTCCCCCCATCCCCCACCCACCTCCCCTCTGGTGACCAGCAGTATGTTCTCTGTAGTTAAGAGTTTGCTTCTTGGTTTGGTTCTCTCTCTCTCTTTTCCTTTGCTTGTTTGTTTTGTTTCTTAAATTCCACATATGAGTGAAATCATACGGTATTTGTCTTTCTCTGACTTACTTCACTTATTTTTAGAATTATTTTAGTAATTATTGTTGTTATTATTATTATTATTATTATATAATAGAGAGTATTATTCAGCATAATACCACTCTAGCTCCATCCATGTGGTTGCAAATGGCAACATTTCACTCTTATTTATGGCTGAGTAATATTCCTTTGTATATATACTATATCTTCTTTATCCATTCATCAGTTGACAGACAGTTGGGGTTCTTCCATATCTTGGGTATTGTAAATAATGCTGCTCTAAACATAAGGGTGCATGTCTCCCTTTGACTTAGTGTTTTTGTATTTTTGGGGGTAAATAGTTGTGGAATTACTGAATCATACGGTAATTCTATTTTTAACTTTTTGTGGAATCTCCATACTGTTTTCTGGAGTGGCTGCACCAGTTTGCATTCCCACCAACAGTGCACGAAGTTTCCCCTTTCTCCACATCCTCGCCAACACCTGCTGTTTCTTATGTTGTTGATTTTAGCCATTCTGACAGGTGTGAGGTGATATCTCATTGTGGTTTTGATTTGTATTTCCCTGATGATGAGTGATGTTGGGCATCTTTTCATCTGTCTATTGGCCATCGGTATGCCTTCCTTGGAGAAATGTCTGTGCATGTGTTCTCTACTGGATGTGGAATCCCACAGCTGCATTTGGTGTAACATGTTACAGGCTTGTGAGGTAGAAATGACCCCAGTTGTCCAGAAGAGGAAGTGAATGTTCAGAAAAGTACAGAGCTTGCCGAGATCACACAGCTGTGTGGCTGAACCAAGACTGGGCCCGGGTAACAGATTATAATTTGTATTTATTCATGATACTTTTTAGTACGTATACCTGCTATTTGATGTAGAAAAATCCAAAGAGCTGACTCTACTGCATTTTTTATGTGGATAGTGGGAATATTGAGAAGAAGGGCAGAGTTCAAGCTCCGGACATCAGGAGGCCCTTGGAAAGGTCTCCTAGAAACTTTAGCCACTAATTGTGGGTATGAACACTTCAGCCAGAAGGAACCAGGTTACAGCCTTAAGTAAAATACTGATTTTCAAATTTGTATGGCTTGCTTGAATTGGTGTTGATCAAGCAGTGATTATTAAGAGATTTTGTAACATCCATTTGATCTTTACTTTGTTTCCCTTCATTGATCAAATGCTGGTGTTGGACCTTCTGGTTCCCTTGAGGTCTGATTCCAGGCAAACATCTTGCCCTGAAGATCTGCATGAGGCCGATTGCGCCGACTTGTTGCTGTCACTCCATCAAGGGGGTGGCCACAAGGCGGTGGCCTTTTTGTCCTAACCTTATGCTTTAGAGCACAGCTAACCTGGTCTGCGCAGTCTGAAGGATGTGGAAATGCCAGGATGAACCCAGGTACCACCTTGCGCCCCATGACCCCCAGGGCACCTAGCCCCAGCCCAGAGCTCAGAGACCTTGCTGCCCTGCAGAGGCACAGGGCAGTCCCTCCCATGACGTCCTGTGCCTGTCCCATCCCTGTGTGGTGTACTGAGAGCACAGCAAGGAGGAGCCAAGGACACAGCTGCCATGTTACTGGTCCATAACTGCGTCAGCACAGCCCCTCTGAGAAACGGGGGTTGTGACCATGACGGGAGGCGAATGGGGCACGTGTTGACAGGCATGGGATCATGACTTTCCAAATGGGCACATGGGCCCCGACCCACCACACACGGGACTCTAGGCCTGTGGAAACGGGGTGGCTTCAGGACCTTGGAGAATCCAGACTCTCCAGAGGGTACGGCTTGAAGATACAGGAGTCTGGACAGGAAGAGAGAATCTAGGTTTGAAGGGCTCTATAAATGGCAGAGCAGTCAAGGGTTCAAGTATGGCTCATTCTGGACAGGTGTGGAGATGAGAGGGGAGGGGCAGGACCAGATCCAGGCTGCTGGGCTGTGCCCAGGGGAGGGGTGGGGGCAGCCTTCAGGAAGGGGCCATGGAACATGGGTAGGGGTGGGTTCCAGAAGTATTCAGTGGGTAGATGTGGGTGTTCCCTGCAGATGGGGCAGGATGTGCAGAGATGCCGGCTGGGTAGGAACTGGTGGGGTGTCCTTGGTGGGGGCAGTGAGCTCGGCGGGGGAGGACCTGGTTGGGGGGAGGAGCCGGGCAGGGGAAGACCAGGTAGAATAGCTCCTACGTGGTCCTCTGGTATCTTTCTCATCTATGACAGCTCCCAGAGCTGGAGAGCTGTTCCCTAAGGTTCAGAAAGCTCCCTGCAGAGCTGCTTCTCCGTCTCGGAGGGGTCACAGGGGTTGTCTGAGTTGAAGAGGGGGAAAGCCTGCCCTTCGCAGCTCAGGTTTGTGAGGTGTCCTTTTGGTTGTAACTCTCCCCTTTCATGTTCTGGTCTGTCTCCCATGAGAATAATCTGCAAATATCATTAGTAGACTTTTCTCTTGTTCTGTAGGATGTAATGTATAGTGTATAAACTTGTAATTTTTATTGAAAAATGGCCAAAATTTTGGCAATTTCATGTGGCTCAGCCTAATATGTTTGTTATACCATTCACGATTCTTTCCCTATAGCGCTGCGATTCCCGTTCTTAAAAAAGGAAACAAAACACAAAATAAAACAAAAGTGAGTGTGTATGTTTGTGTGTATACCTCAAGGACAGGCTCAACTTCAACGTTTTGAGGGAGCCCTTAAAATATCTTCTGAAATTCACATTTGGTACTAAGTATATGTTTTGGTGAATGGTTCTGAGAACATTTTGTTCCTAAGTGAATATCCCAAACATTGGCCATGACCAAGACTACTTGTCTCTCATACAGTGTGTTTATTTCCCATTTGTTTGGAGCACTAGTCCAGTTGTGGGTGCACTGGGCTTTGTAAGAAGAGGGATGATGTCGTCTTTGTTGACAAGGTTTACTCATAGTGAAGGCCAGTGGAAACAAAAGCAGAAACATCATGGTCATGTTTATTGTGGTCTAGGAAGTGGAACAGAACAAGGGAAATTAAATCCAGTACGAGAGTCATGCTGAGGAATGGCCTCTACTGTTTGCAACTGGACACATGAGTTATTGAGGTTCTAACAGATCCCCTCTATAAAATTAAAGTTTACAAACCATTTTTAAAAAGATTTATTTGTTTATTTGAGAGAGCGAGCGAGCGAGCGAGAGCACACGAATGGGGGGATGAGCAGAGGGAGAGGGAGAATCCTCAAGCTGACTCCCCGCTGAACCCGGAGCCGGACATGGGGCTCCGTCCCATGGCCCATGAGATCGTGACCTGGGCCAAAACCAAGAGTTGGATGCTTAACCAACTGAGCCACCCTGGCGCCTCTACAAAGCATTTTCAGCCACTATTGAACTTCCCAGAAAATCTGTGAGATGGGTAGTGCTAGCCCTGATTTATAGGGAATGGAACTGAGACATCGTAAGTCTAAATAGTTTATGCAGATGTCCTCAGCTAATAGACACACGTGCAGAGCTTAAACTCAGGCCTTGACGTCAGATCTTGGGCTGTTTCCCTGATACCGTATTCCTCCCTGTTTGGCAGTGAATGAACACAGCGCCCACACCTGTCTCCTGGGCACTCGAGCCGGTTGCCATGGCCCTGCTGCCTGCTCTGTGTCTGCAGGGACCCTCCTCCCCCCGCAGCGCCCTCCCCACAAGCCTTTCGGAGAGTGGTGAGAAGCTCCAGTACCTGCTTTCTCCACAAGGCGCTGTCCCAGGTTCTTGGAGGGATAGTGGGAATAATTCTGGCCATCTGACGGGCACACCGCAGAAAGTAAGCTACTCCTTTTGGAGTAGGGGCAACACCAAGCATCCAAACAGGGAAGACCCCTTGTATGCCCCCCACAGGTTTTTCAGTGCATTCCCGAGAGCCCCTCGGCCGTGGTGACAAAGCCACCATCAGAGGTGAAGCACCATGCTTTCTGCTTCTTCAAGGTGTGATATCTGGGTTCTGGGGGGCGAGGTGAGCCAGAGTGCTAGATCCTGTTTTCCTCCTCCCTTCCCGGAGCTGTCTTCTCACACGGTGCCCACTGGCTCCATGTTGAGGCGGAGCTGCCCTGAGCCCCCAGTCCCGAGCATGGAGCGGGAGGGGGCTTGTTTCAGCTCAGATCTCCGGTGAGGGAGCAGCAGGGACAACTCACGCTTGGGTTGCTGTTGTCCTTTCTGTCTGCTTGGGCTGCCGTGACTCGTACCCCAGACTGGGGGCTAAGACAGTGTTTGTGGTCTCCGAGTCCTCGAGGCCAGGAGTCCAAGATCAGGATGTTGGCAGGTTCGGTTTCTCCTGATGCCTCTCTCGTCAGCTGCAGACGGCCATCCGCTGGCCTCCTGTCCTTCCTCCGTGCACACGCATCCCTGGTGTCTGTGTCCACACGCCCCCTTCTTGTAAGGGCACTAGTCAGATTGGATGGGGGCCCACCCTAACCACCTCATTTTAACTTAATTCCCTCTTCGAAAGCCCTGTCTCCAAATACAGTCACATTCTGAGGTCCTGGGCATTGGGGCTTCAATGCATGCATTTGAAAGGTGGGCATGATAAAGCCCCTCCAGTTAATTTGGTTTCATGGGCTATGATGAAATGCTACAGTAATAAGCTGAATCAGAGAGTCCAGATACACTCCATTCTATCAAACTTACATGCTCCCCACCACAGCGTCTGATTCTATTCCCATGCACTAAATTATGTCACTGTGCTAAGCTTATTTTTAAGTTTGGTTCCACATTTACACCGAGTACAGCGAGCCAAGAAGGCACAGATGGTTGTGCATTAGGATGGGTTGGTTCCAGGTGAGATATTTGCTCACCTGTTGTGCTCACATAAAGAAATCAGCCTTCTCTTGTGTATTTCGTTTTCCATCTCTTTTCATAGTCCCACATCCCTGCAGCTGGCCCTTATGGGGGTTGATAAGTAAGTGATCCGCGTAGGGCTGAGTCCTTCCAAACGGGAACATGTGAGTGCTGCGTGGGGTCGGGCTTGCAGACAGGGTGGTTCTTACATCCCCGAAAGTGGACACCTGACATGTGGGTGATTTGGGGTCTGGTGAGTCCCCGTGCCTCCTGGGTCCACCATCTCTTGCCATCCCTGCAACAAATGTGTCCCTCGCCTGCCAGCTGAGAGCTATATTGCCTTGGTGAAAAAGCAGTCGCTTCACAATTTTCAGCCAACTCTTGGAACAGCAATATCCCAGAAGGAGGAGGGCCCATGAATTAAATATGTGCGACTCAGGGAATTCTGTACCTATGATAATCTTGGAAGAGGAAAAAGTAGTTTGACAAAAACCTAAGACCCTTTCTGATTTTAAGATGTTAAATAGTTGAGAATAAAGAGATATTCACAAGATGGTAAAGAAAGCCTATCTTCACCCACTTGATGCAGCCCCGTTAATTCAGGAAAAAAACAAGGATTCCCACAAGCACTACTGAGAAATTTTGAAGTGCTAAGCAGGAGTAAAACAGGCTGAAATAGTTCTCCAATACTTGGTGTGTTCTAACAGAATCATCAAAATTGGGAGACACATATACAATTCAATAAGCCATGGTGGAAAACTGAGTATAGTTAAAGAAGACCCTCACTTTATACTGTGCTCCAAAACAAGCTCCAGATAGATCAGTTAAATAAAGGTAACTAAATCATAAAGAAATGAAAGAAAATATGATTGAATATTTAATTGATCTCAGAATGGGTAAGTGCTTTCTTAACAGACATGAAAAGGAAAGAAAAAGCTCACAAAAGTATATCATCTGATTCGACTTACTAAAATATTGAAAACTGTTTATATGTCAAAATTTATAAATAAAATGATAAGACAGTAGACTAAGAAAAAATATATACATAAACTTTGATCAAGGGCTAATTCCTTAATGTGTTAAGAACGCTTAGAAAACAATAAGGAAAATACTAACTCTGATAGAAAAAAATGGGCAAAGGACATGGATGTACTTTACAAAATGGAAGAATAATACAAACAACCACCAAATATTTTTAAATGCTACTCAAATAAATGCAAATTAATTGAGTAGATGACTTTTGACCCTATATGTTCGCAAGTTTTTAAGTGCAATAGTCAATACTAGTAGGTGCTTTAACTTTGCTGGAGGCGTATGAATTGATTCAAGTTTTTGGAAAAAACTTGACATATGTATTATTAACCTCAAAGTTTTTGTGACTTTTAACTTGGTATTCTAATTTGTAGAGATGTGTTCTGTGGAATTAATAAGACATTAATTAATGATTTATGTCCAAGAACACTCCTTGTAGTATTATTTTTTACTTAAAAAATGTAGCAATGGGAGAATGGCCAAACTATGTTACCCCACATAGTGAGGAGACTATGCAACCACCAGAAGTTTACAGAAATGCCCATTCTGCAGTGTTAAGTGAAGAAGTCAGGTTTAAAAACTGTGTGTACTGTAAAGTCTCAGTTTGTGGGTGTTCTCCTGTTACTCTCATGTCACTCAAATTATTCTTTGTAATACTTATCCTTTTTGTGAGGAAACCGTTAATTGTGTGAACGATTGTTTGTGTTTCTCCAAATAGAATTTATGCTCATGAGATAGGAACTGTGTTTATCTTGTTTGCTTCTGCATCCCAGTAAGGATATAAGGACATTGCTGTGTTAGGGCAGGCGGGCATTAAAACATTTTTTCAATAATCTCCCTCTCTCTCCCTCCTTCTCTCTCTCCCTCTCTCTCTCCCTCTCTCCCTCCTTCTCTCTCTCCCTCTCTCCCTCCTTCTCTCTC
>NC_058410.1:2737570-2740482 GCF_002201575.2 Neomonachus schauinslandi
CTCCCTCCTTCTCTCTCCCTCTCTCCCTCCTTCTCTCTCTCCCTCCTCTCTCTCCCTCTCTCCCTCCTTTTCTCTCTCCCTCCCTCTCTCCCTCCTTCTCTCTCAGTCTCTCTCTCACACACACATACATACACTCACAAATAGAGAGAGATGCAGGCAGACTCATAGGAACACATTGGAAAAGATTAGACCAAAATAATAGTACTGATTATATAAGACTCTTTACTTAGAGAGAATGACATTATGTTCCCATCCAGTTTCTGGAATAATTACCCATCATAAGCACTATAAGGAAAGGAAAGCTGACTTGGAAATTCTTCCTTTCGCTTAGTGGGAATTGTTCATGCCTTACACTTAGCTAGTGTTTCTAGTTCACAAAATTAATCTGTGAAGATTCTTAATTCCCATTGATTCCTTTGGTTCACCCAGGAAGACATCCTCCCACTAAGGGGCTGGGGTCCAGGAGGCGCTGTCCCCGGTCACATGGTTAGCACTGGAGCTGGTGGGCAGCAGGCCCGGGGCTGGAGCGCGAGGACCCCGCGTCTGGACCACCTTCGGGGCCGGCAGCTCTGACCACACTCCTCCTTAGGCCTGAATCCCTGGACCTCGCCCCTGCGTGGAGTGGCACTTTAATAAATTCCAGGTTTATATTCCGGTCCCTGTTTAGGAAGGAAGAAAACAAAATTTGGAAGCAAATACTTGCTTTCCAGGGTAGAAAAGAAACAGGAACTGTCACCCCGAGGCACTTGCGCTCTGTCCTGCAGATGCCAGGGAGCAGAGGGGGCGGTGTCCCTCCCGAGGACAGAGCGTCCCCTGCGCCGTCACCCCAGCCCTCCCAGGACTGAGCAGAGGCCACCGGGAGCAGCTGGGCGAAATTTCTAGTGCAGTTAGCTTTGTCAGGCTGTGTTAAAATGAAAGACTTAATGAGTGATCCTACATAATTTTAATTTTGGTTTTTAATTAATAGGGCTGAAATGGGGAAACGGCACTTTGTGTATTCATATATTTAGCCTATTTGACTCGTTTTCCTTCCTGCCTCATTAGTGCTTCACTTGGGCCATCTGTCCAATTTGTATTTGAGCTGACGACTCTGTGGTCCCCATGTAAGTGCCACAAGAGGCCTTTGGGGGTGAAAGTGATTTATCATCCCACGTCGGGGGGGCGAGGCAGGGAGCAGATGAGTCCTGTGAAGGGAGGCAGTCGGCTGGAGAAGCCAGTGTAATTCTGGGAGGGACATGGAAACTTCTAGTACTTGTCAAGGGGGAGGATTGGGGTGTCTTTGATCCACCGTCTCCAGTTACTCAGTCCAATGTCAGGGCTGTAATGTGGGGGCTGTAGGCGTGTTGCTGGCATGTCCTCCTCATGCACCACGCGCTGACATGTGTGTCTTGTGCACAGCAGGTGAGGAAACGGATGTTCACGTGACTGACCCTCCTTGCCTGGCTGGGGAGCCCGCACCACCAGCCTGTTTCCAAGGTCACTGGAAGGTCATGGGAGGTCTGAGTTTGTCCACTTGAGCATCCCCAAAGACAAGTTCCAGCCACAACTTTCGACTCTAGGACTTTCTCGAATGGTGTTGAGGGACCAGGAAGGATTTTAGGGTCTTGGGTTGCTCGGGACCAGGTATCTTAGCAGGTTCCCTCGAGATAGGCAGAGGTCAGAATAGCTGACAGGAAAGCCGCAGTCGCTGTTGAACTGCAGGGAAAATCGGGAATTCTGCTTTGTAGGACTTTCTTGTTACGGGTCTGCTCCACTCCCTGGGGCCTTGGATGATTCTGTCAGGGTTTTGAGGGGCATCCCCAGACTGGTGACAGCTTTCATGGAGTAGCGTGGCCACTGAATCTGAAAAAGCTTCAGCATGTAAATTTGAAGTTCCTTCTGCCCCACGGATGCTGACCTGTCCGCGCTGCGCGCCATCCGCGGATTCCACGCCCAGGGCAGGTGCAGCGGGCAGACACTGCAGGCGGGGGCGGGGGGCGCTCAGCGAGGCTCCGTGGGGACCCATGCCTGTCACCTGTGCGCGGCAGCCTGGGAGGGGAGGTGACTCGTCCTTCCTCGCTCCCCGGCTGTCACAGGTGATGCTCGGGGCAGAAATCAACCCTTCTTCGGAAGAGTGAATTCGTGCCAGCTAGTGTTTTGCCCGAGCGCCCTCCACGCTTCCCATCTCTCATGGGATGTGTCCGCGAGACGGGCTGCACGTCTCTCATTTCCCCACTCCCTGTCGTGGACAAGAGCTGCTCGCGCAGCCAAGGCCAACGTGCCGTCAGCTCTGCTCTGTGCCTTTTCTGCGCTCCTGACACCGTGTGCACATCCCTCCGTCAGGAGCCACTCAGCTCCACTGCTTCTGTCCTCGTGGTCATTGGCTGGACACCCTGCGGGGCCTGCTTGCAGCTCCCTAGGCTTTGTGCCCATTGTTCCGCGGACACGACTGCTGGGCATGACGGAGCCTCAGATGGCATTGCTTGCTGAACTGACACGCGTTATTGTGGAAAAGTCACGTTTCTCTGAAGGTTTATTTTTAAAAAGAAAATCGGCAATAATGGGACAGACACTTACGTTGCATCTGACATTTCCGCAGCACGAGGACGCTGTGCTGTTGTCCAGCTCTGCTCCTTGCAGTGGACATGGCACCCCACCCGGGCAGTGGGATTTGTACCCCGTAATGCTGCTCCAGATGTCCCCGGGGGCTGCTGGGGCCACGGCCCAGGGACACCCCTGTGCTGTTCACGCATGTGGTGCTTTATGGCCTTGAGCCTCCCGCTGTCTGGCCTGTCCTGGGCTCATCACCTCACCTGCTGGGTCCTTACTCCCATGCTGTGGGCGAGGAAGCCGAAGTGCAGAAGGATTGAGGGCCTTGCCAAAGGACACGGAGCCAGTCAGTGACCCCAGTCCCGGTCTGAGGGCCTCACGGA
>NC_058410.1:2740492-2945574 GCF_002201575.2 Neomonachus schauinslandi
AGTCCCGGTCTGAGGGCCTCACGGAGCCAGTCAGTGACCCCAGTCCCAGGCCCCCAGACAGAGCAACTGCCCTTTCCTGGTTTTCTTAGTCAGACAAGGTCTCACAAAACCTGAATGCCGACAAGGGTAGCTGAGCTCATTGAGCCAGTTGACCAGGGCATTCACTTGCACTGTCACGTACCTGATCAGCGGCACTGAGAACTCTATCCTCTCAGGGATTGAGAGGTTCTAGAATGTTCCGGCTTCTCCGCTACCATGTGCACCACAGCGAGCTAGCCTCGCGTTGCGCTTCAGGGGCACGTGAATTGTTTTCGAGAGTTCCTTGAAATCAGAAACCACATTTATTGTTCTTCGATCTCCCCAGAGCACAGACCCAGCATGCCTGCAGTGGAGGAAGTGTTATGGAAGGGTTTCTCGAACTGCTCTGTTTTGTGCCAATCAATACACATTTGCTAAGTGCACCCTGCTCGTGAGCGGCTCTATTTCGGGCAGCTTGCAGCCGCTGGTGCAAGAAGCACAGCACGTGCAGGGACTGTCTGTGTCTGAGTCACAGGGTGACTTGAAGGCAGGACAGGGTGAGCGCCCATTGTGGGAAACAGAGCTCCACTTGTGAGTGGGGTGGGATGCAGGACTTTTCTTGTTATTCGAAATAAGTTCATAGACCCAAATGGTGCCCGAAGGGTTCCTGGACAGCTTAACAAGTAGTGATAAGACAGACATATAGGGAACTCTTCTGGGGCCAAGAAACAGGATACCCCGAGGTCGCCGTCACCCTGGCTTCTGTGGAAAGGACTTCCTCGCTCTCCTCACACAGTTTTCCCCGTGCAGGGCTTCCTAAGTGAGAGGTGTTTCCCAAGTTTGTGATCCATCTGGGTGCTTTCTGCTGCGTCTGTCTTTTGTTCATCACTGCATCTGGGAGAGTCGCTGTGGCGCCGGGTGCCACTGTGGCTGGTCTGTCTCAGCACTTGAGAATGTTCTCCTCGTACCCACGCCCCTCACGCCCCGTGCCCCCCATCCCCGCACCATGCCCCCTGCCTTTGTCCCGGACAGCTTGCCCCCAGCTCAGGGCTGTCTGTCAGGCATGGTCCTGAGACCTTGCGTGTGCCTTTCTGCCCGGCACCTGCGCTGCATAGTCCTGAGCCCCGGCCTGCACCCCCACCCTCTCCTGATGGGGCCCTCCCGTTTTCCAAACTGGTAGCATCGTCCAGGTTCCCACCAGCCAGGCCCCAGAGTCCTTGTTGCTCTGCACAGTGGCCAGCCTTTATCAGCCAGCAGGACTTCAATAGCTGTGCGGTGTTTGGGGCTATAACAAGAAAGGAATATACATGAATCTTAGTTCTTTCGGAGAATTTTAATTTTTTATTTGCCATCTTATGTGGAGTGAATAACAAGTAGACTCCTGTCCAACCTCCAGCCACCGCCCACCAGCCTCACCTGCGATGGGTCCCACCTGCAGGGCACGGGGCACACGGTCGTGGCCGACGTGGACTTCTCTAGCACGTCCACGGGGCTCAGCTCCACCCCTGAGGTTAGCAGGTGTACAAGAGTCATCTGTCCTGGTTTCCTTACCTGTCTGGA
The DNA here is from genome assembly GCF_002201575.2 of Neomonachus schauinslandi. Classification (NCBI taxonomy): domain Eukaryota; kingdom Metazoa; phylum Chordata; class Mammalia; order Carnivora; family Phocidae; genus Neomonachus; species Neomonachus schauinslandi. The sequence goes on from NC_058410.1 coordinate 2,742,071, forward strand.
CTGCCTCGTGCATGTGGCATCATTTACCAGTGACTCTGGGTGAAAACACTATCACTGAAATCAAGATCTTTCTTACAATAATGGCGTGTCATATTGAGCGGACCATGTGTTTTCTTTTTTGGTGGCATATAAATCATGGTGCACCTTGCAGTCAGCATTACCTGAGATTCACTGGGTGTGATAATCACTATAAATGGATGAACTTGCGGCTAGAAAAAAAGAAAATTTCTACAGAAGATAAATTGCATACTTCGGAAATGTTTGGTATATATGAACACAAATGAGGATAGGATTGAGTGAAATAATTGAAAACATTTGGGGGTGTGATTGTCTAGAAGGAGTTGGCTCTTGGGGCACTTTGCAAAGTTAATTTAAGTTCTCCCCCAATCCTCTACCTTGAGAATCACACTGGAGATGTGGGGTGCTGGAAACGATTTGCGACCACTCGGCTAGGTCCTGTCTCTCTCCTTCGTAGGGGGATACACATTTTCTCACGTGTCAATAGCATTGGAAATGGAGGGCATCTTAGATGAGAGGAAGTATAGGGTTCTATAATGGGGCGAGTTCTCACTTTCCAGCTAAATATATGTAGTCCTGCTTCACTTTATGACCCTCAGGAAAGACGCACTTGACATGAAGCTAATGTTACAGATTGCTGAGGAGAGTCGCACTGTGAGTCGCCTGGGCAACAACTCCGAGGCTAGCAGGAGCTCTTGGAGCTCTTGTTAGGAGAGATAATTCGTTATTACTTACGTCAGTTTGAGTCACTTGCAACTGAAAATACCTTCATACGGCCCAGTACGCAGAGCCATGGTTTAACCAAAGAAGAAAGTAGACTCCCATTCAAAGAAGCCCTTGGCCCTGCCCAAAACAGTTGGCAAAATAAATATGTATTTATGTATTTTAAGTTAAAATAGGGTATTTTGGGAATTGATCTGTGTTTTCTCATGATTTCCTGATTCACTGCTGGCAGCGATGGGTCAGGGGGCTCCCCTGAAGTCCAGCGGGGGAGCAAGTAGGTAAGGAGGCATCAGGAGTGTACAGGTGAAATCAGGTGGGGAGTGTTGCCGGAAGGGTGCCTGGCGTCTTTCTGGGGTCCTGGCACAGGTTGCCCATGACCCTCAGGAAGCCGAAAAACTTTCAAGCTCTGCTTCTGGAGCATGAGCACACCCTCTCGTGCATTGGACACAGAATTTGTGGTCGAAATGGTCTCACATTTAGAGGCGTGAGGGGTAGCTTAATTCAAACTACTTGAGATATGTGACATCATTGTTGCAAATGTGACAACATTGTTGCAACTTCCACTCCAGCCCAGGTCCCTACTTTATTGCCTGCGCGCCCAGATCAGCGTTCCTGCCTCCGCCCATTCTTGCTCCCAGACGGCACTGAACAGCAGAACTCCCCTTGATGATGATGTTCTGTGTCTGTGGCTTCTAGAAGTGGGGTAGTGTGACTGAGGAACTACCTTGTGGGGTTGTTTTTTTTTTTTTTTTTACTTTTTATTTTGGAATACTTCTAGATTTACAGGAAAGTTGCCAAGGCAGTAGAGAGGTGCCTGCATGGCTTTCACCCAGTTTCTCTATCTTGCATTGCCATGGTACATTTGTCAAATCTAAGACACCAGCATTGGTGTGTTATTAACCAAACTGCTGACTTTGTTTGAATTTCATTAGTTATTCCTTTAATGGAACTAACTTACATCTATTTAATTTTAGTTAATTTAAATTTAAGGAGCCTCGTGTGGCAGGTGGTTCCTGATTGGACAGCTCAGCTGTAGACGGTTTTCACCATAAGAGCCAATGGTCCTTTGGGAACTTGGCCAGGGCTGTGCCTCCCCAGCTCAGAGCCTGCCCACGGCTCGCCCTTGTCTCAGAGTCAAAGCCTGAGCTCTTGCGCTGGCCTGGAAGGTCCCTGGGCTCTCCATCCTCACCTCCTAGGACTTCTCGCTCTTGCTCACTCCATTCAGCACTGGCCCCTTGGAGTAAAGGGAGACTCTGCTGCAGATCGACTGGTTAGCATCACCCAGAGAGAGACCGTCTTTCTTAGCAACGTGGGCTAAGCAGCATAAACGGGAACCCCGCGCTCTGGAGTCAGAACAACTTGATTTATCCATGTCTTCAGCAGATAAGTACCAACGGCCGTCTACATGCCAGGCTGTGTCTACAGGGAGCGTCCCCTCTAATAGAAGGACCAGAAAATGAAGAAATGAGCCAAGAGGCATATTGTATGTTGGGTGTTGAGAAGAAAGAGGAAGAAACACGAAGAAGAAGAGATGGTGGCATTTTAAATGCAGAGGGACTCAAACCCAGGCTTTGCTGCTTTGCAGCTGTGTGTTTTGGCACCAGGAGCTAACTTGGCTGAGCCTCCGTGTCTTCCTCCAGAAAATGGGGACACGAGTTCTGCTGGGATCCCAGTCCTGAGGATTTGGTGGAATAGGCAGAATGCCTGTACATGCAGGCTTCCGAGTAACGCCGGACTCTTCTCATTGTCCCATGGTTCTGACCTCCAGTCACAGGATCAGGAAGAGGGTGCATGTACCGAGGTTTGGTCGTCCGTGAGAAGGTCTTAACTGTGCTGAGGGGAATGTTGAGAATGTACCTGTACGAAGAGGTGAGACCTTCATCTGCAGGAAACCGCACCTTCACCCCTGAACTGGTGAGCTGCACCCAGCGCGCAGCTGAATTCATCTCTCTGTCCCGTTTTCTTGGGGGATTTAATGAACAATATGGAGAGAAAGTGGCAAAAAAAATTTTTTTTTTTCCTGCTAATTTGTTTTCTATTTCTCCCTCAAGATGGTGAGACCGCTGGGGGGAAGGCTACGCAATAATCTGAGCTGGCATGCCTCCCAGTGCTGATGGGAAAGGTTGTCCGCGCCAAGGGACGTCCGGACAGAGGCTGAAAGCTCCAGAAGGGCACGTGTTGATGTTCCAGGCGTCCTGAGACAATGCACTGCAGAGTGCTTGGCGCGTGTGTGGAGTATTGTTCCTGAACACATTTCATCTGAACCTTTAATGGTGGAGAAACAACCGAACAAGTACAGAGGCTGCGGAACATCTATGGGACCACAGCCCCCCGCTCTTTTCATGAGTGTGAATGCTGTAAACACAGCAACAGGGGATGGTTGAGTAGATAGAGAACCCTACACGGATGTGGCAACTGGCTGCACACCGTGATCCTTGACTGGATCGCGGATTGGGCAAAATAAACAGTTTAAAAGATACTTGGGGAGAACGGGAAATTGTAAAATGGACCCGAAATTAAATAACATGATATCCATGCTAAACCTCCAGGCTGTGTTCATGACTGTGGTTGCCGAGAGGTCTGTCTCTGTAGGGGGAAGCGTGTGGAAGCATTTTGGGGGTGAAGCGTCAGGATACTTACAATTTTGCTTTCAAAATCACCTAACAACGCAATGAGCACCAGTGTTATACGCAACTGACGAATCACTAGGTTCTACCCCTGAAACTGATAATACACTATATGTTAACTAAATTGAATTTAAATAAAAAGTTTAAAAAATAATAAAAAAATAAAAGCTAAAATAAACACCAAAACACACACACACACAGACACACAAACACACACACACCCATACAGGGAGATCTGCGTGCATCTGTGTATGAATGAGGGAGAAACAGAGCAGATGTGGCCAAGTGCTGAACTACTCTTTCAGCTTTCTCAAGGTGTAAAGTTTTTAAAAACTACAAGTTGGGAAAAAAACACAATGGCAGAGGAACAGCCATTGAAGGACAAAGAAGCATTCTGATTAAGATGTCCTAAAATTTGTGTTGACTGGGGGAAATGAGTAGCCTTTCTCAGGTTGTGGGGTTTCCCATTCTAGGCCTGAGCTCCCTCACCCCACAGGCCGATGGCAAGGCCCTGTCGCCTTCCTTGGTCTGCTGGGTCTCTGACACCTCGTAAAGTCGCATGGCAACACAATGGAAAGCAGAAGGAGGGACAGAGCATCCCAGAGCGCTCCAAAGCCCTGAGCTACTGAGATCCTCAACATCTCGCAGCAGGCTGTTGCCGAGGTGGCTCACCCACCCCTATGTCTGCCCTGTCGCTTTAGGGGACGTGGAAAGGAAACGCCATGTGGAAGAAGGAGCTCAATCAGGGAACATTCTGATGGAATCTACTTCACAGACTCAGGGTAATTTCCTCTTAAGAAAATAAAATTCTTCGATCATAACATGTTGGAAACTGTCAGATCATCCAGTAAAATACCCTGACTTCCCCCAGGATGAAAGGCTCAGAGTAAGGGAGCTGCCCAAGGTCAGAAAGCCACCTGGTGCAGAGGCAGCCCCCGACCGCATGCTCCCCTCAGCCCCTGCTCCCACACCCACACGTGCTTCTGTTCCTCCCCCACCCCTGCTCCCACCTCCTGCACCCATATCTGCTCCCATCTCCTGCAGCCACACCTGCTCCCACATCTGCTCCCATCTCCTGCAGCCACACCTGCTCCCACATCTGTTCCCACCTCCTGCAGCCACACCTGCTCCTTCGCCTGTTCTCGCACCTGCCCCTGCACCCGCACCTGTCCCTGCACCTGCACCTGCTCCTGCACCCGCACCTACTCCTGCACTCGCACCTGCTCCCGCACCCACACCTGCTCCCACACTTGAATCTACTCCTCACCTGCTGCTCGTGTGCCGAGTCCTGCTGTCAGCACTAGAGCCAACAGAACAAACTTCACCCTTTCCGACTGAACACAGTCAGTAAGGGGTGGCTTGTTTCATGTCCAATACTCAATGCAGAGCATTGTGATGATCTTTATGGTAGTTCTGTAATATTACTGCTGAAAGGTGTCTCATTGGGGAGGAGTAAAATGCGGCACTGGAAACATTCTTTGGAATTAGCTCTGGCACTCTTTCTTTCCAGTAGTTCAGAGGCAAGCACTTGTTAAATGAGAGGATATTAAGTCTTTGCCATGAAGCATGGGCAGGTGTCTTGGAAAACGTAACAAGCGTGGTTGAAGAATCACTCCGTTTAGATAAAAGCACAACCTGCTGGTGGCTCTCATTGTCTCCCCTGGTTCCGCCGGAGGGAGAGGCTTTTCCTGCAGGGGTCTGCTCAGCGTGGCGGCCAGTGCTGGGGAAGAGGTCTCTGTGAGACAGATTGAGAATATTCATGATGTCTGCAAAGCCTGATAATCAACAACAGCAAGCATTTGAAGATAATGCTTTAAGTGAAACATAGGTATTAGTGAACATGTTTGTTTGCATTTGTGAAGCGAGTGCCCCCTGGGTCACATCCCCTTTCCCATTTGTTTCTGTTCCTACTGCAAACCAGCAAGCCTACATTGGAGTGGATGGTGCCTCTCCCCTTAGTTTTCACACCTTTCTCTTTTCCATCCATGTCGTTTATAAAATGACCAAGAGTCACAAGTAAAATGCTGTTAGGTGTTTTCATCAGGTCACACAAAACTTGTGCAAAGTTCAGGTTGCTCTGTTCTCTGTACTTCAGGTTATTAATAAGAAATGCAGGGAAACATTTGTACTTTTCTGGTGATCTGGTAAAGGCTTACCAGCCCTTCTAAGTGCCGATGACCATGTAGGTTCTGTCTTCTTGGGCCTGATTCGAGAACTCTGGGGCCTGACTCGACTGGAGCTCATGCCAAGAAGCAGCCTGACGAGTCTCCAGGGATTATTTATCTCCTCAAAAAGGACATAGGACAAAAAAAGTGGAATAATGAACAACAGAGTGGCCAGTTTGGAGGTCAGAGCCTCCACAGCCCAGTGTGGAGGCCAAATCCGGCCCGTGCAGAACCCAGCGTGACAGAGTCAGCCCGCAGAGTCGGCACAGCCCAGGAAGGTGAGCACTGTGGGGCTCTCCTGTGTGGTCTTGGCAGTGGGAGTTTGATTTCAGTGCTTGCCCGTTCGACTAAAGAGAGGTTCCCTTACTCTCGTGGTCAAGACCAGGCGTGAAGAGCCCTGTGCGGCTCACAGCGGGGCCACCTGGGATGACTGAGATCCTGGATGTCCTCTAACACTGGGAACCCAAGCAGGTGGCTCTAGAACTTCAGCAGCGAGGTGTTACGTAGCATCTGATCATCTCACCCTCTGCCAAGCGTGAGTTGCCTCTCCACATCATAAAGAAGCTTGCTGTGAGCAAAACAGAGAATAGCTTGGTTAAGTCAAGAAATGGTGTTAGATTCAAGGTTGAGTCCCCTGAAAATGACCCCCATGTGCCTTCTGCTAAGTTCCTCAGAGGGAACACCGTGAAAATGATCCAGCTGTGTATGGGAGGCACTGCAAGGAAAGCAGACTCATTTCTTGTCCTTTGAAGACTATGTGTTTTCAACTGTCTTTTGGGTAAAACCATGTGTTGTAAATTTCCCAAGAAAAGTTTAAGATACTGAATAATATGTTTCAAGCGGGAAAGAAAATCGGAATGAAAATGCACATGGAAATAAGTTCCTGGTGAGGTGTTTTGGGTTGTTGTTTTGTTTTTATAGTATGAGAAATGAGAGGATGTCCTACCCCAGAACGGCCTTTGCCACATGTGATCTGAAGGTGTTTTCCTCCTGAGACCGCCCAAAGCCCCAGCCCTCCGACCGACTTCCCCTCTCCACAGGGTGGAGGCGTTCATGGAGGCGTTCTTGCCGAGTCTCTCTTTTAAACTTCTTTAAGATTTTTACATTTGTTTAGCCTTCAGTGGTTTTGAAAACCCAACAGTAGTAGGAAAGAACGAAGGGCTGTCAGGAGGAGAACAGTAATGGGAGCCCACGTGGACAGACTGCACCTTCTGCCCCTGAATCCTGACTGTGTTCAGCATCCAGGGCGGTGCGGGGTGAGGGACTGGCTGGTCTGGGTCAGTCGTGAGGGCACCCCAAATAAGCACGAGCTACAGCGGACACCCTGGTCCCTCGGAAGCTGTATTTCAGAGTGGACCCAGGGAAAAGCTCTGAGGATGTATTAAACCCAAGAGTCGGCCAGCAGCATGTTGTATGCATGCCTCGTAAGCCACCCATCGGCTCGTGTCATTATCGTTAGCCAGCTAGTCAGACATGCTGTTTAAGAACCCTGCATAAGAGTTGTTGTCACCTCCACAGACTCTCAGTAAGCTTAGTAACTGATGCTGTAATATTTGATGACTATCACCAGTGTTTCAAAGTGACAGCATAAAGTGCCTCAAGGAAATCCTTTTCTCCCCTTCTTGAGATGAAAGCATCCCTAGCTTTCCTTGGGTTTCCTTTGTCCTTCTGTGAAGAACTGTCTACCATTAATACAATGTTCAGCTAAGCAAGAAAACAGCCTAGTGGATATTACAATTCTTTGCAAAGTTCGGAAATACGTAAAAAGTGAATCAACTGCAAGCTGCTAGTTTTATTGCTTGTAATAACCTGTTTTTCAGGTACACTTACATAATGCTGTGCACTGGGATAATTGCATAATCTGGTTAAAAAAAAATCTTTGAACTGCTGCCCACATGAGAGAACACTTTCCTGTACTTGCTGAGTTGTACAAATGGATACATCAATTGGAAGTGGAAGACATCTTCTGCTTTTCACCAACAAGAAAGAAAAAAAAATTAAGGTGTGACCATGAGATAAAGTAGAGAAAGTACCAATGTTCAACCAAGAGATCTCTCGCTTCTGATCTGAATTGTGATCCTCACTTAGCTGGCGATGTGTTCTGTGCTGACATTTTCGGGTAGACAGTGTCCGCAGCTATAAAATGAGCTGGACGAGGGAGGGTATGAAATGTGGTCACATCAGGTGCGTGCCCCAGCAGGCAGGGAACTTTTGCATGGAGCTGTCCATGGGCCAGGATTTTAGGTGCTAAAAGCAAAACAAAACAAAATGGCCCGTCCAGGGATTAGGCCTGAGCCAACCTGAGTCTCATGAGCTCTATGCACCCACCTCAAATCTCACCACACTGCCCAGACACAGAGGAGTCCTGCAGTTTTGTCTGTGGCCCTGGGACACACTTTTCTACAGATTGCTCTGAGAGTCCAAATCATTCGGAACTTCAGCTGGAACATTGGAGGATGAAAGGATTGGGTAAGCTTGAAGCCAAACACTGAGCTTTCCTGAACCCGTAGAATACGACCTGTGTGCACATGCCTGACTCAGTTTACCTTTGCACACAACACCTAGGCATCTGATGCGCCCTGGCCTTTGTGTGAGGCCCGCTGTAGTGAACGCAGGATCCAGGCCTGAAAAGAAGCCATCTTTTCTGGGCCCCTTCCATGCTGCCAGGGAGCTGGAGAATACCTCTCTTCTCCACCCCCTCATTCCTGATGCAAGCTGGATGCTGTATCGTTTCAGTGGCTATGAGTAAGAACGTGGTGATAAAAGATTTCCTGCAGAGACCCCAAAATAGAATCCCAGGGAAGCCTCATCTCATTCCCTCAGGGGAGAAAGGGACTCTTGCTCAGCAGCTTGGGGTGTGAGTAAGTTGTGCCTGTTTGTGATTCCCAGTGAAGCAAATGACATGATGTTGAGGGACTCTTCCTTGTGGCATATAGACCTGCCTGGTCCAGCTGGCTGGAGAGCGGAACAGAGGCCAGGGGTGGTGGGAGCTGAAGCTTGAGGGCAGCTGGGGACTAACGATGGGTGTTGTTTGTTTTAGTGAAGTATGGTTGACACATGATGTTACATTAGTTACAGGTGTGCACATAGCGGTTCAGCAGGTCTGTGCTCACCACCAGGGTAGCTGCCATCCGTCACCACACAACCACACAACACTGTGACGAAACCAGTGACTACATTCCCCAGCCTGTGCCTTTCATCCCCATGACCTACTCATGCCATAACCGGAAGCCTGTGTCCCCCACTCCCCTCCACGCATTCTGCCCATCCCCCCACCCCTCTGGCAGCCATCAGTTCATTCTCTGTATGCGTCTTTTTCTTTTATTTGTCCATTTGTTTTGTTTTTTAGATCCCACATATAAGTGAAATCGTATAGTACTTGTCTTCCTCTGTCTTATTTCACTTAGTGTAATACCCCTAGGTCCATCCATGTTGTCGCAAATGGCAAGATCTCATTCTTCTTCCTGGCTGAGCACTAGTCCTGTGTGTGTGTGCGTGCGCCGCGAACAGTGAGCGTTTCAAATGGCAGGTGGAATAGAGCGAAGGTAGCCCCGGGCAGCACAGAGGGAAGGGGCGCCAGTCTGCTGTGGTGTGTTGGCAGGAGCGCAGTCAGGATGAAGGAAGGAGCTCACCGGGAGAGCGGAGACCTGGCGGGAGAGGCAGTGGAGGGACAGGGGATCTGGAAGGCGTGGCGCAGGCGAATCCCACAGGACCTGGCAGTCAGTAGAATGCCCAAGAGCTGGTGAAGAGGGAAGGGGATGATGTTTCCAGTGCAGCACACGCGTCCGGGTCTGAGGGCTAAGTGACCAGGAAAGAGACGGTGTGGCACCATTCCCAAGGTAGGGACCTCTGGATGGGATGCAGGTGCTGGAGGAAATCCAGCCTGGAGTGACGTTCATAAAGGCCACCCAGCAGATAATTGGAATTACAGCATTCGAGCTATTCAGGGCTGTTGGAGCTGGAAACACTTACAAGTTAACTGCAAAAGGTGGTTGGTGAAAATACTCAGATGGTGAGTCCCTGCATGGGAGTCCTTGGTCCACGAATACATGAATTCACTCGTTCGTTCTATCAAGACCCATGACTCAAACATCTCTCCCACAGCAGTTGCCTCCTAGTCAGATGAGACATAGCTTCTACTCTCAAGTGGCTCTCTGTCCAGTCACATGAACGCGAGTGGACGATTAGGGTAGTTGTGGAGTGTGTGATGGACGCGTGTACATCATGCTATAAAAAAAAATTTCCTGGAGAAGGTGGCCCTTAAATGAAGCCTTAAAGGAAATTGGCTAACTCAAGGTGTTATTTAAAAAACGAAAAACAAAGAACCACTGTGTATGGCTAGAGTAAGGCAGGACAGCTGTAGGGAAGGGCTTCTGTCGTGGGTAGACTAGAAAGACGTTGGAGAGGCACTGGGGGCCTTGTGGGGGCCACTCAAGGGACTCGGTCTTTATCCTAAAAAGTATGGACAGTCATTGAATCTGTAGACAAAGAGGGGCCTGACCAGCCTTGACTTCTGAAAACATTTCCAAACGGCAGTGTGGACCGGCCCACAGTGTGCTGTACATGTTGGAGCCACCATCTGCCGTGTGTGGGGACAGACCCACCCGTGCTCAGACGCCTCCCGGGCCCTCGCTGCGCACGGAGACTGTCCAGCTGTGATCCAGAGGCAGGGGCCCCGCCCACACCTCGCGCCACGTTTCCACACTGAGAGCAGACAGACCCCAGTTCAGCACCGCAGCCCGCAGGCCGCAGGCATCAATCTCGACACCCCTGCCAGGTGGGAGCAAAACCCAGTCAGGGTGCAGTCTGATTTTATTCTGGATGTTGTGTCGCACAGAGGGAGAGCCCCTGGCCCCCCACCCCGGGTGCATCCTGGGCTCACTGGCACCACACTGGCCCTCCCCTTGGTGGGATCTCCTGGGACATGGGACAAAGGCTTCTCACACCAGCGCTCACCCCAAAGAAGTTATCCCTGTGAGCCCCACCCCCACCCCAGCTCTCACCATACCCTGCTCCTGCCCCAACCCCAAAATCAGGGCATCTGCAGGGCAGGGTATGGCAAGAGCAGAGCCTGTCCCAGGCCTCTCCAGCTCCCGGAGCTGCCGGCGATTCTTGGCGTCCCTGGGGTGTAGATGGGGATGCATCAGGCCAGTCTCTGTCTCTGGCTTCATGGGGTGCTCTGTGCGCGGGCATCTCTTTTTATAAAGATGACAGACATGTTGGTTTAGGGCCCATGCGAATCCAATTACAACCTCATCTTAATCTGATTGCATTTGCAAAGACTGTTTCAAAAATAAGTTCATATTCATAGGTTTGGTTATCTGGACTTTAATATATATTTTTGTGGGGACATGAACCATAACACCCATCATATTAATACTACATGGATGTGACAAAATCCCAGACTGTAACTTCTTCTTTGTTTTTTAAATATTAAGTCTGTGACTTAAAACATTTCCCAGCAAAAATGTCTTTGCAGTGTGACATGGATGGAACTGGAGGGTATTATGTTGAGTGAAATAAGTCAAACAGAGAAAGACATGTATCATATGACCTCACTGATATGAGGAATTCTTAATCTCAGGAAACAAACTGAGGGTTGCTGGAGTGGGGGGTGGGGTGGGAGGGATGGGGTGGCTGGGTGATAGACATTGGGGACAGTATGTGCTATGGTGAGTGCTGTGAATTGTGCAAGACTGTTGAATCTCAGATCTGTACCTCTGAAACAAGTAATGCAATATATGTTAAGAAAAAAAAAAGAAGAAGAAGAAGGTAGCGGGAGGGGAAGAATGAAGGGGGGGAAATCGGAGGGGTAGACGAACCATGAGAGACGATGGACTCTGAAAAACAAACAGGGTTCTAGAGGGGAGGGGGGTGGGAGGATGGGTTAGCCTGGTGGTGGGTATGGAGGAGGGCACGTTCTGCATGGAGCACTGGGTGTTATGCACAAACAATGAATCATGGAACACTTCATCTAAAACTAATGATGCAATGTATGGGGATTAACATAAGAATAAAAAAAAATTATCTTTCAGCTCAGATCTCAAACTCAAAAAAAAAAAAAAATGTCTTTGCAGTGTACTTCCATGTTCGCAAGCAAAGCCTGATCCTCCCTGCGAGGACTGGGATCTCACTGAAGCCGGGGCTCCCCAACACGTGGTGGGGAGACTGGAGTCTCAGGCTTCCTGCGAGCCCCCCAGATGCTCCAGCCAGGCTTCCTGGGAAGGAAGTGCAAGCACAAGAATCACGGGAAGCCGTGATGTCGTGGGCTGGGGAGCGGGCACAGAAAATGAGGCACTTGTTGGCTCACAGATGTGGCCGTCAACAGTGCTGGACTTCAGGATGTAGCATTGTGACTCCAACATCTGTTCCCTATAAAGAATTCTTTTTTTTAAATAGTATATGTTGTACGTCCTTCCATCCCTAAAAATATGATTTCTGGTTACTGACTGACTTGGCCCCTCAGTTAGCCAAGGTGATGTCCAGTTACTGACTGAAAGGGAGGAAGAGGGAGGGGCGGGGAGGGGGCAGGGTTTTATAAATCAATCTTCATCTACACTCTCCTTCGTCACAAAGCACACTGTGCCAAAAAGCATGTGTCGTCTGTCTGCCACTCATCTCTCTGTTCAGCAAATACTAACTCACACCATCATGGCGGGCACTGTGTGGGGTGGTTTGCAAAACAGACACAGATCTGCCCTCACAGAGTCTCCGGTCCAGTAGAATAAAAGCACTAATCAAATGATCACACATAGACCCCAGTGTTCCACTCCAAGTAATTCCTCTCACCTTCCGAGCATCTGCCTGGGGGTTCCTGGAAAGCGTCCCTGGAGAACTGGTATTGGAGGAGGACTCTCATCTTGGTGAAGGAGCGTGGGGTTGCTCCCGATGGGGTGGCTGGGAGCTGAGGTAGGAGGTCAGTCCTGTCGAGCTGGGTGGACACCAGCAGCCTTGCTTGCATTTGCAGGCAAGAGAGGTAGCCTCAACGTTGATCTGGAAATAGGTCTGAGATTGGTGTCAAAACGTGGTGAGTGTTTCCTGAAGCCTCTGCCAATGTCAATTCCTGTCCACGGGGGCATGTGTCCTGTTCCGTTTCCTGCTGTCCCGAGGCCTCACTGACAGTTCCTCGGGTCAGTGATTAATCACCAGATGAAGGCCCTGTGCTCAACCTTGACTCTGGTCAGGAGAGCCCCTCTCGACGTGTTATTCTTCAAAGCTGTGTTGCTTATTGTTGACCTTTCGTTCTCCCATAAAACTGGTAGAGTTACCTTGTCAAGTTGCACCAAACAATCCCAGCATTCTCTTTGGAACCAAATTATTCTCAACTTGGAGAGAACTTACTTTCTCAGAATTTTGAGGATACTTTTATCTTTGTGTTTCTTTCCCTTAAGCATTGGTTGTCTCTCCATTTTCTATAAATGTCCTTTAATATTATTAAATAGTTTTATAATTAAATATTTAATGATGATTTAAAACTTATTGTAGTTGTATTTTAAATAGTATCATTCTATAACTGCATTTTCTAACCTCTGCTAATGCATAAAAATGCAGTAAGTTTTGCTCATGAATCTTATTGGTGGCAACTTTACCGAATTCCCTTAATTTGAATAATTTGTCCAAGATTTTTGTAGATTTTTTTCATATAGCCAAACATATTCTATGAATAATAGTTTTTCTCTCCAGATTTTATTCTTTGTCATGATAAATTGCCCTTCTTATAGTTGTTAGCTTCAAGTTGCTAATATTTTGCTTATAATATATATTTTTTCACAAGTGCAAATCCCCAGTAAGCTGTACCCATCTGCTTTGACATCAGAGTTGTGCTGGCCCATGTAATGCACTGAACAGCGTTCCCTCATTCTGTGGTTTCTGGAAAAGAGTTCCCAAGGTTGTAATTATGTTTGGAGACAGATGAATGGATGAGGAGGTGATGAAACTCACCTATAAAACTCCCTGGGACTAGTCTTTTCTTTGTGGAAAGATTATTAACTGCTGGCTGGATTTGTTACCTATTTCTAAAACCTGCAAGATTTTTACTTTTCCTTGAGTCACTTTTCTTAAGTTATGTTTTCCTAGAATTTGTCCATCCCATCCATGTCTTCAAATTTATGGCCCTGAAGTTGTTTATAATTGACTCTGATGATTCCCTTCATTTCTGCTGTCCCTGAAGCTGTACCCCTTCCCATTCCTAAGTATTTACTTGTGCTGTCTCCTTTTTAATCGATAATTCTTGCCAAAACGTATCACTTTTTTCAGTTTTTTTCAAAATACACTTTTGAATTTGTCTTCTTTATTGTATATTGATTTTTTTCTCTCATTAATTTTGATTCTTATTTTTATTATTTTCTTTCTTCTACTTTCCTTGGGCTTATTCTCCTGGGGATTTCCCCCCAATTCTTTGAGTTATATATTAATATTTTAGACTTCTTTCTAACAGGAGCATTTGATGCTATAGACACACCTCTAAATTTTAACTTAATACCATCCCACAGAGATTGAAAAGTAGTCTTTCTTTAAATCTCTCAAATCCAAATAATCTCCAATCTTTACTATAATTTGTATAATACATATATATTACAATACAATATTATATAAATTATATAAGTTATTAAGATTGTATTTTTAAAATTTCCAATCATATAGGATTGTTAAGTGATAAAGTAAAAGTGATCTGTATGGTATAGTAAGAAAAGTCAATCTATATGGTAACAACAGTATGACTATTTTTTAGATAATTTACTAATCTGTGTGCTTTGTGGCCTAGATTACAATATGGCCAATTTTTGTACATATTCCATTTGTACTTGGAGAGAATGCATAGTCTAAAGTGGCTGGATATTTTTTTTTATTATGTTATGTTAATCACCATACATTACATCATTAGTTTTTGATGTAGTGTTCCATGATTCATTGTTTGCATATAACACCCAGTGCTCCATGCAGAACGTGCCCTCCTCAATACCCATCACCAGGCTAACCCATCCTCCCACCCCCCTCCCCTCTAGAACCCTCAGTTTGTTTTTCAGAGTCCATCATCTCTCATAGTTCATCTCCCCTCCGATTTCCCCCCCTTCATTCTTCCCCTCCTGCTAGCTTTTTTTTTTTCTTAACATATATTGCATTATTTGTTTCAGAGGTACAGATCTGAGATTCAACAGTCTTGCACAATTCACAGCACTCACCATAGCACATACCCTCCCCAGTGTCTATCACCCAGTCACCCCATCCCTCCCCCCCCCCCCCACTCCCGCAACCCTCAGTTTGTTTCCTGAGATTAAGAATTCCTCATATCAGTGAGGTCATATGATACATGTCTTTCTCTGATTGATTTATTTCGCTCAGCATAATACCCTCCAGCTCCATCCACGTCATTGCAAATGGCAAGATCTCATTCCTTTTGATGGCTGCATAATATTCCATTGTATATATATACCACGTCTTCTTTATCCATTCATCTGTTGATGGACATCTTGGCTCTTTCCACAGTTTGGCTATTGTGGACATTGCTGATATAAACATCGGGGTGCACGTACCCCTTCGGATCCCTACATTTGTATCTTTGGGGTAAATACCCGGTAGTGCAATTGCTGGATCGTATGGTAGCTCTATTTTCAACTTTTTGAAGAACCTCCATACTGTTCTCCAGAGTGGCTGCACCAGCTTGCATTCCCACCAACAGTATAGGAGGGTTCTCCTTTCTCTGCATCCTTGCCAACATCTGTCGTTTCCTGACTTGTTAATTTTAGCCATTCTGACTGGTGTGAGATGATATCTCATTGAAGTTTTGATTTGGATTTCCCTGATGCCAAGCGATGTTGAGCATTTTTTCACGTGTCTGTTGGCCATTTGGATGTCTTCTTTGGAAAAATGTCTGTTCATGTCTTCTGCCCATTTCTTGATTGGATCATTTGTTCTTTGGGTGTTGAGTTTAAGAAGTTCTTTATAGATTTTGGAAACTAGCCCTTTATCTGATATGTCATTTGCAAATATCTTCTCCCATTCTGTCGGTTGTCTTTTGGTTTTGTTGACTGTTTCTTTTGCTGTGCAAAAGCTTTTTATCTTGATGAAATCCCAATAGTTCATTTTTGCCCTTGCTTCCCTTGCCTTTGGCGATGTTTCTAGGAAGAAGTTGCTGCGGCTGAGGTCAAAGAGGTTGCTGCCTGTGTTCTCCTTTAGAATGTTGATGGACTCCTGTCTCACATTGAGGTCTTTCAACCATTTGGAGTCTATTTTTGTGTGTGGTGTAAGGAAATGGTCCAGTTTCATTCTTCTGCATGTGGCTGTCCAATTTTCCCAACACCGTTTGTTGAAGAGACTGTCTTTTTTCCATTGGACATTCTTTCCTGCTTTGTCGAAGATTAGTTGACCATAGAGTTGAGGGTCCATTTCTGGGTTCTCTATTCTGTTCCATTGATCTATGTGTCTGATTTTGTGCCAGTACCATACTGTCTTGATGATGACAGCTTTGTAATAGAGCTTGAAGTCCGGAATTGTGATGCCGCCAGCTTTGCTTTTCTTTTTCAATATTCCTCTGGCTATTCGAGGTCTTTTCTGGTTCCATACAAATTTTAGGATTATTTGTTCCATTTCTTTGAAAAAAGTGGATGGTATTTTAATGGGGATTGCATTGAATGTGTAGATTGCTCTAGGTAGCATTGACATCTTCACAATATTTGTTCTTCCAATCCATGAGCATGGAACGTTTTTCCATTTCTTTGTGTCTTCCTCAATTTCTTTCATGAGTATTTTATAGTTTTCTGAGTACAGATTCTTTGCCTCTTTGGTTAGATTTATTCCTAGGTATCTTATGGTTTTGGGTGCAATTGTAAATGGGATCGACTCCTTAATTTCTCTTTCTTCTGTCTTGTTGTTGGTGTATAGGAATGCCACTGATTTCTGTGCA
The DNA here is from genome assembly GCF_002201575.2 of Neomonachus schauinslandi. Taxonomy (NCBI): domain Eukaryota; kingdom Metazoa; phylum Chordata; class Mammalia; order Carnivora; family Phocidae; genus Neomonachus; species Neomonachus schauinslandi. The sequence goes on from NC_058410.1 coordinate 2,758,507, forward strand.
TTGATTTTATATCCTGCCATTTTACTGAATTCCTGTATGAGTTCTAGCAGTTTTGGGGTGGAGTCTTTTGGGTTTTCCACATAAAGTGTCATATCATCTGCAAACAGTGAGAGTTTGATTTCTTCTTTGCCAATTTGGATGCCTTTTATTGCTTTTTGTTGTCTGATTGCTATGGCCAGGACTTCTAATACTATGTTGAATAGCAGTGGTGATATTGGACATCCCTGCTGTGTTCCTGACCTTAGGGGGAAAGCTCTCAGTTTTTCCCCATTGAGAATGATATTTGCTGTGGGTTTTTCATAGATGGCTTTTATGATATTGAGGTATGTACCCTCTATCCCTATACTCTGAAGAGTTTTGATCAAGAAAGGATGCTGTACTTTGTCAAAAGCTTTTTCTGCATCTATTGAGAGGATCATATGGTTCTTGTTCTTTCTTTTATTAATGTATTGTATCATATTGATTGATTTGCGGATGTTGAACCAACCTTGCAGCCCAGGGATAAATCCCACTTGGTCGTGGTGAATAATCCTTTTAATGTACCGTTGGATCCTATTGGCTAGTATTTTGGTGAGAATTTTTGCATCTGTGTTCATCAAGGATATTGGTCTGCAATTCTCCTTTTTGATGGGGTCTTTGTCTGGTTTGGGGATCAAGGTAATGGTGGCCTCATAAAATGAGTTTGGAAGTTTTCCTTCCATTTCTATTTTTGGAACAGTTTCAGAAGAATAGGTATTAATTCTTCTTGAAATGTTTGGTAGAATTCCCCTGGGAAGCCATCTGGCCCTGGACTTTTGTTTGTTGGGAGATTTCTGATGACTGCTTCAATTTCCTTAGTGGTTATGGGTTTGTTCAGGTTTTCTATTTCTTCCTGATTCAATTTTGGTAGTTTATACATCTCTAGGAATGCATCCATTTCTTCCAGATTATCTAATTTGCTGGCATAGAGTTGCTCATAATATGTTCTTATAATTGTTTGTATTTCTTTGGTGTTGGTTGTGATCTCTCCTCTTTCGTTCATGATTTTGTTGATTTGGGTCCTTTCTCTTTTCTTTTTGATAAGTCTGGCCAGGGGTTTATCAATCTTGTTAATTCTTTCAAAGAACCAGCTCCTTATTTCGTTGATCTGTTCTACTGTTCTTTTAGTTTCTATTTCATTGATTTCTGCTCTGATCTTTGTTATTTCTCTTCTCCTGCCGGATTTAGGCTTTATTTGCTGTTCTCTCTCCAGCTCATTTAGGTGTAGGGTTAGGTTGTGTATTTGAGACCTTTCTTGTTTCTTGAGAAAGTCTTGTATTGCTATATACTTTCCTCTTAGGACTGCCTTTGCTGTATCCCAAAGATTTGGAACAGTTGTGTTTTCATTTTCATTTGTTTCCATGAATTTTTTAAATTCTTCTTTAATTTCCTGGTTGACCCATTCATTCTTTAGTAGGATGCTCTTTAGCTTCCATGTATTTGAGTTCTTTCCGACTTTCCTCTTGTGACTGAGTTCTAGTTTCAAAGCACTGTGCTCTGAAAATATGCAGGGAATGATGCCAATCTTTTGGTACAGTTGAGACCTGATTTGTGACCTAGGATGTGATCTATTCTGGAGAATGTTCCATGCGCACTAGAGAAGAATGTGTACTCTGTTGCTTTGGGATGGAATGTTCTGAATAGATCTGTGAAGTCCATTTGGTCCAGTGTGTCATTTAAAGTCTTTCTTTCCTTGTTGATCTTTTGCTTAGACGATCTGTCCATTTCAGTGAGGGGGGTGTTAAAGTCCCCCACTATTATTGTATTGTTGTTGATGTGTTTCTTTGCTTTTGTTATTAATTGGCTTATATAATTGGCCGCTCCCATGTTAGGGGCATAGATATTTACAATTGTTAGATCTTCTTGTTGGATAGACCCTTTAAGTATGATATAGTGTCCTTCCTCATCTCTTATTACAGTCTTTGGTTTAAAATCTAATTTGTCTGATATGAGGATTGTAAAGTGGCTGGATATTGAGTGAGTACTATACATGTTCCTTAGGTTAACTTTCCCAAATGTATTATTTAAATACTTAATTTTGTTTTTCTGCTTGATTTATCATTTATTGAGAGATATGTTAAGAACTTCCCACATGATAATGGATTTGTTAATTTTTCCTCTTGGTTCTCTCAATTTTTGATTAGTATATTTTGAAAGTGTATTATATGGTGCATACAAGTTTAGAATTATTGAATCTTCCCAGTGAACTGAAACTTTCATCAATATATAGTGATTTTATATCTTCAAATGTTTGTTGTGTAATTTGTATGGCTTTAATGTTGCTTTATCAGCATTCTTTTCAGTAGTATTTGCACGATATATCTTGTGTCATTCTTTCATTTGAAACCTTCTATGTCGCTTGCTTTAGACATGTCTCTATAACTAAACTTGTTTTATTTTTTTAAAGATTTATTTATTTTTAGAGAACGAGAGAGTGCAAATGGGAGGAGGGGCAGAGGGAGAGCGAGAGAATCTCAAGCAGACTCCCCACCAAGCACAGAGCGTGTTGTGGGGCTCTGTCTCACGACCCTGAAATCATGACCTGAGTCAAAACCAAGAATTGGATGCTCAACTGACTGAGCCACCCAGGTGCCCCAACTAAATTTATTTTAAACCAATGTAGCACTCTTTGTATTTTAACTGGAGAGTTTAGCCCATTAACATTGATTGTAATTTCTTATATATTTTTTTATTTATTTCTACCCTTTTAGTTTGTGTATGGTTTAGTTTGATTTTGCCTTACTTACAAACCAATTAGCCTATTACTTTTTGTGGAAGAAGACATAAGCTTCAGGGATCAGAAAGAAAAGACTTTATTATGCAAGGAATAGAAAGTGGTATGGATACCATATTGGCATAGGTTTCCTTTTCCCCCAAGTTCCAAGGGGACATTGGCGTAGGGGGCAGATAGATACCATGCTCGCCGTGAAAGTGAATCCCTGTTGAGAAACACTGAGCTTGGGGGACCTGGTGTTTTATAACAAGTGGTAGCAAGCCTGCTCTTTGTCTTGGAGAAAAACATGACTTCATCCCTCAAGGATGCTTTCTGCCAGAACAATCCTGAGAAACGGCCAGGTTAAGAGTGGGCAGTGCCTTATGTTTTCACCTACTCAGCAAGAACGAATAGAGAATGCAGAGACACTCGGGGCCCATGGTGGCTGCACTCTCAACCAGACATTAGATGTTAACTCTAATTACCATCCTGCTGTATATGCTGCTATTTAAATCAAGATTTCATTTCTAACTCCACGTAAGTCCACGGATAGTGCAATACTTTGACTTTTTTTTTTTATGCAGTTCCTAAGTGTTTAGCTTTACCCATAAGTGTCATTGTCAGTCACATTTCTCAGGTTGTTGATCTAGAAGTGTCTTTATTTTGCCCTTATTCTTTTTTTTTTTAAGATTTTATTTATTATTTGACAGAATGAGACAGTGAGAGAGGGAATACAAGCAGGGGGAGTGGGAGAGGGAGAAGCAGGCTTCCCGCTGAGCAGGGAGCCCGATGCGGGACTCGATCCCGGAACTCCAGGATCATGACCTGAGCCAAAGGCAGTCGCCTAACCAACTGAGCCACCCAGGCGCCCTAGGGATGGATTTCTTTTTATTTAATCCTCCTTGGGATTTGGGGGGGCTTCATAAATATGAGGATTGGCGTATTTTATCAACTCTGAAAAATTCTCAACTGTTGGCTCACCTCTTTGAATAGTGAGTATCTGTTTGTTTTTCTCTCACTGTAAGACTCACACACTGGATTTTTCTCCCCCTGTCTTCCATGTATCTTACACGGGCTTTCATATTTCTTGTCTTTTTGACTTTCCTATTTGCACTCTGTCAATTATCATCCAATCTAACTTCTCCTTTATTAACTACTTATGTCTTGGGCTTTGTCTAAATTGCTCTTTATCTATTGAGTTCTTAATTTAAATCACTGCAGTTTAATTTTTAAAGGTCTGCTTATGTTAACAAATCTGCTTCATCTTTTGTAATCTCTAGTTTCCTTGTAATGCTTTCCATCTTTCTTTTTGTGTTCTAAACATGTTAAACATATTTTATACTATTTATACAAAAATTTCAACCTCTCTATCTTTGCAGGTCTGATTCTGCTTATCTCTGCTGACTCTTGCTCATGGTAGCTATTTCCTTGTGTTTGTAGCAATTTACGATTGCAAGTCATGTTCCTTAGAATGTTCTCTGTTTAAGCTTTGAGACATGTTTAAAATAGTTCCTCCAGAGTACTTGTATTTGCTTCTGCCTGGTCCTCAGGATGCTGCAATCTGAGACCATTAAAAAGTAAATGTTTGGCTTGGGGTTTTTCAGGCGGTAGTGTGAATTTTGGCCTGGAACTGACCTAACTATGAGCTGCAGGAGGCTGACAGGAGGAACTCTGTCCTGTGCCATTTCCAGAGCTCACACCTGAATAAGAAAGTCTCCTCCCAGAGTGAGGCTCTCCCCGCTTTCCCCCTACAGTCTGCTCTGTGGGGACCATGATTTTCAGCAGAGTGGCTCTGACCTGACCTCCCACCCTGCACTGCCCCAGGCTCTCTCCAGGTCCCGTTTTCCAGACCCTGCTGAAACTCAGGTCTGGACTACAGGAATTGACATCAGACTCCAGGACAAACATCACTTCCTCTTAGGGCATATCTTCTTATCCTCAGTTTTTGCCTACATTTGTGTTCCCCTAATTACTATTAGATCAGCCATGCTTTAAAGAAGAGGATATTCTTCTCGTTCTACCTAGCATTTTTATGTGTCTCTGGAAGGCTCCCTCTGCATATGTAATCCGTCACATGACCAAGAATGACACCCCCGCCCCCACCCCAGCCTCCCCCTGAGGTTCTCTGATGAGAAGGATGCACCACAGGGACTATATCCCAGGGGATTAAAGCCTGTAGCTTTCAGTGTCTCTGAGAATTTCTTTTATGTGTTCATCTAGTTCCCATCTCTAACAGAAGTATTTAGTGTTTGGAATGCTATAGATGTCTATGAATTATTGTTTAAAAGATGAGTATTTTTTGCTAAGAAAAACTTCTGGCAGAGATTATACATTCTCCTTTGTACCCATTCCAGGTCTTGAGGGACATTTCTATTTGAGGATTTTTTTTTTTCCTTTTTAAGTTACAGAAACTCTTCCTGCTATAGTTTTCACCTGTTTCCTCTTTCCTGCTAACTCCCTTCCTCTTAACGTTCCTCTGTAATTTATGTGTAGGCTCAGACTGACAAGAAAAAGCCCCGTCTCTGTTCACGATCAGGTTTTCTCACATACTGTCGGACCAAATGCTCCGTTCACTCGGATGCCTGCTCGCTGGCTGTCTTCCTCATGGAAGCTCACCGTCACGGCCATGGAATGAGAAGTGTGTGTGTTCGTCTCCTTGGGCTGCAGAACATAGCACAGCAGATGGGTGGCTGGACACTGCATGTATTTGTTGTCTCACACTTCTGGAAGCCAGAGGTCTGAGATTGAGGTGCTGAGGGCCACACCCCCCTGACACGTGTAGGGGGCTTCTTTCTCACCTCTTCTGTGTGCCGGTGGTGGCCGTGATGCGCCTGGACCAGTGGCTGCACCGCTCCAATTTCTGCCTCTGTTGTCACATGGCCTTCCTACAAGGACACCCGTCACATTGGATTAGAGCCCACCCTACTCCCATATGCCCTCATCCTAACTAATAACATCTGCAACAACCCTGTTTTCAAATAAGGTCACATTCTAGAGGCTGGGGGTCAGGACTTCGATGTATCTTTTTAGAAAAGGACACAATTCAACCCATAACAAACAACATGGAAACACTAGTAGGGTCAAATCCAGAGGTTCTACAGATGCTGTCACCTCCCAATAAAGAATGGTCCTTTTGCCCCTCCTCTATTGATGAGTAGAAAAGACCAAGCACATTTTCGCCTCTACATGAAATGTTTTCAGAGTTCTTCTCTTGGCCACATGCTAGGGTCCCTTGGCTCTCAATGCTATTTCATGTAATAAGCCTCCCTTTGGTGTCCCTGTGTTGTCTCGTGAGTAAACTGACCTTTAACAAGAAGACCCAGTCATTATGCACCAAGGCACTCCCAGCATCTGTCCCCACACCCATGAGGAGGCCTGTGGAGGCCACCGCCCGGACTTCTGTCTGTGAGACACTCTGTCCACAGGATGTTGGCCTCATGGCATTTCTTGACCACGTGTAATTGTCTAGGGAAATGAGGATCTTAGCCTGTCACCCTCTTGGTTGCCTCTCCCTTCTTTGATTTCTTTTGATACACACCTAGTAAAATTCCAGACACGTTGCCGTGCACTCACAGACAGGCAGATCTTGCTTGGACACTTTCATCTGTGTAAGTTTAGGCAGTAGGCTCAGCTCCTTGAGCCTCGTAAGATGGGGTTCACTGCGTCCATTCCGCAGTTTTTTTAAGTATGTTATACAGATGAAATAGTAGAAATGGCCCAGCTCTTGGTAACCAGCCGATCTCTGAAAGTAGTCACCATAAAACCCCTTTAAACAAACGTAGGAAGGGTTGCAGACGGTGGCTGTCCTGTGTGTTTCCTCATTGGTGGGAGAGGCAGACAGAGAAGCCGAGAGTCATTGTCTGGTGCTGTGAGTAAAACGGGGAGCCTGGGGAAGGCACCCTCACGCAGCCTGCAGTGTGGAGGGGTTTGGGTAGGTTTCTCGGGAGCGACATGGCCCTGTGCCGTGAAGGGGGAGAGAGGCGATGCCAGTGGGTGGAGGCAGGCGGGCATCCCAGGCAGTGACCACAGCACCCACCGTGTGGTGGACACGGGAAGCCCATCTTCATGTAGTGTGTCAGCGTGGTCCAGCCCGAGTTCTGGGGCAGGAAGGAGGGCAGACGGTGAGGAGAGGGAATGGTGACCAAGAACAGCACACCTGCTCTGCTCTGGAGTTTGCGCTTCTCCTGGACGACCTGGACACCTGTGGTGCATGGGGTAGCTTGACCTGGTTTGCTTCTAGAAAGATCTTTTTAGTAGCAGGACAGTGGATGGGTTGTGAGGGATAGCATCTAGCCGGAAATTACTGTATTCTGACAGGAACTGATGGGGCCTAAACCATGTTCCCGAGAGCAGGGCTGGAAAGAAGGGGAGATGTGAAAAATACCGAGAAAGTCTCACCAACAAGGCTCTGTGCGTCGGTAGACTTCGGGAATAAAGAAGCGCCAGAAGTGAATGTAATTCTTGCCTCCCAGTTTGGGCCACGGGGTCAACGGTTGTGCCGACAGGGGACAATATAGTTTAACAGGGAGCTTTCAGATAAAAATTCTAGAATTGGGGGTCTACTCCTTCCCCAGTCATGTCAGTAGCTTTCTGTGTGAAACTCTAGGATTTTAGCAAATAACAACTTTGGTGAGCAGTTTACAATTTGCAGAGCACTTCCACATTTTGCTTTAACTGCACAAAACTGCCACATTTGTAGGTGACAACCTCGTGAGGAAGGAGCACAGGTTCCCACCCCCGCCCCACCCCCTCCGGCGCTGAACTCACCACAGTTCTCAGACCCGGCCCTCGGGCATTTCGGACGCAGAGGGGCTGTCCTGTGCGCTGTACCCCACCCCTGCCTCTGTAGCATCCCTCCCTTCCCCCACCCTCCGCCGTGACAACCACACCTGTCTCCAGACATTGCCAAGTGTCCCCCTGGGGGACAAAGTCAGCCCCACTTGAGAACCCTGTTCTAGAGGCTCAGAGTTTCAGGAAAGGTCAAGTCACAGTGGGGACAGTGGATAGAATTCAGATATTTCACATCCAATGTGCGTCCCATGGAGCAGCCTCGGGTAGCACCCCACACAGCTGGCTCCCTGCCTCCCGCAGCTCGGGCGGGTCTGCTCTCTGAGGCTCGCACACATGCCCAGCACCCCACGGGTGCATTTCCCGGGGTGTCTTGTTCATTCTTCTATCATCTTACATTCTACATCCGATAAATGCTGCAGGCGGAGTTCGCGTCCCGTCCCGCCGGCAGCAGTCCTGCCGGCTTTGCTGGCGCCGGTGCCCTGGGCGTGGAGCGAGCAGGGACCGTGACCGCATGTGGGGGAGTTCTCGGAAGCCTGGGTTTAATGTGGATTTCTCTAGAGAGCACATCTGCGTGTTTCCGCGAGGCACCTCGGGTAAGAAGTAGTCAAGACCACTGGAGGTTTTGTTGCTGTTTTCAGATGACACGGGGGTGCATGGGGGCCACAGGCCTGTGTCCGGAGGGGCTGTGCGCACGGATGCTCGGGGGGGTCATTCTCGCTCTCCTGCTCCTCTCTGGTTAGTGCCAATGCTCAATCACGAGCCCTGGTCTGCAAGGGGGGTTATTTCCGTCCACCTCGCACTGAGGGTGCCACCCTGCGGGACCCCCACTGGGCAGGTGACTTCCGTCCTCTGAGGCCCTCACTGCTGTAAATGGAAGCTGGACACCATTCTTGACTTATAACTGGTTTGTTGTAACTTGTAACTGGTTTGTTGACCAAACACGGCTCGAAACACACCTTTCGGTACTTATCAGAGTGAATGATGGGGAACCACATCAATTTGCATAGTTTTTTCTTCCCACTCCTGAATAACAGACAATCATGTTTGTTTTCAGTTTTAAATACTTGATTAAGAAATTAGTATTTCCAGTCCTATGGACTGACCAGACGCACAGTCTCTTTGCCCGGCTTGAGGCTGTGTCAGGCTGGGAGGCTGCTGGGTTCCTGCCACGGTCAGAGTGGGAGGGGAGGAGATACAGGGAGAGAACAGACTCACTGGAACTGGTCTGCACACAGGTGGCCTCACTCTGACCCTTTTTCTCATGGAGAGCTGTCTTGTCTTCTTCTGGGGTCACTGCAGCTGGAGACCCCCCTACCCGGTCTGCACGCACTTACAGGATCTAGAATTCTTCCCTCAGCCCTGGGCCTGGTGCTGCACACTTCTGCTCCAGACAGCATCTCAGAGACCCCCAGACTTGCCCCCTTTATCACATGGCCACACCTGGTCTTTAAGAAACCTTCTTGCACCCTTCCTCCTGCAAGTCCTGTGAACATAGGTCCATTCAGTGAACAGCGCTTCCTGAGCCTCCCCGGAGCAGTGACCATCCCTGCTCTCTAGAACTCAGACCTGAACTGCATTCGCAGCAAATCACAACTCTCACGGTGGGGCTTGAAGCAAAGCAGGTGGCACCCCCCTACCCGGTCCTTCGAGTGGAAGGAAAGGAAGGACAGTACAGATTTTGCCAAAGTTACCTTCCTTCTAAAAGCCACCCTCTCCTTCCTGTCCAGGGCGTATTCTGTTCTCAAAGAAGGGGGAATTCCAGGGTGGACCAGACCTCAGTTATTGTTTCTGAAATTCTGAAATTATATGCCTCAGGTGTCCTGGGGACTCAATAGACCTTTAATTTTCATTAATCAATCATGAAACCCCCTTTGCTCTAAATTCTCAGTAACCCTGTTCTTCTACAAGCTGGGACCCCACCTCCTCTGCCCAGGACAAATGGCTCCTTATCCCCAGGGGTCACCCCAAATACCACCTCCTCCCCTTAGGACCAACTTCTCATTTATCTCCGAACACGTAGCATTTCCTTACACATTTCTTTCGCATTGCATAAAAACTGCATCGTGTTTGTCTATCTGCTTACCTTCTTTTCATGCAGCTGTGAACTTCTGCTGGTCAGGAGCCATGCCACAGTCTTCTTTGTATCCCTAGGGCTGAGCACGGCACCAGGCACCAGGAGGTGTCCGTGACCACTCGTGGGACCAAGGTGAACGCACGTGGCCAGTCCTCGCTTATAGGCAGCAGCAGAGAACGTGGCATCAGGCTTCGCATGTTCAAGGCAGGGAAAGACTCAAGGTCACCAGGGGGCTGCTGAGCTTGGTCTTCTCTCCAAGCCTCCCTCCCTCCCTCTCCACCATCAGGGCACAAGCTCACCCTTCCCCTGCCCCGCCCAGTATTTGGGAGGGATCATCCAGGCCCAGGTGAAAGCGGGCCCTGATATCTACTGCAGGTTTGGTGGTCTGGAGGCATTCATTGTATTAGCACAGGAACTGGTGGTAAATGATTTTTAGAGATTTTGATAGACTTAGTTTACCAGGTTAAAGATAAAGGCAAACAGAAATGTTCTAGCAATGAAATTACTTCTACAGTTGAAAATATGAAAGCTTTTTTTTTTCTTTTGAAACTCCAAGTTCAATAGAGCAGTTTGGTTGCCCTCAAATGTGGGGGATCATGAATGCCCCATAAGACATTTCCTTTCCAATTCTCTTACACCAGGTCAACATGCTCTTGGGGTAAAACACAAGCCCTGATCTAGGCCTGCGGAGGCTTTTGTCCTGAGTTGGTACAGTTGGCATACGGTCCCCGCCCCCATCTCCCCCAGTGAAGCTTGTTAGAACTGGCCCCTTCCTCATCCCAGGGGCTGGTGACCAGCGCAGTGTCTGTGGACCATCAGCTGCTCTCTGCCAGAGCGGCAACATGGCGCCTGTCTTTGCACTTGTTTAGAGACAAGATGCCTCAAGTGAGGGCCAGGGAGAAGGGGAAGGCTCTGGGGGTAAGAAGCTATCTCCTGGAGTAGGGATAATCGCCCTCCAGCAGCACCCTTGAGGGAAGCAGGAACCGTTTTGTTTTTTTTTTTTTAAAGATTTTATTTATTTATTTGAGAGAGAGAATGGGAGAGAGAGAGAGCATGAGAGGGGGGAGGGTCAGAGGGAGAAGCAGATTCCCTGCTGAGCAGGGAGCCCAATGCGGACTCGATCCAGGGTCTCCAGGATCATGACCTGAGCCGAAGGCAGCCGCTTAACCAACTGAGCCACCCGGGCGCCCCGCAGGAACCAGTTTTGACATGCATATTTTCATCTTAGAGATGCACAATGGGGACACAGAACAGGCCAGTGTGCTCAGGCTCTCCAAGCAAGGACGTGGCAGCACCCAGCGTCCACTCTAAACTCTGCGCTCACCACTACCCGGCCTGTGGCATCCATTAAACCCCAGAGAGGTTATGTGACCTCACCTCCTGACCCAGATGCAGTGTGAAATGGCCAGTTCTCATTTGGGGCATCCGCCCTCCCTACTCACTTTAGCAAAGATAGCCCTTTACAGGGATTAATGCAACCTTTGGCTTAGCTGAGCAGATGACAGGACACTTGGGATTTTTCACAATCTACCTGGCAAAAGAGCAAATCTTGTCACACAGTACCATATGCATGAATGTTTCTGTGCTGACATTGTTTGACCTTATTTTAAACATTGACTCAACACGTGCACATTGCACAAGAGTAAAACGGAAGAAGCTGCTCGGAGCTCTGAGCTCAAAGATCTGGAACTGTCTATAGCCCTCTAGTGAGCCTTTCTAGGGGGAAAAACAAATGTGTTCCCTTTAAGGCAAATCCCCTCCAGCCCTACAACCTGCAGCCGGCCTCAGAGAGCCCTGCCTCAGGACACGGTGCTGGGCCTAGTAAGTCCTCCGTTTGGACAATTTTCTATATAATGGAGTCGGAGGTCATGGAGAACGGACGTGTCTTTGTTCTCCAAGCACTGCCAACGGCGGTTTCCCCAGACCGCGTGGGGGTCCGTTCACCCCGGGGAGTGACAGATGGACCCGCAGGTTCGGGCGCCCGGGCTGCGGGGCCGCGGCGGGAAGAGGAGAGGTGCAGAGCGCCCTGCGAAGGCTCACGGAGCCCCTCGGATTTTGTTTCATTTTCCAGAAATGTTTGCTAATTAACAAAAGTTTTGTTCGGCACAGAAGAGCATTATGCCAACGTGTGTACGTGGCTGTTTTAAGGAAGGACACCATAACGACGGCCCCCAGCTAGAAAACAGCCCAGCAGGGGAGCGGGGCAGAACAGAGGGCAGGCGCCCGAGCCGCTGGGGCGCCCGCACCCTCTGCGGGGCGCAGCGCAGCCGTGGTCCGCGGGGCGCGTCAGGCGTGCGTCGCCCAGGGCGCCGAGCGGGGCTGTGGGCGGGGGGCGGGGCCGCGCGCGGGGAGTACTCGGAGGGCGGGGGGGGGGGGGGGACGGGGAGGAGCGCCTGGGGCGGTGGGCCGGTGGCGCTGATTGGTGGTAGTGGCGCGGGGAGGGGGCAGGGGCGGGGCGGGGTTGCTCGGCGCTGGTCCTCTCAGGGCGGGAGGAGGAGGGGGAGGGAGCGCCTGGGTTGGGGGTTGCTGATTGGCGGCAGTCGCGGAGGGCGGGGCGGGGCGGGGCTGGTCCTCGCGGGGCGGTGGCCGCCCCGCCAGCTGCAGGAGGAGGAAGAGGAGGGAGGGGAGGGAGCATCTGATTGGCGGTAGTGACTGTGGGCGGGGTGGGGTGGGGCTGCCGGGGCTGGTCCTCGCGGGGCGGCGGCCGCAGCGGCCGCACCAGCCTCAGCAGCAGGAGGGGGCAGGGGAGGAGGAGGAGGGGGAGGAGGAGGAGGGAGCATCGGGGCGGCGGGCACTGATTGGCGGTAGTGGCTGAGGGCGGGGCGGGGCGGGGCTGTCTGGGGCTGGTCCTCGCCGCCTGCGGGAGGAGGAGGAGGGGGAGGAGGAGGAGGAGGGAGGGAGGAGGGTGCGCTGGAGCCCCGGCCGCGGTGGCCGGCTCAGCCTGCCCTTTGTGCCCGCAGCCCGCGCCCCGCGCCGATGGCCGCCGCGGCGGGCTCCCCGGCGGCGCGCACCCGCCCTCGGACCTGACCCCGCGCGCCTGGGATGCGCCGGGAATGCGCGTCCTCCGGGCCTGCGGCTCCTCCCGGCTGGGCGCGGGGCGATGGACCTGAGCATGAAGAAGTTCACCGTGCGCAGGTTCTTCTCCGTGTACCTGCGCAAGAAGTCGCGCTCCAAGAGCTCCAGTCTAAGTCGACTCGAGGTAAATGCCATCGCCTCTGTGTGCGCAGGTACCCAGGTCCCCGCCGCGCCCTGGAGGATGCTGCGGGTCGCGGAGCCATCCCGAGCCCTTTCTATTGTCACATGCACGGTACCCACAGACCCATGTCAGGGAGTTAAAGTTATTTGAGAGCCGGTCCGGTTTTTCTAAAACCGAACGCTATTGTTGGGACCTAGCAATAACTGGACCGGTCCTCGTGTTCTCGTCGGGCACTAAACTCTGCCCCTAGGGAATTTCTAACTAATTTTGTTCCTGGGTCTGCGCAGGATGCGGAGCGGTCGCCGTGCCCACATAGGTGCCCGGGGTAGGGAGGGCGTTTCGGTCCGTGCAGCTGGACCGCGGCTCCGTGTGGCACTTCCAAAGTCCCAAAAACAGAACCCCCGCGGCGCTCCCCTCGGCTGAGGGTCTGGGTTTGGGGAGGTGGGTTTATCTTTCCGTGGCCCGCAGCCACGCAAGTGCTACCGTATCGTGCAGATGTATGTGTGTTTGAAATCAGTGTAGCATTGACTATATGTAATACATACATATATGTTAAAAGGGGACAATACAGTCTACTCGGGCCAGTCTGAAAGGGTGCTCAGTAGCGAAGTGCCTGGCGCAATATCCCTGCAGCCCCGGGTTTGATAGAGATTCGCCCTGAAACCCAGAGGACCCTGAAAATTATGTCCTTTTCTCCTGTCCCTCATCTTGTCATCTTTGGGTTTCCAAAATCATCTGTGGACAGTTCTCTGATGTGGTTTTTTATTTCAGCAATCAAATCTTGTTCTCTTCATCCCGGTGTCCAAATTACATTGTTGAATCTATAGATGACCAAACGGTGGAACGTGTTTAAGTAAAAAAAAGAGAGAGAGAGAGAGATTGTGATGTTGGGGGCAGGGGCTGGCTACACAGCCTAGTGTTTCCCTTTGACATTGCCCTGGCCTTTGCCACAAGGCTGGCACCTATCTCGGCTTTGACTTATTTCTAAGGAAGTCAAGCCAATTGGAACAATGTCACATTTTTCATCTTGGTTTTCTTTGTCCTGGCTGCCATGATATTTGATATAGGCATGGGTTGTTACAATTACCAGATCTTTAAGCAAAGCTCAGGAATAGACATGAATGCAACAGGAAATTACTCGTATAAAGTTTCTGTTATGGTATCACTAAGTCAGATTTGGACTAGATAGGATCTTTGTGGCTGGTTTCTGAGGGTAGAACATATTTTTCAAACAAATACAACTGTTAATCAAATAATGGAGGAGGGCTTGCCTCAAATCTTGCATTGACAGAAGTTAAACACGAGTTAGTGAGATAAATCATTTTCCCGGATTTCAGGCACTTTTTAAAAAGCTAAAATTGATAAGAACAGAAAGCCAGGACAGTATTTACCTTTATGCCCAATAAGTTTTTATTCATCAGAATGCCAAGTTTATTATACAGCTCCTTGTCTCCTTTTCATTTATTGTCCTTGCCAAAGGGAGGCACATGGGTGGGGAAACTCCCAGTGCTGTTCAGGAAGACCAGCAATAGATACCGGGCTGAACTCATGGAGGGTCAGGAATCCCATCAGCATGATATACTCACCTCCAGTGTTGTGGTTCAGCTTGTAGAACCGGGTTTGGGAAGTGCCTCATAAAAATAGCATAATGGGAAACCAAGAGGGGGATAGAAATGAGGTTTCATCAATGTGAAAATAAAATTTCTAAAAACCATAAATACACCATTAGATAGGCAGAAGGTCAGCTGATTAGAGAGGAATGTGATCTATTAGCACGCACTCAATGAGCACCTCATATAACCTGGATGCTGGGTGCCGGATAGAAGTATTGAGAAAGATAGCTCGGATACAATGCTCTGTTCTCTACAAATGCATTCACCTGTCTCTTGTGAAAACTCAAGTAGGCATGTTTTACTATCCTCATTCTATTGATAGGGGGACTCCCCGCCCCAAAATTGAGGATTTTGCTGAAAACTTACCAACTAATTCATTCTGCAATTGCTTTTTAAAAGCCTGCTATGTGCTCAGCATTGTAGATCCAAAACCACAAGTCCTAGAAGTCCTGGCCTCATGGTGCCTCCACCTAGTGGGGGATCTAATAAGTGGCTGACCCTGTGCTTCCGTCCAGCAAGTTCCATATTCCTGCCCAGCTGTCTCTCCATCTTTTTCCAGAGAAGTCTGTTTATCCACTTGCATATCCACAGCAGATTGTAGGCCAAGAAGCACTCATCAAAAAAATGTAAAATTTTGGGGGGGGGGGTCTGTCAATAGTTTGGGGTTGGGTAGTAGGACATACAGAGCACTTAGCATGGATGTATATTTCCTGTTTGGACTGATGAAATTATAAAAATAAACATTTTTTTCATTGTTTCTGTGAAATTTATTTTGTAAAATATACACAGAGACTGAAAATTTTTGTTTTTTGAATTCAGAATCTAGTGCCATAAACAGGAAAGTGACAGTAGTTACTTTGAGTTGAAAACACTATTATCTTTATTAAAATATTAAAATTAATGTTTTCATACTTGCTTTTAAATTTAACTTTAATCTAGAATCCAGCATTGGGTAAACTCTAACCAAGAGAGAAGCCAGATTACTTAATCAGATTTGGAAAACGGTTTATGGATTATAGCTTAAATATTTTTATAGTGTCTCGGCATTGCCCAACTGAGAGGGCCAGATCACTGACTCTGGCAAGAGCGATTTTTGGAGTTTCTAAAGGGAAATTGGGTATCTTTCCTAGACTTCTTTGTGCATGCCCTAGAAAGATATCAGGTTTCACTGTCTGACCTTCACCCGGATTTCAGGGCGCTGACCTCACTGCCTGAGAGCCTCAGCACCTACCTGGAAGGTGTAACCAGCTCCTGATTCAGCAGCCCATTTTATAGATGAGGAAACGGAGCCCAGGGAAGCCAAAGGACTTGCGCCTAGACTGTTTTAAAGGAAGTTCTTGCTGTAAGAGCGTGGGCCGTCTATTATTAATTTTAGCCCTTCTGGGTTGTGGGGTTACTGGAGTTTACCGTGTATTAGATGGGACTTGAAGGAAGGCTCTTGTAATTATTAAAAGGAAATTACTCTGAGGAGTATTTTGGAAGGTGCTGCACAACCTGAAATTATTCTAGAGAACCTTTTTTGGCAGTTGGAAAGTTCCAGGTGCATCTGGGCTTTGTATCACATCCACCGGAATTGGATTCTCATGTGCATCTTTCACAGCAGGTGGTTGCTCCTTGACCTCTGTGAGCCCCATTTCCCTCTGCTGGGAGAAGGGCTAGTACTTTCTGCCCCGTAGGGTTAAGGTGACGGGTGTGAGCTATCGTACGTAAAGACTTAACATGGAGTCTGGATGGTGGCACTGTTAGTCAGTTGTTAGCTATGGATCCTGATGAATATTTTCTGGGCTTAGTGATGGTTTTCATAGTGTTGGGTGTCTCCTGGCATGGTGTGAACCTGGGATTGCCCCTGTGGTCTGTAGAACCCATGGCTTGTGCTGTCTCAAGAAACACTCAGCCTGGTAATTAATAGTTTAGACGACCTTCCTCTGTACTTAGGGGAAGAAAAGGCCAGAGATCACTTCTCCCAGGCTTCCTTCCATACACAATACCGTCATTCACTAGGATCGGCCCCATTTGCTGAGATGGAGTTCCCATCGTCTGGCTGGACGGTGGTGTTCCTCTTCCTTTTCTTACGTATCACCCTGTGAGTCCGCTGCACCAATCCGTGAATGCATTACCAATTCAGGTCCCAAACCCATGGCGTCGTGAGCTAAGGCGGCTTCTAGAGTCAGGAAATCCCCAGCGTCAGCAGCCCAAGTTCAGGAGCTTCGGGAAGGCATCCTCCTGTCTCAGCCTTCACTTCCCCAGGAGAGACTCCAGGGGTCTGACGTTCAAGCTCCAAAGCCTGGCTTTGGGCTGTGGGAGGTTGAGAAGGGTTGGCTAGGAAGTGCCTGGCGGGGGCGGTGGGGGGGGAGATACAGTTTTTAAATTAATAAAAAGTGACATTATTTACTCAGTATGATTTATCTACCAGTTTGTTGAAGGGATCAATGCTCAAAGACAGTTCATTTCAGGAACGGTTATTTTGTTTGGAGTCACCAAAACCAGGGAGTTGGTTCTCTTTATTAGCTGTCATTTTTTACATCTTTACTGAAAGACAATTGAGGGTGGGTGAGAAGGACAAAATGCAAGTCCTTTAGCTGGGATACGGATAAGTGGTAAGCTGTTGAGTGGAAGAATTTCATTTATTTACAGACTTGCTCGGTTGTCTACACCAAGAATTTTTAGCGTACACCATGTACATCGTGCTAAGCAATTGGTACATAGGATGTGATCTTTGTATGATCTCTGCCCTCAATGAGCTTAACATCTAGTGAGAGAGGCAGGCCCAGGAATGGAACCTACTGTGTGAAATTTCTGGCATCTGTAACTTAAACAGTCTAATTATACCGATTGTCAAATTAATTTCCATTTCCCATGGTTGCAGGTGCAGGTCACCAAGTGTTGTCTTTGTGCACATTTGAATATATTTTAATTGCTTACCCCTTTTAAAGGGAAGCATGATGTCTTAATAAAGTAAATGCTAAGGGACTCATAGCAAATCCTGGGAGTGATGTTGGCTCTGGTCATGGAGAAAAAGAAAGCTTCCTGGAAAGTTAAACATTAAAGCTTATTCTTGGTGCTTGAAAGGTAAGCTCTTCTTCTAGATCTTGGATGGTTTCCCGGAAAACCATTTCTAATTAAAATAATTTTCAGGTACTTTCAGTAAAAACACCCAAAAATTCTATGGGAGGCCTGATTTTTATTGGGCTTTCAGACAACAAGAACAGCAACAAAAAATCAGAGAAGACCACAAGAAAGAGTCCATATTAATAAGTATATAATTTGCTTACTGTTTTGCTTATGTATGTTTATTCTATTTTAAACACACTAAAATTAATTTCTTCGTGGTCGCTTTTTGGGATATGCTTTATCTCAACAATTTCATGACATACTTGCTCTCCTTACATCAAAGAAAACTCCCCAAAATATTGTTGCTTGTTCAAAAATATGTGAAAAGACAACCAAAAATATTGAGATTTCACCCCATTTGTCTTCGTCACCTCCTTTATGCCTTCTTCTCCTAAGCCTCTGTGCCGACTGTCTTCCACCACACACCCTGATCCGGCAGAGACGGTTTCAGTATATTTTTCATGATTGCAGAAGCACAGGAAAGAAATGGAAGTGCACACATCATCTGACTTATCACCCAGGGTTTCACCCTGCTGCTTGCATGCTGGGTGGACGGTTCTCAGATGTGGCCAGTTATTCAGTGGGTGGGAGAAGTCTGAGCTCTCCGGGGCAGGGAGGAAGGTGGAGAGAGAGGCTTTGGGGCTTGGGTGGCAAGACCTGTTAACCAGTGTGGTGTGGGTTCGTCAGGACGTTTGGCTGCTCCGGTGGAAAGAGCTCTTCTGAAACGTGGGGAAACTGAGGATAGGTCTGTTTTGTATGGAGTTGGCAACCAGTAGTTTAGCCAGAAATAACCTTCTCTTGGGCCTGAAGGTTTTGTGCTTGTCAAATAAGTACAGATGGGCTGGCACTAAAGACATCCTCTAGAATGCTCTGCTTTTATTTCTGATGACGCTGGGTTATGTTGTGTTGTATTTTTCCTCCGGCATTATATGTTTGCCAATATATTTTCACTGGTAAAAGCTATTAAATTAAACTCAAGTAGGAATTATCAACAAATAGTCTGTAAAGCTACAGTGTGATTTAATCAAGCAAATGGATGAGGCACAAATATATTCAGTATAAAATATGGTTCATCACATCTGGTTTGCAGCTGTGTCAGAAGCCTTTCCTGCCCCGTGCTAGCGAGGAGACGTAGTGGTGGGGCAGTTAGCCGTGAGGCACCTGCACTCCGCGCTCTGGACGGCGAATGCGTGCGCAGTGACCACAAACCTGTGATTTCTCACCAAGCAGGCAAGAGCCTGCGTTTGAAACCACCCGAGATGTGCCGTGACAAAGACTCTCCTCCAGCAAACTGTAGTCAGGCTCCTCTGGGTCCCCTTCGCAACGAGGCTCCGACCTTGGGCTCCTGCGTCGTCCTTGCAGTGCCCAATGTTAGCAAGAATCCTGCTGCGCCAATTTAGAGAGAACCCCCCCCCCCCCGATATCTGACCGAATTCCTTATCCCCACCACTCCGCAGGTGATGTCTGGTCACCCCCTGCCTGCAGTGAGAATCCTATGAGGTCAGTTTAGACTCACCCTGCCCTCACCAGCCCTCCAGCTCTGCTCCTTGCCCATAAATCCCCACTCTTCCTTCCTGTGTCTGAGTCGAGCTCGGTCTCGCTCTCCTACTGCGAGACCCCATTGCAGTGCTCTGGTGAATAGAGTCTTCCTCGCTGTCTTTAGCAGGTGTCAGAATAATCTTCCTTGGCCAGTACTTATTGTGATGGTAATTTGCATATATATCTTGAGATCCATGAAGGAGTGTCCCAGGAACACCACTCGTCAGAGAACCCTACTTGATTCTACCCAGAAAATACACAGTGGCCACTCCTCCAACGAGCTTTGGTTTGCAAGGGTCCTTGGAATCCCCAGGCCGTGTTCCTGTCCCTCCACACCCTGCACAGTGCTCCCTGCCACTGGATGCATCCCGACCTTGCTGGCCACCCCTTCTCCTGGCCACCTGGCACGCCCCTCGTCTCTGCCCTCGGCCTCGCCAGGCACGTCATCCTTTTGAGCTCTTACCTCCTCAGCTACAGTACAGGGACACCATATGCTAATGCCATCCTCGAGTTATTAAATGCTTGAAAAGTGAAATGGGCCTCGTCAGGGAAGGGTTTGCACTTAGCATTCTGGGGTGTTGCCCAGAGCTGGCTTTGGTTGGACCCTCTCTGTAAAGAGTTTTGCAGTACATTGTGGAAACACAGAGTTTCTCTCATCTTTTGTCAGCCTCTCTTGCCCTTCAGAGTACACATCTGCTTCAGGTTAATATACGACAAAGCAGCTTTTCCGAAGTTTAGCTCTGTTAAGGTTACCAAGAGTGACGGTTTCATCTACAGTGCCATCGTTTTGAATGTACCTCATGGAATAGCAGCTCTTGTATGACAGAGAAGGGGGTCCACGCTGTTCTGGGGTCGGCCCTCCAGCTCGGGGACCGACCCAGTATGGCTGGGCTGGGGTGCTAGAAGAGGAGGTGGGGCGCTCGTACGTATTCTCTGGCTTCTTACAGAAAAGAACTGTCCTTTCTTTTGTCTGCTCTGTTCTCCCGTATGAAATTAGCAAGATCCACAAAACTCAGTCCGAGAATGAGCACTTAGACTGTTGGCCGTTGTGTTTTCTTCTGTTTCCAGAGGAGAGAGGGCTCTGAATGAGACTGGCAGGCTTCACGCCCCTGGAATGACTCGGGGGCCGTATTTTTAGGCCGGGGGTTTCAGAAGGACAGTAGCCAGCACACGCGTCTGGGACCTGCTTTAATGCGTCTCTGCGGTTCACATGAGCTGTGACACTCAGCTGAGACCACCCCGGCCATACCGTACCGCGCAAGGCCCGTGGGCTTGCAGCTTGTACTCATTAAAATGTGCAGCTGAATTTATAAGGGGGAGGGGTGGAGGGATTCTACTTTGAAAGACTCTATTTTGGCATGGTTATGGTGGAAATGCTCTAGTGACTACTTAAGAAAATTGCTCATTCAGGTCCCCATGTTAACACTTATGGCCCAAGATGGTTGCAAACCTTCTACAACTAAGGTTAGATATGATATTGATTTCCAAATGTATTTTCACATCCGAAGTATAGTGTGGACAGTCCCCTTCTAAAGATGACCATAAAAGAAAGCAGGTTACTCAGGAACGTGAGTAAAAGGCAAGAGGAGGCCCGAAGATGCAGTGGCGTGTCCGTGTGTGGGAAAGTGTCCGTGAGGCCAGAAGGTGGCCGCGGAAGCCCCACGGAGCCGTGCAGGCCCCACTGGTCCTGTGGGACCACCCCATCCGCTCTGCCGCCCACCAGTGAACCACCGAAGTGCGTCAGGGCCACGCCCCACAGGGCAAATGCACAGAGGTGCCCCAGGAGACATTCCTGTCCCGGGACTTGCTAAAGTGACTCTCTTTGGTTGACTTTGAAGATAAAGCAGAGGAAAGAAAACCAGACGAACGTAGCAGAAAAGAGCCCTTATTTTTAGAACACCGTCGGCTCCTCGCAGTCAGCTGCGATTGTAATGACCTGAGGGAACAGGGCAGGTATGCTGCTGAGATGCTCTGGCGGTTAGAGCTGACTGCCCTCACCCCAGAGAACGCCAAGAAACAGCAGGAGGTCAGGCATGACTTCCGTATTTCTAGGTCTTATGTTTCTAGATCTTGCACGATCGGGACTTTGTAGGATCCACTCCAACAGCGAAGTGGATGACAATGTCTGATCTGATAGGACATGCAGAAGCTGATGTGCACAGGGCTCGCGGACGTGCTCGCGGTGCGCTGCAATGGCTGGAAAGATCTAGACTGTCGGAAAATCTTTATCAGTATGTAGCACTTTTTTCTTTAACAGCCTGTGTTTTGAGGCTCAGGACAATAGGACTCCAAGAGTTGGCATAAGAACGTTAAGAGTGACTCCTTAGAATGAACCGTAGTCATTTTGCATGTGTACAAGGGAGGGAGAAGGGGTACAGATTGGAGACGCCATCATGACCCTGATGGGGCTTCTACTCACTAGGGGTGATGGGCACGGCCGGCTCGAGCTTCCTGCTACTGTCTCCGGGTCCCACCCACAGAGCGAGGGCTGAGTGTGGCCTTCTGCTGTCCCTTCTAGTGCTGCACCCAGACCCACCCATTCGCAGACCCTCCCTCAACCCTCTGTGCTGTGCCCCCTGACTGGCCGCCCCCAGGCCCAGGCCCATGCACCCAGCCTCCCCCTTTGCTCAGAGCTCCTCCATGGAGGCATTAGTACAGGGCGACCTCCTTCCCCGGGGGACCCTGGTTCTGGAGCACTTGGGTTAGGACAGAGAAGCTCTGTGGGAATTGGTGCAGAAAGGTAGTCACTGCTGAATGACCCAGGATGGAGTAGAGCGTGATGCCCTGAGTCCTCACATAGAGGGTGGTTTGTGTTCAAAATCACATCTGAGGGGAGGACGGTGTTGAATAGAGAAGCAACGGGAGAAGGTCTTCCTTGTGGTGTGGGCTCAGTCACCCATTTCTGTGATGTTCTGGGTTTTTGTAAAATTCCCCAAGTCACATGTCCTCCTGCTGGGTCAGGCCTGGGCCTGGAGCGCTCCCCCAGCGGTTGGGGAAGAGCACACCTGTCCTCCCCGATGCTGTCATCGATGTGGGCCCGACTCCTCCGTGCTAGCTCAGTGCTTTGTGGCCATGTGTGAACTTACATAAAACCTTTTCGAACCAACCTGCAGCTGATCGGGAACCCATCAGGCTCCACTCCGGTGGCTCTGCATCCAGGGACAGCGTGAGCAGCCCTCAGGACTCTTGTCAAGCTGTGTCTTAAGTGGACGCTGTCCATGCACGGCGCATCTTCTAGCACGTGTGACGTCCTTGGAGGCCTCACGTATTAACTGAGTGTTCACCACGTGCCTAGGAATTACCTATAGGGCTTTCATTTAGGGAGTTAAAGTGTAGGAAAAAGTGGTCATGACCCAGTACTAATGGTGGGGGGAGGTAAGACCACTGTGTCTGTGCAACAAAGAAGAAATCCTTATAAAAGTGCACGTCAGCTTAGCACAGTCTGGGCGCTGGGCAGCTCACAACTGTAAGGCTGCTGTTTGCATGTGAAACTTTTCCATAGAAGTGGCATCTAATCTACACTCCCAGTGTAGCTGCTGAGAGTGCCGTCCTGCAGCAAAGATTGTGGGAAAAAAATCATTTCGAGCACTTAAAATTTTTAAAAGCATAGTAAAATATCTTAAAAGTTTGAGAAACTATTAACCTCTTAAGATCTCAGATATTGTGACATGTGTGAACACCAGCAATTTTTAAAAACTGAGAAACAATAAAAGCCAATAAGGATTTTTACTTTGAAAGCTCGTGCTTACGGGAGAATGGGTTTAATTCCAAGAAGACGGTTTCTGTGACTCTCTGAAAGCAGTTTCTCCTCAAATGTAAAAGCTCTCCAAGTCCTCATGCTGGTTTTTCGTGACAGATAATGTCACTTTAAAGCTTTGGCGCCCAAGACGGCTTCCCAGCTGGTGAACGGAGTGGAAGGAGCCAGGTTCTGCCAAGGGCTCCCTCTGTACCCATGACCTCCGGGGCCCCCGTGTCAGACTCCACAGCCTCCAGGCACCCCCCTGCAATCCCGTACTGCTTCCTGTTGCTGCTCTGGGTCAGCCCTTGCCGACCAAGAACGATTTACGTCCTTCCTTCATGGTTTAGGCAGGAAGGTCACGGTTCTCTAAAGTTCCAGAAGGGCAGCTGTTCATTCTGACATGACCTGAAGTCTCACTGCTGCCTGCACCCAGGACGCGCCTTAGTTAAAAAGAGAAAAGCCACCCTATCTGATAATTTCAGAAGTCATAAAAAGCTCTTCTTGCCCCTCCCTCCGTCCCCAAACGCTCCCTCCTCATTTTCCCTTCCCCCATGAACCCTGACATGTGGTGCGCAAGCAGGGAGCCACACCCGGAGAAGCACCTGCATGTCCGGGAACGAGGTGTTCTTTGCAGCTTGCCAGAGAAGGGCCCGCTGGCTCGACACCCAGGGGAGTCCACGTGCTTCTTTTCCAGTTGGGACACTCAGCTGAAATGCTGACAACAGCAGGTGGTGAGCACGGCCGTGTGTCCTGCTGGGACGCCGATGGCAGGAGTCCCCCATCAGCCCTGGGAGCATCAGAGGGCCCAGCCCAGGGTCCACGTGTGGCACACTGGGCCGGCTTGCTGCGGGGGGGCGGGCACAGCATCCTTGGCCAGATGGAAGGCTGAGTTTGTGATTTGTCACAGCAGCAGATGGGACCGTCCCAGCAGGTCACCTGGTTTTGAGTTGGACCCCCAGTTGTGGAAGAGGCACCATAAGACGATGGGCTGTCCTCTGGCCTCCAGGAGGACAGCATGTCAGGAAGTGAGGCATCTTGGGGCCTGTCGGGGTCAGCACGGTGTGTCTGAGGGTCCTCCCTGGCACGAGGCTGGACCCACCACCAGCTGTGGCCGCGGCTTTCTCAGAGGCCTGTGGGGCACCCGGGAAGCTCAGCCTCACCAGCACTCACGTGGTAAAGATCTATGGAGCACTCGCTCGAGGGGTGAAGCCTGTGCTCATGGAGATGCGTTCTCCTGGGGAAGAGAAAAGGCCAGATTGACATAGAAAAACGTACCAGTAGTGACGGTGTGGGGAGAAAAGCCACATGGAGTGAGCAGGAAGCCAGGGGACAGAGAGAGTAAGCTCTGATAGGGTGGCCCAGGAAACATCCGGGGTCATTTTAGCAGGGGGGACAAAGTGGGGCCACAGCTCTTGGTGTCTCTGAGTGTTCCTCAGGGAGAAGCAGGTGCAGGGGCCCTGGGGGGGCAGCCACAGGCCGGCGCACCCAGAGCGGGAGGACCAGAGCCGAGGAGGGGTCGGATCTCAGCCGAAAGACAGTGACACCCCGAAGGGGGTCCTTCCGAGGAGTGACAGGGCCATATCTGCCTTGGAAAGCCCCTCCCAAATGGGGTGTGGGAAGCGGACCCTAGGATGGCAGGAGGAGCAGGAAAGCTGCTTTTGATGAAGGTTGGCAGGGCTCACAGCTCCCCCAGACCCAGATCCCAGCCTAAGTGAGAGCGGAGCCATGGACAACGACGAGGCCATGGGCGAGAGTTGCCCTGGGGGGCGGTGGGTTGATGGGAAGATCACAGGGTGCAGGCTGGGGAGCCACCTTGGGCTCTCCTTTGCCGGTCCCAGGTCAAGGTGCCCCCAGATGGCGATGTGCTGGCAAAGTAGTGTGGTAGACAGAAGTGTTTGAGGAGGCTCACGCTCCAGTGGGTTTGCAGCACTGAGCGTTACCTTCTGCCAGAGCTGGCCCTGCCGTCCGCGGGCTTGTCGAACAGCACGTCAGACTGCCAATGCACTTCAAGTGAGGGGGTCCAGCAGAGGCGGGCGTGTGTTGGCAGTGGAATTTCTCTTGATTCCTGGACCAAGCTTCCCCTCCAACTTTGGAAGTCTGCACACGTGCTTTTCACTAAGGACCTGAAATACCAGAAAAGGTCCTAAAAATTTGATATGAATGGACACCTCCTTTTCCTCAGGCTAAGCCTTCTCTGTGTGTTCTTTTTTTTTTTAAGATCTTATTTATTTATTTATTTATTTAGAGAGCACACAAGCAGGGGAAGGGCAGAGGAGAGAGAGAATCTCAAGCAGACTCCCCATTGAGCATGGAGCCCAATGTGGGTCTCGATCTCATGACCCTGAGATCATGACCTGAGCCAAAATCAAGAGTCGGACACTCAACTGACTGAGCCACCCAGGTGCCCCTTCTCTGTGTGGTCTGATAACACCAAACAACGACTTATTTTTTAAAAAGAAATAATCAAGGGGTGGGCATGGAGGAGAGAGAAGGACGGGGAACAAGGAGAAGGGAAGATGGAGGGAACGATGGGGAGAGTGCAGTCGGCAGACACGGAGGGGGAGCAGGGGCAGGTGGGCAGACATACGGAGAAGGATGCTTGAAAGGAAGACCAGAGACTGACATGGAGAGGATTTGGTAGTGGCCACTTCGGAAAGAACATCAAAATGTGGGAAGCAGCCGACACCCAAACTGTAGAGTCCCACTGCCCTCCCTCCCTGAGCATGAACACAGCGCGGCAGACGGGAATGGATGGAGGGTTCCCCGTGGGCTCCACGGAGGCGTCTCTAACCCACATTAGAGACACAGGACTGCTCGCAGCCGAGAGGGAAGGAAGGTGGCGCAGGGCAGGGGCACAGAACAGAGGGACGGGACGTGAGCCTGGAGTGAACTCAGCGTGTCTACAGGTGTCTTCTGCTTTTCCATGGCCTGCAGTCTTCCTCGTATCTACCCTGCAGAGAGGGCCGACGTCTGTCAGCAGATGGTGGAGGGGCCAGGAATACAGGAGTTGCTATTTGGTTGCTTACATTACACTGGGCAGACACGGGGTTGGGGACATGCTGAGCCGTGAGCTTCCCCAGCAGGACCCAGGAGCCCCCCCTAGACTCTTGTAAGCGGGGACAACCTAGTTCCGTCCTGCTGCCCTGAGCTTACCCCAAGACTGGTGGGCAGAGCTCTGGGATCCAGGGGTGGCCACACCAAAGAAGAATCGGAGGGGAAAACAAAACAGGACTTGGAGAGGGACGTTGGAGAGAGACTGACATCTTAGTGAATCTGAAGTCAGAGAACGCAGAGGATGTTCGTGTGTCCAGGTGACCGGCTGCTCGTGGGTGCCTGGGGAGGTCCACGCCGGAGCCTTCCGCTCACACCCCCCCGGGGCGTCCCTGACTGCTGCTGGCGCCATTCGACACTAGCTAAAGCTTTACGGAAATGTAAGAAGGGGTTATCATCTACACAACAGCGGAAAATCGTTGTTAGGAGACCGAGGAGGGATTCGAGTTTGTACAGTATCGATGATGAAAGATTCCAGAATGTCGTCGTCGTACTTCCCCTAAGTCTGCATAACCAAAGTACTCTGGGAACGTCCCTCCCGTGCCGTCCTTATCATCACTGGCAGCTCTTCCTCGTGTTTGTAGACACGTGGCGATCTGTGGTTACCGTCCGCGTGCCGGTCGCGTCCCCAGACACACGCTGTCACTGACATGGCGGCAGATACGGCACACTCCCAGAGCCTCCATCTGGGAGGAGAGAAGGAGAGGCAAAACCAGGAGTAGCATGACGATGATTCTTCCAGTCCACAAGCCTTCGTGCATGTTCTAGGTCCTGCAGTGCAGGGAATAGAGCCGTCTGAAAGTTGATTTACGCAAGTTTTCTTTCTTAGCAGAGTATGAAATATTCTCTTTGACAGTCTGGGGGTTAGAACAAAATGATCCAGTCTCTATACATGTAGGTTTATCGGTACATGTGTTTGTAAGTACTCATGTGGGTACATGTAGGAGACCATGAGGTAGCCCGGTCTATGGATGGAGCCAATATACAGAGGAGGGCAGAGCCATCCGTGCAGAAATGAAATCGGAGCCCTGTATCAGCCCACACCTGCAGTCCGTATTACCTTGGGACACTTAGTTATGCGATCTAGCCAATTCCTTTTATGGTTTAAGCCAGTTTCAGTTGAGTTTTCGCTTATGCAAATAAAACCATCCTGGAACACACATATGATTTAATTAGCTCTGTATAAGAACCCTTAAAAAGTAAGTAAATTATACTCTTTTTACCGATGAGAAACTGAATACTAAATGTCAGACAGCTTGACAGGGGTCGTGCTGATAGTACTATAAATGGAGAATCCAGACTCAAACTAGGTTCTGCTGCCTCCAAAGCATGTCCCCTCAACCATTAGGATGTACATTAGAGCCAAAATAACATGTTCAGGCTGCATTACCTGTTCTGCGTACAGGGGCCAGGAAAATGCCATCCCAGCGATGTTTCTGTCTAAAAAATGAGAAGGGGACCCCCATATGAGGTATACATTGTGTCTGAGTTCTAGAGACCCTGGAGCAGATGCCTGCTACATACGGTGCTCAGTTCACATGTGTGACTGCTTCCCAGCCCTGTCCCGAGGGAGCGAATTCAGGAGGTTAGCAGGTCCAGCTCCTTCAGGAGTCCTGGGTTTCAGACCCCAGAGAACTGATCGTTCCACTAAACCACAAAGACTTTTGATGCCTTTAAAATGACTGAGAAGAGGTGTCTGCCACTGCATCTTATTTCCGCCCTTTGCCCCGGTTTTGTGTCACTGTGGTAAAGACTGCAGTGAGGGGCAGAGCAGAGCATGCTGGGCAGGTCCCCAGAGGAATCACAGCTGAATGCTGCTCCCTGGGAGGGGCACTTGGTGCTGCTGATGCATTTTTGGTACCAGTTCTTTAGCATAAATGGACATAGGTCGTATACTATTTAACCCTTTTAGAAACATTGATAGGATTCTGATAGAATAGGAACATGCCTTAATAGGATGTGTATTTGGACAACTCAATAATAATGTTTTTAAATTGATGTTTCAAAACAAAGGAGAAATGCTTTTTCAGATTTTCCAATTTAATTGAGGTGATACCTTGGGGAAAATTAAAGTTAGGTTGTTTTCATTCATTGAAACAGACGAAAGGTATTACATGTCTGCAATCATTGTTCTCTTCTTTCAGTGTGTTTACCGGGCCTAAGGATCCTTTTGTTCCTTTTCTGTCAACTTTTCTTTCTCACAGTAATTTCCAGTCTAAAATCTAGAATATATAAATAATAATATAAAGAAGTAAGCATTCAAAACAAGATAAAAATGGGTCTTGGGGCGCCTGGGTGGCTCAGTCGTTAAGCGTCTGCCTTCGGCTCAGGTCATGATCCCAGGGTCCTGGGATCAAGTCCCGCATCGGGCTCCCTGCTCAGCGGGAAGCCTGCTTCTCCCTCTCCTACCCCCCCTGCTTGTGTTCCCTCTCTCGCTGTGTCTCTCTCTGTCAAATAAATAAATAAAATCTTTAAAAAGAAAAACAAGATAAAAATGGGTCTTGATTCTAGGAAAATTGTTTTGTCATACTTAGCTCCCCACTTCTTAAAATTATTTGGTTATCACTGTACCTAATAGGTGGATATGCATGTACTCTTTTTATAGAATAAATTTTATGAGAACATTATAACATTGTTTTCTTTGCTGTTATTTTCCACATACTTTTATGGCCAAATTTTCACCAGCACTGTCTTTTAACTGTAGTGACCATATTTTGATAAATTATTAGAAGGAAATGGTCGTATAAAACAGTCTACAAAACTACGATATATGAAGACTCATGCACAGACCACCTTCTCTGCCCCGGAGGTATCCACAAACTTTGCCCTAAACGCATTCAGGAGTGTTCAGCATCAGGAAACATGTCCCCTAATTCCTAGGATCTTATTTTCGTTTACCATCCTGAGTTCTTTCCTCTGAACTGTGTTCTTGATTTGTGCTTGTAGGTGATGGTCAACTAATTCTCTCAAAACTCAGGAGATTCACCTTAATTTTCACCCCCACTCTATCGCCTTGTCTATGTTGGCTAGATTACTTTATTCACAGGAAAGAACAAGAGCCATTTGCTTTTACCTTTCATGATCTTGTCACACTGCTTGGGTGTGACAAGAGTAATAACTTGCTTTTTATACATTTATTAAATTGGTCTGCCACACGTTGTACCAAGTGCCTCACGTGCTCACGTGACCCATTCAGCGCACCTGTTTACATGCTATTTACCACGAAGTATTGCTGTATCTGGGAAGCCATTCCTGCGTTGAACTACATAGCAAAAGATCTAGTGAGGAGATGAGCGTAGAGAACAAAAATCAAAACAAGAAAAAAAAGGGTAAGAATGATCAGAAAAATGTGTAAAAGAGAACAAGTGATCCGAAGCTAATAAATTCTCTTTATCTTGAAATAGATGTAGAAAGGTATTTTCTGATTACAGGAATATTCCAGTTTGTGAGTTCCCCTTTTTCAAATAATTATAGGTTAATAAAATATACTTGATAGCAAAACTTTTCTGAATAAAATCAAGCTTTGGGTCATATATAAGAGACTTTTCGATGTTTCAGTGTCCCTAGGTTGTCAGTACAAATATCAGACATGGTGTTCACCGCTGTAGCTACAAGTGTTTTATCTTGGAAGGACGACGGAATCACCAGACAGTCCGGCAGTCCTTTCCGTGACGACCCTGAAAGTAAATTTAAATCCAGGTTTCTGCTTGTGTCTCACACCCTGGAACACTGTTTTCAAACATCATGTGCAGAGCCACAGTATATGAGACAGACTTTGGAGAAGAGCCGCTCTGGTTGTGGAGGAGAGGGCATCTTCATCTCCCTGTGCATTCCCTCTCGCCCCTGTCTCCCCCATGGGTGGGAGGCCGGGCCATATGACCCCAGGGTCCTAGAGAACCCCAGCATGAAAGCCACCAGTTTAGACAAAGCTTGATCCACAGAGGAAGCACTAAACGTCTCCACCCGTTAGTCCTAGAGTGGAAATAACAGAGCCCCCCACTGCCCCCCCACCTGAGCATTTTCCAGACGTCAGTGGACATCAGGTTGAATTTGGGCTGACTCCATTATATATTCTAGAACTTGCACTTCAAAATAAATCCCCAGCCTTAAATTGTTTAGCTCTTTATGGTCGGTTCATGTTTCTCTTTCGTTTTTCAAAATTATTTTAAGTTCCAGTATAGTTAACACACAGTGTTATATTAGTTTCGGTGTACAATATAGTAAGTCAACAGTTCTACACATTACTCAGGGTTCATCCCGATATGTGTACTCTTAGTCTCGATCGCCTATTTCCCCCATCCTCCCGCCCACCTCCCCTCTGGTGACCATCAGTGTGTTCTCTGTAGTTACGAGTCTGCTTCTTCGTGTCTCTCTCTCTCACATTTTTTCCTTTGCTCCTTTGTTTTGTTTCTTAAATTCCACATATGACAAATATGGTATTTGTCTTTGTCTGACTGACTTATTTCACTTAGCATCATACTCTCCAGCTCCATCCATGTTGTTGCAAATTACAAGATTTCATTCTTTTTTTATGGCTGAGTAATATTCCATGTGTATACACCACATCTTTATCCAAGCATTAGTCGGTGGACACTTGGGCTGCTTCCATAGTTTGGCTATTGTAGATAATGCTGCTATAAACAAACATAGGGCTGCATGTATCCCTTCGAATTCGTGTTTTTGTATTTTTCGGATAAATACCTAGTAGTGCAATGACTGGATCATAGGGTGGTTCTATTTTCATTTTTTTGAGGAGCCTCCACACTGTTTTCCACGGGGGCTGCACCAGTCCCAACACGGTGCTGGAGGGTTCCCCTTTCTCCACACCCTTGCCAACACCTGTTTGATTTTTTTCTCTTTTTAAAAAAATATCCTTAGCTTCCTGGTTGTTTGGATTTGGGAATAAACATGGCTTTCTGTCTAAATATACATCAACTTTAGAAGAAACAGAATAAACATCTAAAGAATAATTCCACATCTGTGAGGGGCCAAGATTGAAGGCTAACACAGCTGAGGAAGTTTTTCCTTGAAGAAGAACGGAGCAAGAAATAAATGAGGGGAAGTTCTGTAAGACTCAGAGGAAAAAAGCCATTAGACCCTTTTACCAATTTCAGAATGTTGCCTCTATCTGTGTGGTGTCCAGAGACATATGCTTTAATGGCCTTTCAGATCCAAACAATAGTCAAAATGTTATATGTCCCCAGAGACTCAAATGTTACTCCTGATTTTGTCTCCCTCACAGAGGGAAATCATCCCAAATCTGTAACTGGAAATTCTCAGATGTGGATTTGTTTCTTCCACATATGAATAGATTGTTAAATTAGATGTGAGAATTTCAAGTTGAGCATTTTTTATTTTTGTAGCACCAAACTGGATTGTTTACAGAGATATAAGGATACTTGCTACCTCCATACGAATGAGTAGAGGTTTCCAGCTTCTAACCTGCTGACTGCCTGTTTTTTTCAGTGGTGGAGGGAGCTTCCTTCATGCCCTGTGGGGGGAAGCAGGGGGGACGCTCCATTGCCTAATTGTGTTCTCCTTTCCATCCTAAATTCTCTGGCATCGTCAGTGAGCAGATATCCCGGGGAGATTGCCCATTGTAGCTCCAGCCATGCCTCCTGGGGGGGGGGGGGTCCTTGTGAAAAGTTCCACATTTTTTTCTGAGAATTGACTCAGAATTTGAAATTAGATGCACAAGGAGAAATGTACTGTGCACCATGTTTAAGTTGAGCTCTCATAAAAGTCGCCAAGAAAGGCCCTTCTTTGAATGTCCTCAGGATTGTTTAGTTCCACATTCCCTTGAATGCCATGAATTTTTTCTTGCTTTTATAAATAGCTTTATGAGATCTAATTCATATCCCATCCATTTCACCCAGATGAGTGTCCACGCCAGGGTTTTTGGTCTCTTCACAGAGTTGTACAACCATCAGCACAATCTAGAACTTTTCCTCACCCCAAGTGGAACCTCTGGACAATGGCTGTGATACCTGTTTTCCCCTCCGCTGACCCTCCAACAGCTCTAGTGAGCTATGAGTTACTTTCTGTCTCTACAGATTGGCCTACTTGAGGCATTTCCTATAAGTGAAATCGGTGGTTTTGTGACTGGCTTCATTCACTTACCGTCACGTTCCTAAAGTTCATCCATGTAGCAGCAGGTGTCTGTCTTTGTGGCCAGACATCTCCTTGAATGGACACAGCATGTACTATTCACCCAGTACACAGCTGATCGATGTCTAGGTTGTTTCTACTTTCTGGCTTCTGTGATTAAAGCTGCGATGAGCATTTATGGACAAGTTTTTGAGCAGACGTATGTTTTCGTATCTCTTGGGCGTATACCTAGATGTGGGATTGCAAGAGCACATCGTAACTCTGTGCTTAAGCTTCTGAGGAGCTTCCAGACTTTTCCAAAGTGGCTGCAGTATTTGATGGAGGAGTCCAGCGGTGATGGAGGGGTCCGACACTTCTCTTGTTCACGGTTTGGATTACAGCCATCCTGGTGGGTGTGAAGTGGTATCTCACTGTGGCCGAGTTGTGTCTCCCTACTGATTGGTGGGATTGGGCATCTTCTTATGTGCTTATTGGCCGTGTCTTCTTTGGGGACATGTCTCTTCAGATCACTTGACCATTTTTACCTCTTAGGTGATTTTTTTAAATTATTGAGTTGCAAGTGTTACTTGTGTATTCTAGATATGAGTCCCTTATCAGATACATTATTTGCAGGTATTTCCCCCCACTTTGTGGGTTGTCTTCACTTTCTTGATGGTGTCATTTGCAACCATTTAGCCTTAACATCTGTGTTAGCTGCCTTCTGCCATGGTTTGAGTCCCTTTGTTGCCCTTTGCAATGCTGCTTAGGCATCCAGGTTTCCATAGGGTGCTGTGTTCAGGATATATTTGTGCAGAACTAAATTATCAGTGCTACTTGTTTTTCTCATCTAATAAGGCAAGGAAGGCAAGGGGTCTCTTTAGCTTGGTTTCCCCATGGTGAACAGGTAGGCATATTTCAAAGGAATCAATTTTAACTCTCTACAAGCACTCTGGTCTCTGGGTCTCAAAAGAAATAGCGTACAGAAGGCAGAAATCTGATCTATTTTTTTAATTAATTAATTAATTAATTTTATTTTTAAAGATTTTATTTATTCATTTTGAGAGAGAGAGACAGAGAGAGCACAAGCAGAGGGAGAGGGAGAAGCAGACTCTCTGCTGAGCGGGGAGCCTGACGCGGGGCTTGATCCCAGGACCCCAAGATCATGAACTGAGACGAAGGCAGACGCCCAACCATCTGAGCCACCCAGGCACCCCTGATCTATTTTAATAGTTTAATGTCTACCATTTTATTTTCAGATAGACAGGAATTGCTGAAACTATAGCCCTGGGCTGTACCTATAACAGAAATGTATTGAGGAATCTAACTTGGGGAGTTCCCCTTGCTCCCATCTATGGGGGCCTTGGGCTGACTCTACTTTCCTAGACATTAACCATGGTTCTGAACCTCCAGTCGGGAATCAGCCCAGAGGCTGGAGATCTGAAAATGGGTGGCAACTTTGTGTCTTAAGCTAAGTTCACCTCAACCTGCAAAGTAACAAGCTTTCTGTTTGGGTTGCCGTGTCTTGGGCAGGCTAATGCCTTTATATCTCAATCATTAGTCGTATGTTTTCATCTCAAGTCTTATCACCACAGAAAGCAACCTTTTGGTTTGTTCTTTTCAATTAAATTTGTATGCTATTTTTATTTTTCTGTCACCTCTGAAACATCCCAGTTGAATGCCTAAAGGGGAGTGTGAGAGAGTTCCTGCACACACTTCTATTTAAAATGCCACCCCCGCATGCCCTTTTACTGTTAGAATCATAGTTTATGTGTTAATTTTGTGCTATAATGTCACATCAAATTTTAAGTGCCTAGATAGAAAACATGATATTATAAAACTTAAATAGGAATATCTCATAGAGATTTATAAATGTAAATTCTGATATTCTAATTGGATTAAACCTTAACAAGCAGTTTTTAAGTTCCAAGTCAGAACTTTAGGACCCCATATTGAATCTGATCTTTTAGGCTAAGTGATGACCCAGATGTTACCTTTTAAGAGCCTACAATCTAATTGAGGAGATAAGAGTAATAGTCTAGAGATCATTTTGGTGCTGTGAGATTTTATGTCCTTTGTAGCATAAATCACAGTAGGAACCTACTCTGAACCTACTGTGAAACTGCAGGTTTTTTAAAAAAGGAGAGTGTCTGGGGGCAGGCGTCTTCCCTGATATGATGAACAAATGTCCAGAGACCATGCCTGTGGGCCTTCGGAACCAGGACCCAAATGCAGATAACTTGGTTGCAAGTTACAACTTCTATGTGGGCAGAGTCTTCAGAGATAGTCTGATTGGCAGTGCTTCCAGGGGAGGCAGGAGTGGGAGTATGAATGCAAGAATGGAAAGCTATGCAGGGGAGAGCAGTGTGCCCTTGGCGCCCGTGGAGGGAGGGAATGGGGCAGAGGCCCCAAGGCTATGTGGGGGCCGTGGCCCATGGAGCCCCTAGCTGATGTTCTGGACGGCACAGGCTTATAGTCTTATTCGTTGTCTTGAGTAGTGTGAATAATTACTTTGCTAAAGAAAATTCAGGGGTTCCTGGGTGGCTCAGACGGTTGGGTGTCTGCCTTCAGCTTGGGTCATGATCTCAGGGTCCTGGGATGGAGCCCCACATTGGGCTCCCTGCTCAGTGGGGAGTCTGCTTCTCCCTCTCCCTCTGCCCCTCCCCCTGCTTGTGCTCTCTCTCCCTGTCAAATGAATAGAATCTTTAAAAAAAAAAAAATTCAGGCTTGATCGTGGTTTTCTTCCCCAGACCTCATGTGCACTGTGCTCTGAGCACATTACATGTTATGTTTGAGCCTCACAGTGCACAGCCCCGTGATGGACGCCCTTTTATTAACTCGGCCTTGCATGTGAGGCAGGGCACCATTTGTAGGTGACTTGCTGAAGGTCCACGGACCCAAGCTCCCAGACCCCCCCATCCCAGGCTCACTTCCATCTCCGTGGCCCAGCCAGAAGGTTCTCCCATCCGCTCTGACCGAGGTCAACCATCTAATAACTGGTGGACTTAGCTCACGATTCTGCAGTCACCCCCTGTCAGGGAGCCGTGGGCCACTCTACACAGTAGCAAATGTGGAGTTCATTCCTTTATTTGCTTCTGGCCTTTTTCTTTTCTTTTCTTTTTTCTTTTCCTTTCTTTTCCTTTCCTTTCCTTTCTTTTCTTTCTTCTCTCTGTCTCTCTCTTTCTTTTTTTAGTTTTCCACAGGCTCACTCCAAACGACCAAATAGGTCACATGAGCAATCCTGTGTTGGGGGGAAAGTTTTAAAAGAAAGTAAGATGTTTTTCTTACTTTTTAGTGAACTGTGATGTTCCCATTTAAGTAAACTTGAAACTTCCACACACTAATTGTAAAGCAGTTATTTCCCAGACCATTTGTTCAGACCACATCTCAGTGCCAGAGCCGTCTGCATGGGGAATGTGTTAGTACACGTGTATTTTAAAATAGTGTCGCTCATAGTTAAAAACTTCACAGTGGAACAGTCTCCTCCTGGGAATGTTGTCACAGAATGTTAGTAAGAATGCAGCTTTTCTTTGTTTTATTAAATCTCTTCTTTTCATAGTAAATGTTGGCTTTTCATCCCATTTTCCTGGTGACCTTTAGAAGGGGTGTGGAGGGAGAAGTGCTTAGCTGCAGCCTCACCCCTTCCAAGGGCAGTCCCCCCCCCCGGCTCTGCCTCCCAGCACTGGGCGCCCCATTGACAGGTGCTGGGGGCAGGGTCCCTGGCCCCTCCACCATCCCTGACATCACATCCTGCGTGCAGGCTGAAGGAGTTCATTCGGCGTGCCATGTGCATGGGCCCCCCCAGGCTCCGTGGTGGTGCTTCGGGCTGCCCAGCTCCTACCTGAGCTCCACCTGACCTTGGCTTGCCGTGTTTCAAACGGTGCCCTGCCAATGACAGGTGTCGGATGCTGGGAAAATCCACGGACGGAATCCTCCCCACAACCTCTCAGAAACCCAGCTGTCCCACAGGAAAGCTCTCAGGTGTCCTGACTCCAAAAGGACACCTGCACTGTTGCCGTCCCAGTTCTATCCCATTTCAGAGTCAAATGAAGCACTGGGATCCCATGTCCGACACCAGCCCCCTGCGTCTGGGGGACGATGAACTGGGAGGGAGCCACCTGCCCCTCCCTGCGCGGTGCCCCCCCCCCCACTAGACTGCATCAAGTTCCCGAGCAATCATGGGGAACACAGTGTTTTCTGGGAGCGCCACAGCCCACACAGGACGAGGACGGACGTGGTGGGTCTCTGCAGAGCTTCCCTTGTCCCTCGGCAGCCATGATGTGGGTCCCTGTAGAGAGATCTCAGAGACAGGGAGTGCACAGGGATGTAGAATGTTCCGTGCTTGATATCCCGGGGCCCTTTAATCTAAGGGCTTGTCTCATCATTGCAGACAAACTTAACACTAACAACCTATGTAGGTTTCCGTGAATGTCAGCGCTTAAAAACACTGAGGCCTCCTAGTCTTCGGACAAACTCATCCAGAGAGGGAAAGCCGGATGAATTCCGAGGTGACCCTTGCTGACACAAAATGAATAAACCTTTGAGAATGTCTTTTAAAAAAAGGAAGAGAGTTTTATCCGAGCCCAAGTGAGGACAGCTGCCTGGGATACACAATCTTCACAAAGAACAGAGAGCTCAGGAGAGGGAATGTGTAACACAGGGTTGTACATGTGTTCTGTTACATCGAGGCTTACAAGTCATCACGAGGAAGGACATTCCAGAAAATTACAAACTTTGTCTTGTGCTTTATGCAAGGTGGCAGGCTTCGGAGGTGTGAGAGCTAAGGGAGATTTTTACTCTTATCTTTAGGTTGAAATGTTTCTTTTAGGTTATTTGCTAACAAAGCAGATGTACAATGTATGCTCAGGGCAGAAACAGCCCATGCTTTGAAGTTCGGTGAAGTCATTCTGACCTTGGGGAACATTAAAGTACAGCTTCCCTGGAAACCCAGGGGCAGGGCCCACGGACATCAAAGGTTGAAAATTGCCTTTATGACCCTGAACAACGTCTTTCTCTCCACATTCCACACTCTGGGTAAGCCCCCTGCTCTGCAGAAAACATACTCAAAGTCAACAAACAGAAATATTAACTTTACTCCTTTTCCAATTTTTTTATGTAATATTTCACACATGTATACAAATAAAAATTATTGTAACAAATACATATGTCCTCATAATTCAGCTTAAGAAATAAAATGTTACTGATACAGTGAGCCCCCATCCACACCTGTCCGATCTCATTCCGGTCCATCACCCAGAGGTTGCACTTGTCCTGGATTTGATGTCATCATCCCGGTTGATTTCTTCATGTTCCCACTGTGTATATCCCGACACTCTATAGTATTGTTTGGGGGGCTTGTGTTACACGGCCGTATCGCACGTATTCTCATGCAGCTCGCTCCATGCTACATTGATGAGATATGTCCATGTTGATCATTTCAAGTCGGTTCCCTGTGCTTGCTTCTGTGTGGTGTTTTGCTGCCCACCATACAAACATTTGGCAGTTCTCCTGTGGACAGGCGCTGTTGTGATTTCCTGTTTCTGTTATGAGCAATGCCGCTCTGAGGATCTGGCACATCGTTCCTTGTGCACGTGGAGGAGGGCGTTTTCTCGGGGACAGACCTGGGGCGACGCTGCTGGCTTGTGGAGCCTCTGATCTTCAACTTGACCAATACCACCGAGTTCCCTCCAGATCGGTGTGCAGTGCACACTCCCCACTCCTCAGCCAACGATGTCCAGGGGCTCCTCATCCCTACCTGCCGTAAGGCGTCAGGGGTGAGATCTGTGTGGGAGCTGGTGACTCACTGAGGCTCTGACTCCCACTGCCGGGACCCACATGCATGGCACTCTCCTTTTCTCTCTCTTTTCATTGATTTCTGAGAATTCTTTGCATCTTCTGGATAATAATTCATCAGTTATGTATGTTATAAATAGCATCGAGTGTGTGGCCCATCTTTTAACCTTTTTATGCAGAAGCTTTTAATTTTTATGTAGCTGAATTTATCAGTCTTTTTCTTGATGGTTTGTGCTTTCTGTGATAAGAAGTCTTCCTTACTCTGAAGTCATAAAGCTCATCTATTCTCATATAAAACTTTTAAAGTCTTATTTCTAACATTTTGACCTTTAGCTGCTCGAGATGAATTATTTGTCAAGTCTGAGATAGGAAACTGATTCTGTGTTTTGTCTTTTTTTAAATAAGATAACCAGTTTCTCAGCCCCACTTACTGGACTGGCCTTGCTTTCTGCACTCACCTTCGTGGTCACTCTCTCACATTGTAAGAGCCCCTGGAAGGATTGGGTCTATTTGTGCTCCATTTGTCTCACCTGGGCCAAAACTAACCTGTCTTATTTGCTATTGAATTAAAATAAGTCTTGGTATCCAATGCAGCAGGTCTTTCTTACCCTCACATTGTTTTTCTTCAATATCACCTTGGCTCTATGCTCCCAAAACTTTTATCTAAAGATTTTATTTATTTATTTGACAGAGAGAGACACAGCGAGAGAGGGAACACAAGCAGGGTGAGTGGGAGAGGGAGAAGCAGGCTTCCCGTTGAGCAGGGAGCCCGACACGGGGCCCGATCCCAGGACTCTGGGATCATGACCTGAGCCGAAGGCAGACACTTAACGCCTGAGCCACGCAGGCGCCCCATGCTCCCAAAGCTTTTAGGGACAGCTAGCCATTGACATAACTCTAACCTAACTAGATTAGCTCACTTCCAAATTAAATGAGATTTTTTTTTTCTTTTTGAGAGAGAGGGAGAGGTGGTGGGGAGGGACAGAGGGAGAGGGAGAGAGAGAATCTCAAGCAGACTCCCTGCTGAACATAGAGCCGGATGCAGGGCTCCATCTCATGACCCTAAGATCATGACCTGAGCCGAAACCAAGAGTCAGATGCTTAACTGACTGAGCCACCCAGAGGCCCCTAAATGCGATGTTTTATGTGGAAATGTTTTAAAAACAGTGGAGTGCTATATAGATTGAAGATGTGGATATTCACATTGTGGAAATGTTGTGATTTATGTGGATTTAAGAGCATTTTATGTATTCCATGTATCTACAAATATGTAACTTGCTTACAAGTAGAGAAATATAATTTGATTTTTATTACTTTCCCTCTCTCATGTCATGGAGCCTGTGGGTACTCAGTAAATATTGTTTGCATGGAATCCTCAGTTGGGCTGAAGGCCGACCTATTAGCTGTTTCTGTTTTGGGTTTTTTTTTTGTTTTTTGTTTTTTTTTTTTTTAAGATTTTATTTATTTATTTGACAGAGAGAGAGAGGGAACACAAGCAGGGGGAACAGCAGAGGGAGAGGGAGAAGCAGGCTTCCTGCAGAGCAAGGAGCCTCATGCGGGGCTCGATCCCAGGACCCTGGGATCATGACCTGAGCCGAAGGCAGATGCTTAACCGACTGAGCCACCCAGGCGCCCCGTTTCTGTTTTGTTTTTATCCTAACTCTTCCTTCATTTATCACCATCTTTTTGAGGTGAGGGCAAGATGTTTTTGCTTTTTTTTTTTTCTCTCTTAAGAAGTACTAGACACACAGAGTATTTAATAAATTACTCCCTATTTCTACTAGACAGAAGCAAGTCAGATTTCAACAGGAAAAATATAATAAAAATGACTTTGGGTTTAAAATTTAATTTCCCAGTGATTTGATAAGACCATTTGCTAAATGCACAAGTACTCCATTTGCTTTTGTCACTGATGTCCACGCATTTGAAATTTCATTTCACGTTGAAAAGTCTTTAGGAAGCTTTATTATTTAGCCCTGAAAATAGGGTAAGTATACACTTCTGTGTTATAAGAATTGTCATTTTGTTCTCCCATATATTCAGCCACCCTTTGGGCTTGATGCTCCAGTAGGTGCTTGTTCAAAGATCAATGGGGCATGCTCCCAGCACTAACAGATCTTACATCCATCAGGAGTAAGAGATGTCCCCGAATTCCTGAGGCAAGTTAGATGACCTCAAAGAGGAAAAGTCACATCTGATTGGAGTGACTCATTCATTTCTTCATCAAACAAGCCTTTACTGAGTTTCTGCAAGTGCCAAGCACTGCCTGGGGGGGCCCTCCCAAGATGGGTGGAAGCCGCCTCTGCCCTTGGAGCCCACGGTCTACTTGGGAAGACAGACATCAGACAAAGGAGGCGTAGAGAGTGTGGAGGCACAGAGAGCCAAGGGATCGAATGTGACGGGTCAATGGGAGGCCCCAGGGAGGAGCTGGAATTTGCTGCAAGTCCTGACAAGTGAGCGGCCGTGGACCAAGGAGTGCGTGGCGGGGGCCGGGGGCTGGGGGGACCTGACCCGCCCGGCCCGGGAGGATTTGAGTGGTCATATCCCTGTGTCTTCAAGTACTCGCTGAAATTGTCATCACACTGCTGAACTCCACCTGGGCTAAGACCCGTTGCTCATCTAGCTCCTCTGTTCTCAGCTTATTTGTTTTTTGACCTTACGCTTATTTTGTTTTCATTGGTAAATTCTGCCTTCCAGTCTGTCAGTGTAGTTAGAGGCCTGCCTTCCATCATTGTGCAAGTGAACTGTCCCTTCAGCTTCAGGAAGCGATGGGCTTCACCTGGGCGCCAGCAGGAGTGCCGCACAGCAGAAGGTCAAGGATGTGCCCGTCCGAAACCTCCTTCCTGCTTGGCCTGCATTTACCGCCGGGTCTGGTTGAGTCCGTCAGGCAGCTGGGATTCCCACAGCCATTATTCTCCATGCTCTTCCCCATGCCAGTGAGAAAGCCTTAGTAAGTGTCTTTGCCAAGACCAGAGATGTGCTCTCCATGTCTCCCTCAGCCACCTGTCTGGTAACCTAGCCCCAAAAGAGAAGGACGACTCTGTGATTATCATTGATCTCAACTTCCTCTCTAACATGTTCCCAACTGCCCACAGGTCTCCTGGCCAACTGTTCACAGAATCCTCCTTTCTAAACGCCATTGCCTGTTTTCAGTCCTTGATACCAATTTGGCACCTTCACAAATCACCCGGAGTGGGTCTTCAAGTACTGGAGGCTAAGCTGTGACCCAGTGGTAAACTGGGGTGAGGAGGGACAAGCCCTAGGCATGCAGGTACCTGGGCCACACCTGCACACCTGCTCCCCGGCCCGCACGCCCGCTCCCCGGCCCGCACGCCCTCTCCCCGGCCCGCACGCCCTCTCCCCTCGGCCCACACGCCCGCTCCGCCGCCCGCACGCCGGCTCCCCGGCCCGCACGCCCGCTCCCCAGCCGCACCTGCGCCGGACAATGCTGTCAGCGGAGAGTGGTGGGCATGGTGTCAGAAGGGGCTGAGTCCAGTCTGCCAGGAAGAGTACAGGGTGGAAGGGAAGTCAAAAGGGAGGGAGCAGAAACACGGGGTGCTCATCCAGAGAAAGCCCTGTTGTTGCCTGGACCTCGGCAGAATCCTGCAGTTGGGACATGATTTCTGTTCCCTGCCTCCATTCTTCCAAAGAAAACAGGCTTCCTTCTCCTGACGCAAGAGGAAAGAATGTTGTATAAACAGAGACACTTAGAACCAAAATGTTTAGAGCTTTTACCCACACAAACCACCCATGATTTAGTTCATGATGAGCAGATTCCAGGTTGTTTAACCAAAGTCTTGAAGTTCAAAGGGTCATCTGATTCCAAGTTCTCCATCCAGACCTGGCTTCGAGATCACATGAGCTCGGAAAGCCTAGCCTGACTTTCCATTTCTTTGTTGCCTCTGCCTGTCTACATTGTTGAGAATCCGGTCCTAATTTTGCAAACCATTTCATCCATCTATAAGCCTCTCTGCTTTGTTCCTGTTAGAGCATACAAGCCTGTGAGAAAATTAAAACGTGGTCCATCTGCCCCCTTGGCCTTTTGTAGGGACCCCTTCCTCCCACACGGGGCTGAGGAGGAGGATGGGGATGATCTGCAGCAGCGGGCTGGCGAGACTGCAGTGGGGCGGGGACCAGCAAATAGGGGCCCCGCACTCCATTTTGGCCTGCCATGCCTTCGTCCCCCTTTTCTCTCCCTCTCCCTCCTGAGAAGTGTTTTGTTTACTTTCTGCCTGTGAGGTGAATAGTAAGGGGAAATAATAGCAGCAATTACGGTTGTCAAGCACCCGTGGAAAAGCCGTGCCTCGCTGCCGTGGGACATGTCTCTGGGACCACTCCCGAGCCCATTTACATGGCAACAGAGTGGAACATTTTAATAGAGGAAGACAAATACCATTTGTACAAAAGCTCTGTCTGCGGCCCGATTGCAGCAGTTCATGAGCTGGCCACGTGCTCCGGACCCATGGAGAGGAGCGGGCGATGGCGCCAAGGACGGGCCGCGCTGGAGCCCCGCCTCTCCTCCCCTCTCCTGGGGTCCTGCCCCCATCCCCCGTGGGTATTTCTCGACTCTTTGTTTCCTAATTTGAAAGCAGCATTTTGATGGTACTGATTGAATCCAGAGCAAACTAAATGAAAATTTTGGTTTTGCCCTTACCATCTATTAGAGCTTCAGTCGTGCACATTGTCTGATCACTGCAGCTCCTTTCCAAGATCACCGGCATTTTCATGAGTTTCCCTGATGTACTGAATCCCTCTGTGCACCATCTCCCCCCTCGTTGTTTTCTCTCCGGGGGACGACAAGTTCTTCCTTCTCTCCCTGCCACTTTTCCCTTTGCCCTGCAGCCCACATGTCCCCTGCCTCGCTGTACTTCCCAGGTAATGCCGTCCCTTTGGCATCGCCTTGCCGGGCCCGGGGTCTGTGCTGGAAGGGTCCAGATTGCTCCGTGGTCCCAGCTGCTGGTTTGTAGGTCAGTCTTCTGCACTCTGTCTCCCCTCCGTTCGCAGACAGGGCGCTTCCACCTGCTGACGGCCTCCCTCTTGCACGTCGGCCCGACCTGCGCCTTCCAGAATGGCATGTGTCCCCCTGGCCTTTGAACACTCCACTTCCCTTGGCGTGCCGCCCAGCCCCCATTGCAGCCTCCCTGCCCGGCCTGCCATGGTGCACCCTCTCGCTTCCCGTCCTTCCTCCTCAAGCCCTCACTCCGTCTACTTTCCACCTGCGTATCCTTTCCTCGGTGAACATAGGCAAGCTCGTGTGCATCCAGGGTTTTGCTTCACACGTCTGTGTGCCGCCACCCAGCCCTGTCGGGCTTCACCCCACACCGCAGGGAGAATTTCCACATTGCCCCAAAGTCTCCCCTTCCTTCACATCTCAGTCTGTCTGTGAAATGGCCATTTTCCTGGTCAGAGGAAGAATCTGTGTTGGAAATCCTGCACACTCGTCTCCCATACCCAGGCCCAGGTGTGCTCCCCCCCGTCTTTACCATAAAACTGACATCTACCCCCTTCCTTCCTGCCCTCTCTGACCCTCACCTTGTGACATTCCCCACAGCCCGAGACCCCAGCCTGGAGGTTTCTCTGCCTTCCAAACTGTCCTGCACGCCAATTCCAGAGTGGTGTCCCTGGCATCCTGCTCCATTCACAGATTCTAAACCCATCAAAAGCCTTTCCCTTCCCGTAAGGTCAGATACTGATTACTTTTCAAGGATTTCTATAGCCAGATCCTGGTCTATACTTCCAGGCTTATCTTTTTTAAGCATTTTAAAACTGATTGAATAGCATTCCAGTAAATTCTAAGAGACAGCCCAGCTCTGGAGGTCTCCATCTGTGATTGGCTTGGATTTGTGTGCCTCGTCAGACTGGCCAGTAAGGGGTCCTGTTCACTGATTTGGTGATAATCCATTGAAGGGAATTCCCTCCACTTAGTTGTAAGTTCTTCATCTTCCTTCCTATGTATCCTTCTCCCTGCCCCTGTCAGTTAGCAGATCACATGGTACAGATGCTTCTCAAGACATTTTACATCAGACGGTTCCCAAGAACACAACGTCCACAAGTGTGGCTCTCACTGTGGTTGGTCAGACAGACAGGTTTTTTGTGCAGTCATTAAGATTACTAGAGGTTACTAATGTCTACAAATGTGTGCCTGCAAATCAATGGCCAAGAAGAGCCAGCTGTGAGTATCCCCCTCCATGTATTTCAGAGTGGGAGAGGGGTCTGCAACACAGTCAGCTGGGGACTGAAGTCCCAGTGGACGGGCCCATCTGTGCGGACCCGGCACACAGCCCGCCTCCCTGGGCGGCTTGCCTGCGGCTGAACCCAAGGTTTCTGGAACGAGGAGAGAGCATCATAGAACTGTAGAGTAAACTGTCCATCTAAGCCAACTTCTTCATGTCCTGGTGAGCAAACCCAGACCGAGGACTTTGGCTGAGCTCACAAAAGTCGTCAATCTGAAAGCTGATGCCAGAATCCAATACCCATGGACCGGATTTCTTTCCATTATATTATTTTGCCCCTTTTAGTTTTGCATTTCTTAGTAAATATCGAATAGGAGGAACTTTGGTGTTCTGGATGCTACTCTTAAAACAGAAAGGCAATTTGAAAGTGATACTTTGAAAAAATCCATGTGTCTGAAATAGCAAAGGTTTTTGAATTTTTTTTTTACATTTGACAATTTTTTATAAGATTTTTTTGTTTTGATTTCTAAAGTAATACATGTTTATTACTTTACAAAATTATGATGGGAATAAATAAAAGAAAAACTAAAATAATCTGAGATCTCCTCCTCCAGAGCAACAACTGTCTAATTTCTGGTGTAGCTGCTCTGGTCCTTCCCCATGTATACATATGAGCAACTGCTAAAAAATTTAATCACTCTGGAAACTGCTTCATAGTCTGCTTTTGTCTCTTACATTCTCAGCATTTTTTCTATGTCATTAAATAGCCTACACACTAAAAAAT
Organism: Neomonachus schauinslandi; assembly: GCF_002201575.2. Classification (NCBI taxonomy): domain Eukaryota; kingdom Metazoa; phylum Chordata; class Mammalia; order Carnivora; family Phocidae; genus Neomonachus; species Neomonachus schauinslandi. The sequence goes on from NC_058410.1 coordinate 2,803,186, forward strand.
AATGGCCATATGTCAAAAAAAGTCTTTAATTTTCTTTTTTTAACATTGAATGCATTTCTATTTTTATATTATTAAAAGCACTATGATGATCAGTTATGACCATGAATTGCCTGTGCATCTTTAATTTTCTTAGGATGAATTCTGAGCAGTGCAACCCCCTAGGTCAATTGCACCAATAAAACAGTTCTCCACATTTATCACAGGATTTCCTGAGGTTTTTACCTTCCTGTTTTCTCGAAACCCTAATATCCTATTTTATTCCTTGTAGTAATTTCATACATTAAAAATGATAAATTTGTCCTTTCTTAAGTATCAATGAGTTTGAAATTTGTTCATATGTTTATTATTATTCATCAATGTTAATCATCTGTTCCATTCTTTGCCACTTTTAATTGAGCTGTTTGTCTTTTTCTTATTACTTTGAAAGACCTCTTTACATAGTAAGAATGTCAGCAACTTGCCTTTACAAAATTTTTTTTAACCAGTTTGCCTTTTTCCTGAACTTTTATGGAATGTTTTGATACATGTAAGTTTCAAATTTTAATGCAGCCAAATTTATAAATCATCCCCCCAGTGACTTCTTCGTTTGCTCTTGTACGTAAATGAGAAAGAGCTTCCTCTCTCTGGGATTCAGAGATGCTCGCCTCTAGTTATGCTGGTTACGTGGTAATTTCACACCTAATACTTCATCCCTGTGACTCCAGGTGACTGTGTCATGATTCGGCAGCATCTTTTTTGGAAATAGCTACTTACCCAGAGGTTTAAAAGCTACTTTTTGCCTGTGCTTTTTCCAAGTAGCCTCAGGTTTACTTTGCTTTCCTCTCCGATCTGTTCCGTACTGGTCTTTCCTATTGCGTCTCCTTTTCAATTTGCACTACTATAGCCTCATTTAAAGTACTTCTCTTCCATATGCTTAGAATTATTTTTCAGGATCCAAAAAATACACTTTGGGCTGTGATCGGAATTAACATGAACCCATCCATTATTTAGGCAAATGAGCCGGGAAGGCCCCCTGCATTCTCCTCCAGCCCCGCCCTCCGTCTGTCTCTGCGCGCTGGTGGCCGTGCACCTCCCGTCTGACTGATTGTGCGGGACTTTCTCATACGGCCTGTATGAGCGATCAGCTCAGATTCTGAATGCCTAAAATATCTTTGTTTTGCCCTCTTGTGTGATTAATATTGCAGCCAGATGTTGACTTGGAGGCTCAAAATTCTTTCCCTCAAGATGTCGTGCAGATGCTGTTTTTGTTCTCCGATATGTAACGATCCTTTGTTATTGGCTCATATTTATGAATAAATGAGTATCATTAGGCTCGGGTGCTGGTACGGTCTGCCCTCTCAACAAACCCATGCTTTAAGGAAGGACGTGTCCCAGAGCAGTGTTGCTGTAGAATGCAAGGCCAGGCAGCAGGTGGGTGGGGGCTCCCAGGTAGCCAGGTGGGGATGCTTCCTTCCCTTGAAGGCAGGTGCTTCGGTGCAGTCCCCTCCTCCTGGGCCGCCGGCCTGCCTTCCCTCACTCCCTCCTCCTTCCCTTTCTGTGCTTCTCTCTGCTCCAGATCTGACAGAGGAGAGGACACTGCATCAAGTTGATTCGCCCCCTCGTGTATCGGGCATTACAGGGGAGTGTTCAGAACCATTGACTCTGGGTCCTGGTTCAGATTCGAGCTCCTCACTTACAATAACTTACTTCAGTTCCCTCGTATAACGTAAGATGGACAAACAGCCTCATTCATAGGGTTGGGCTCATTGGTTAGTGCGTGTGAAGCCGGGGCGTGGGGCCGGGCGCAGCGCAGGCCTGCCGGGGATCAGCCCGCACACCAGCCCCCTTCTTCCCCGGGGAGCACTTTTCTAGTCTTCGTGGGAGGCCACACCCAGCTCTTCCAAGTGCCCCTGCTTATCAACCACCCTGTTGCTCTCCGCGGCCTGCACCCGCTCCTCGCAACCGGCGACCCCCCGTCCTTGGGGACAAAGCACGTGATGGCGGTCTCATCGTGCTGGCGTGCTGATGGTGACAGCCACTTCCCCAACCGGCCGCTTCCGTCTCTTCTCCACCTTGCAGGATTTCGGCAAACTTTCCTGTCCTCGCCACATCCTGGCTGCTGAGGCAAGGGGGTGGGGTCGTTGTTTGTTTATTAAGCAAATCTTTGTTGTTTCCTCTTTGCTCTCTGAGCTCAGAGCTATTTCTGGATCACAGGTGCCGTCTGTCCCTTGCAGGTACCAAAGATTCATCTGTCCTTGGGGCTCAGCTCACGTTGTGTCTGGTTGTTGTTATGGTGCTTTTCTTTGTGGCACCAACTGTCCGTGCGATGCAGACGGACCCAGCAGTGGTCACGACGGGTCACCGTGGGTGCTGGTGTCCTGCTGACGGTTAGTGACGGCCAGCGTTGGCTTCATGCTGGCTTAGCATCCCGTGGCCGCCGTAACCAGCTACCGCACGCCCGGGGCTTGCATGACAGAAATCTGTGCCCTCGGTCTGGAGGCCGGAAGTCTCGCATCACGGGGTCCGCAAGGCTGTGCTCTCCTCAGAGCCCCTGAGGGACGGTCCTTCCTCGCCCCCTCCAGCTGCCAGGGGCTCCAGCCTTTCCTGAGCTCGTTCCCTCCGGCCTCTGCCCCTGTCCTCATGGGGCACCGTCCCCTGTGTGCTGTCTTCACGTGGCCTTCTTACAAGGACACCAGCGAGTTGGACTGGGGCCACCCTACTACAGTCTGACCTCATCTTCACGGATTACATTTGCAATGACCCCATTTCCAAAGAAGCTTTGCCCCACGTCTTGACATCACTCAGATAGGCCTCCGGCACTCTGTGGACAAAGAAGTTGCGCTTGGTGTCTCTGTGAAGTTGCGCTTGGTGTCCCTTGACACTGGCTTTCCTTCCGCTGCCTCCATGTATTCAAGATTAATGATGGTCGGTCGTGGGTGCTCCGTGCCCTGGAATAGGGTCTTCTCTTTCCCAAATCTGAGGGAGTTTGAGGTCACACGTAGGGATCTGTCAACTAATCTTAAATCGACGGTTTTTTCTGCTGGATACCCTCATGGCTCTCATTCCTACCAGTGCCCGGGAGGTCCCTGCCCCTCCAAGCCCGCTGACATGGAAGCTCGTAACGTACTCTTCTGATCTGACTTCCCACTCTTCCCAAGTGTTATACAAAAAGCAAAAACAAAACAATAGCAGAGAAAAAAAGCCTGCTTGAATCAGAAAGACTTGGTGTTTGCTGTCCGAATGGTGCTTGCCAACTCCAGCCCGTGTCCGCAGCCTGAGCCGCCTTGCCCCACCTTGGACGCCCTCTCGCCACCGCAATCTTTGAATTCCCCAAGCTGCCCCGCTGTGTCCTGGAAGCGTGCCCTCCTCAATTCATAGGGTTGGGCTCATTGGTTAGTGCAGGGCAGGCCCCACCCCTGCCCTGACCTCTGTGGGTCTCATTGCCCCTGCATCCCACGCTGCGTGTCCCAGGCCCAGGGCGTCTTGTTTGGGGTGTATGATCTCATCTCTCGGTTAGACTACAAGATTCTCGCCATTCTCTTCACATTAGGACAGCCGAGTGTATACCGTATACAAACTAAGGGAGTTCAACATTTTGAAAATGTTTCCAACAGATACGATTTGCGTGGGCGTAAACGTTCCGGGAAGGTCCTTCTGAGACCGCCATCACGTGCTTTGCCGTAAGGAAGAGATGCTGGGGACGCGAGTGACATGTCCCTCACACACAGCACTCCCTTTCTGCGAAGCCAGGATTAAAAGCTCTAACTCCAGTTTCCAGTCTCTTCATGTACCTTTCGGCACTTACGGTCCATGCCTTAAAAAAAAGAAAATAAGGATAAAACAAAATACTAAGGACAGAATAGCATTGCTCGTGCAGCTTTCCCATAAAACCTGAGTCACTTCAACGGATTTTGAGAGCGAAGGCTCAGCCCCCGTGTGAGGAAGAGCGTGGATCTGTACCCGCTCCCAGAGGCGGCTGAGTTTTCGATTCCAGCGCGAATCGGTACTGGTCATAATTTAGAACACGTGTTCACAAAACCACAGGCTCCTGCCGCCCTTGCTTCTCCTTTCTGCGTGGAGGAGCGCAGGCGTGCCGGGGAGCGCGGAGGCCTGGGATGCGCGCCGCTCCTTGTGAGATGTCGAGCGGATTTCTGTCCGCACTGGCTGTTAAACATAACGGACTTCTGCCGGTGGCGGGAGGCGACTGGCCCCACGGCCGGGATTCTCACTGTAGTCTGACCATCTGTTTCCAGAGAGCCTGGGCTGGTTTTGTTTTGTTTTGTTTTTTTAAGCACCTAGCTTCTGAAGGAGTGGTGACAACTCGAGATCCTGGGAGGTATGTTACTAATTTCGGCTATGATTCATCAAAGGCTTAGAGCTTTCTTCCTCTTGTTCCGCAGAGGGCCCACTCCCTGGCCACCCACCACCTAGATTCCCTGAACCACCCACACCTCCCCCTCCCAGCTTGGAAACAGGCCTGAGAAAGCCATTGTACTCCTTTCCCGGTGGCTCGAACCAGCCGGCCAGCAGTCACCCGGCGATTCTGTAGAAACCCGGCAGTCACGTTGACAGGGAACCAAGCACATTTCCCAGCCCCGGGCTGAATGTGCAGCCCCATTCTTATCAGGACGTGGTGCCTCTCCTGCCCTCCCAGGGCCCGGGCCCCCATCACTAGGGCTGCAGTGGAAAGCACAGGCTCCGGGCTACTCCTCAATCACCCCAGCAGCCAAGTCCCACAGTTGTGGGATGGAGATCTCAGGATCCCGGCTGCCGGTGACTGGTTTTCTGTAGGAATATGAATTACAGGCATACAGAGCTGCAGATCCCCAGGTGGGAAACTGCTCGCATGCTAAATAAGCAGGGCAGCCTGTCTGGATGAGAGGAAGGAGACAAGTAGAACTTCCCCGGGGCTGAGCGTCTCAGCCACGTGCGGGGTCCAGAGCTCCCAGCCTCTACAGAGGGGCCAGCGAGGGGAGTCCTCTGAGACCCGGGCTTCCAGGAGTGAGGAGCCCTGGATAGCCTCGCGCCTGACAGAGCCCGTTCACCCGCCCAGCACCGCAGCGACCGGCTCTTCCTGCCCTCATTTCCTGAGCAGCTACCACGTGGCAGGCCTTATAAATGGCGCTTTGAGTATTTCTTTAAAACTTTAATTTTTTTTACCTAATCCTTAAAACTGTCTTACTGTAAATATTATCGTCTACATTGTCTTGGCGAGGAGGAAAGTTAGGGGGAGGCTAGCCAGCTTACTCAAGTTCCCATGGCCGGTAAATGATAGGGGTGAAGGAGTTTAGCTCAGACCATGTGATCTGAAGACTAGGTTTTCTCCAGAGTGAAAATGGCCCCAGGTCCTGGTCTCGGTGCCCTGGGTGGGGGCAGGGAAGGTGGTGCACACACGTGTGTACACACGCGTGCTATTTCCCTAAGGAGATTTGGCTGCTTCCCCTCCGAGTGTGGAGCCGACTTTTTGGAGGTCTCCGTCCCTCTTTTCAAACCTCACCGCAAACGCAGCCTCGGCGGGGAGGACGAGTGGCTGGTGCTGGGACCTGCCTTTTCCAATGGGGGCATCTGGGCACTTCAGATCTCCATTTAGGGTTTCAACTGGAGAGCAGAATGAAAGTCTAGGACCTGTTTCCTTAGAAGTCCAGATTGAGTTCATGGGACTAACAATTCTCTAACCACCGTGAATGAGTGGCGCGTCGGCAGGCAGAGGGTTTCCCCCTCTCGCTCCTAGGGACACTCGCACAGCAGGGAGTGGGCTCTTCCCAGCATTGCAGCATTTGTGAAGAGTACCAACACGACACCACCATTCAAGGCAGGAGGAAGTCAGGGGATTGAAAATTCCGGTACGACCGAACCTCCGGTTTTAACGTCTCAAGATTGATTGGTTCAGAAATTCAGGCCCTCCATCTTACATATTACGTTTATTTATGATGACTTGATTTCTTCATCTCTTACTACAGAGGCACAAACTTTTCCAAGGAGGACATTATATTACTGTGTCAGATATTCAGGAATAATATTAATAATAATGTTTATTATGACAGTAACGTGTGGAGGGTCCCTCTACCCCGAGCCGGCAGAATGAGTGCTGTGCATGTGTTAGCTCCTTCCCTTCTCACAGTAACCAGCTAAAGCAGGGTCTCCCATTGCACAAAGGGCAGAATGAAGTTAAGTAGGCTGCCTGATGTCAGAGTTGGAGTGGATTTTGGAGAAGCATTTCCCTTGCAGAAGCAGATAGGACCCTCCAGCTTGTGTTCACTGCTTCTTCAGGGGCTCTGCCCCGCCCCAAGCAGCATTCAGGCTTTGGGGTCAGGCTGACCCAGCGTCTCCCAGCGCAGAGAAACGGGGGCTCCGGACCTTGTTGGTACTTTAGTGCAGTGAGCTTGGGAAAGAAAAATTCATTTCTTGCTCCAGGATCTGTCTAATGTCACTGTTCCCGGCCAGAGGCCAGTTTTTTCCCCCATAGTGAGCTGGGCTCCGGGTTGCACCAGCCCCAGGGCCTGGACACCCCTGCACTCCCCATGCAGGGGGAGAGACTGAAGAAGGGGGCAGCTGCTGCTTCAAGGTACACCACTGCTCTCCTTCCGTCGGCCGGACCCAGTCAATGACCACACCCTGCCACAAGGGATGCTGGGAAATGTAGTCCAGGCTGGGAGGCGCTCCCCACCCCACTGTGGCCAGGGAAGGATTTCTGTTCACGGTGGTACTAAGGGAATTCGACTCCATGTGTAAGTGATTTACATCAAATCTGACATTACTTCAGAATAAACCTTGGTAATTCTATGGAGTAGTCCGTAGGCCTTATTCAAAAAACCTTTTGATAGCATCACTGTTTCTCTTTAACATTAGAAAATCAGCCTGGGCAGTTGCACACAGTTATAAATAAATTTCAGAATTAAGCTCTGTGCTTAGATTGACAGCTAGGCGTGATGCAGACCTATAACTACTCCACCCAGATAGGTGAGCAGTGCTCAACTCCTCACTCTCCAAAGGAAAACGTCCTAAGGAGCTGAAGTGAATGACATCGGGGTGGAGGTCTTGACTTCCAGGCCCCCGGGGCTCACTGCCGTCTCCCTGCCGCCAGGGCTATATGCACTTTATCTATTTCAGGACACTCCAGGGGGACAGAAAAATGTGTTCCTTATGATCTTCTTGCAGAGCCTCAGCTCACAGCCCCACACGGTTGCAGACATTTGTTGGCGTGCTTGCACCTGGCGCTCAGAAGCCGGCAGGTTCTCCCACGTCAGTTGCCATAGTAGAGATCTGCCACGAGTTCCTAAGCCACTGGGATGCGCCACCCCCTCCAAGGGTCCTAAAATAGCCCCAGATCCAGTGTGTAGTCGCTGTTGTTCACCTAAGCCCCGAGTCCCCCCCCACGTTTCCAGGTTTCTGTACCAAAATCACATTTCAAATAGATCGTTCATGATCTGCTCAGTGGGACATGAATCCTACTGGAATAATTTCTGTGTTCACAGCTCCTCAAAGAATTTATTTATTGAAAACTTGGCACGGCAGCATAGCTCTCTCGTCTCGTTTAAATTTTCAGTCGGGATATTATAAAGTAAGATGGATCACGCTCAGATATGGAGATGGACAAATGGGTGCACTCTAGGACACTGCGTGTCAGTCACACGCTGGAGGTCTGTGTAACATCCACGGATCGCCCAGGTGTGTTTCGCTTACGGACTGTATTTCATGGCACAACTCTATAACCTGGCCCTAAAATAGATTTTAAGATGTAAATTTTTATTGGCCCTTAATTGGAGTGTCTCTGTCACCACTGGGTGAACTTAAGTACTACAAATAAAACTAAAGTTTTGACCGCCTTTCATGGTGAGCTACGTCACTGTTAATAGACCCTGTACATTTACGAAAGCAAAAAGCTGCAGAAAAATATGAGGATGAGCGAATTTGCACATTTCTTCTTGAACATATTCATTCATCGCTTTGCACGGTGCTGTCTGGGTAGAGATGAGCCTGACAGAAACATCCGCGGCCGCCCAGGGAAGGAAGCCCAGAATCTTGTGATATTTGTTGCCTCTTTTAGCTATCAGAGCTTTTAATAAGCATCCCAAAGGAATGTGATGGGTTCAGCTTAGGTGTTTTGGGGTGGGTTTTTTTGGACATGTTGTCACATGCAAATGTTTCTCAGGGGTTGGGTTGCTCTGTTGCCCCGTCTGGGTGGTGGAGGGAGCCTAGGCTTGCATCCACACTGCCCCAGCCTTTGCTAAGAAAACTGTGCAGGACACTCGAGACTTTCATAACCAACTTCTAACAACCGGTGTTCCCCTCTGTGCTCTTAAAATTGTGCAAGGATCATGAGATGTGTAGTCACTAAGATATACAGGAGACCAAGTGGAGGGAGTTATTTTCCAAGGTCAGAGGTGACAGTGTGTCAGTCTTGCCAGGGTGTAGGCGTGTGGACCGTGGGGACGGACGCTGGATGTCAGGCCCGCAGATGAGGGACGAGTGCTTTCTAGACAAACATGATTTTAGTGCTTTTAGCCTCCAAAGAGCAATTTGGTAGTTTCCAGGAACTCATTATGTGTAACATAAACATGAAACTTTGAAGAACATGCAAATTTAGAATAAAACTTATCAAATTGCTTTATCTTAATTAGAATTGATGTTGAAACAACCATTTTGTTTTTCCGAGTTAAGTGTGTGTATATATATGCTTTAATTCTGTTTTCCCCACATGATTTTTTAATGAATAAAAGAAGTCAACAATCAGGGACGCCTGGGTGGCTCAGTTGGTTAAGCATCTGTCTTTGACTCAGGTCATGATCCCAGGGTTCTGGGATCGAGTCCCACTTTGGGCTCCTTGTTCTGCAGGGAGTCTGCTTCTCCCTCTGCCACTCCCTCTGCTTGTGCTCTCTCTCTGACAAATAAATAAATCTTAAAAAAAAAAAAAAGTCAAAAATCAGATTAAGGGAAGTTAAATGAATTTCAAAGTAAGAGAGAACACAGAGAATAAAAATATACTGAGGTAGGGGTGCCTGGTGCCTCAGTTGGTTAAGTGTCTGCCTTCGGCTCAGGTCATGATCTCAGGGTCCTGGGATTGAGCCCCGCATCGGGCGCCCTGCTCAGTGGGGAGTCTGCTTCTCCCTCTCCCTCTGTGTGCTCTCTCTCTCAAATCAATCAATCAATCAATCAATCAATCTTTTAAAAAAATGGACTGAGGTATTTTTCCTAAACCTTCAAATTGTTATCCATGCCAAATTACAAAAAAAAAATTTAAGTTTTAAAACCAGCTTATTATGACATTGCTGTATTTTATGGCTTTTCCTATTATTCAAGAGGTGTTTTTCCTCCTCTGTAACTTGGATGCATAACGGCGTCCCTTACATAAGAGCCTCTAAAAGGTTTTCTCAAATATTCCAGCTTTCGCAATCAAGATGGAAATCACATCGAATGTTTTTAATAATGGAAATTTTATTACCTTCTGTGTTTTTTGGCACCATTTTCCATAGAGAATATAAATGCCTCTCACATTTTGTATGTGTTTATGTTACGCAATGAATTTGGTAAAAATAAATTGCATACTACAAGACTTGTGATAAAAAAATAACTCCCACGGATCCATAGAAGTCGTGAAATACATTTTGTTCCGGGGAGAGGACTGCGTCCGTGTCGAGCCCGCTTGGCGAGGGCACTGGCACCACGCTGCTGGACCGTCCGTCCGCACAATGGCTTAGAGGATGGTGCTTGCAAAGCCTTTCACTCTCCCTACAAGTTTGGTTTCACTGAACAAAGTCCGCACCCCCAGAAGCCAACCCAACAGATCCACGCAACCGTTCATGGCTCTGAACGTGCATCCACCTGCTCTGGGCTGCCCCTACTCAGCCCAGATTCAGGGCACAATTTCTGGGGGCTTTTCAAATCTAAACTCGTGTGCTTCTGAGCACGAGTGAGCCTACTTCAAATAGAAAGGAAGAGTTCACAGTGACATCCCCGGCCCCCCAGCATCGAGAAGCCGACCTCAGCTGTGGCTGGACGTCTGCTCTGTGTGTGGGGGGGGTGTGGGGATGACTGAATCCCACCTTGGGGGCAGTGAGAAATGCATCCCCTCCTTGGGGGATGCGACCATCTGGGGCAGAGTCTGGGTGGAGATAGGCCTGGAGGTCACAGAGGCCTGGGGGCACATCGGCTGGGGCGCACAGGGAGGGCAAAGATTTGTAATGAGAAAAGGAGAGAACTTCAAATGTCCGTTGGTATTTGAGCGGATGTTCAAGTAGAGAATTTAGGCAGTATGTACACCCACGTAAGGCTGCTTTCATCGCTGTGAAGGTTTGCTGTCCCCAGCAGACGTGACATCCAGTCCTCGCCCAGTCCTGGGGGGCCGGGGGCATCGGGACAGGGAGTGCACGGCTGTTCCGGCATCCCGGGTGGAAGGCACCCACTGCCGAGCGTGCCTTGACCCCAGCCGTCTCTCTGGGCGGGAAATCGCTGGGGAACAGCGGGTGGGGAGTGGGGGCAGAGCCGGCCCCTGGAGGGGAAGACAAAACAAATCACATAAGCCATCATAGTCCAAAGTTTAACTTCACTGTTTCATATTTTCAAATCTTCCCTCTAGTGCCTGGGTTTGCGTCTGCGGCTTCAGCTGGCGGTACCTGTTGCTGCTGGAGCCCATTCTCAGCACCCAGTGATGCTGGTACGGAGGCGGCGGGGTACACGGCGGGTGTTGAAGTACCTGCTCCGTCTTGATTTGTTAGCTTAAAATCATTCCTATCTGTCGGGGAAAACAGGAGCCCCGCGGAGCTCCTCCTGCTCATTCCCAGGGTTTTACTAAGACTGTTATATTTTCAGGTAATAAAAGTTTTATTTTTATAAGGTCTACTATTCAGATATTTTGCTACTTCAGAAAGTCCTGCTTCTCAAGCCGCCCGATGACTTATCACGGTTTTCCGGTAGTTCTTTGTGCGGTTCCTGTTTCCATTTCACCCTTGTTGCTGTAGAAGGTTACGAGCACTGCGCTTCTGTACTCAGCCCTGGCAGGTGTAGCAGGGAGGGAGCGAGGACTAGGTTCTACCTGCCCAGGTCACCCGCCCAGGTAGCAGAGACCCGGAACAACCGGTCACCTTGCGTAAGGGTTTCTGGGCTGCAGTGACTTGAAATGGTTTTATTTGGACTTTATTAGGACTGAAAACCTTTTGCCTTTGAATTCTTTAAGATTTTTTTTTTAATTCTTTTTAAATTTTATTTCAAAATTGGGAAAATCCCAGACTGCTTCCCTACCCGGCTTGTTGAGTCTTTTTTTTTTTTTAAGATTTTATTTATTTATTTGAGAGAGTGAGAATGAGAGCATGAGCAGGGGGAGGGGCAGAGGGAGAAGCAGACTCCCCGCCGAGCAGGGAGCCTGATGCGGGACTCGATCCCGGGACCCCAGGATCATGACCTGAGCCGAAGGCAGTCGCTTCACCGACTGAGCCCCCCAGGCGCCCCCGGCTTGTTGCTTCTGGTTGGACCCACCCGTGCAAGGCTCTGCGAGAGAACTTCAGTGTTTACCGTAAGGACCAGGGGTCTCAGGAAGCCACTAGACCAGGTCAGTCAGCAGCACACGGTGTCCATGCGACAAAGCTGCGTGGGCTTTGCAGAGCCCAGCTCACTCGGGCTCAGCCAACCACACAGGCGACACAGGGGCTCATGCAGTGGGGGCACCCGGAACACCTGCCCTGCAGGCATTTTATTTGCGGGTTTTCTGTTGTCCCACATTTAAGCGGGGCGCAGTGTGCATCTCTGCAGCGGGGCGCTGCCTGCCCTACGCCGCCCCGAAGCAGAGTAGAGGGCACGGGCCAGCCTGTCACTCTCCTCCTCAGCGGCCCCTCCGTGTCCTCGAGGCTGCAGACTGGCGTTCTCCCCGCATGCACGGACTGTGCAGTTCAAAAGGAAGAAAGCGGAGTCAGGTGGCGCCCATCCAGCGCACAGGGACTCCCATAAAAGGCCATGAGCAGCTGGGCTTTGCAGGATGGCCTTGTGTCGGGAATGGACTCTGTGTCTGGGGCCGCCGCGCCCAGCGGAGGGAGGGACGTTTCCTCACGTCCCTGGCACTCCAGCTGTGCCCGGGAAGTGGAGGGGCTCTGCCCACAGAGGTGGCCTGTCCCTTCCCGCCGCCTCCATGGCCTCCGTCCTCCGACCCCGAGGGGACTCTCCTCCCGTGTTCCCTCCTCGAGGGGGGCAGTGGCAAGACCCAAGGATGCGATCTGAGGGGCAGCGGGGACGCGGGAGCTCTGGTCTGGCACCCCTTGTGACAGTGGGGTACCCCAGGGTGAGCACCGCTGCCCCCAGAACTTGGGGACGGCAGGGACAGGAGCCCGCAGGTCCCTGCTCACACCCTGCGTCCCCTGCACGAACCCGCCCAGCGGTACGAGGGGCCGGGCTGTGAGCCGGGGCAGGAGCTGTTTCACACGTGATCCATGAGGATCACTGAGAACCCCCAGAGCCCTGCCTGTCCCCCCCACTTGTGCGTCTCTGTGCTAGCTGTCGGAAGTGCCCCCTCCCCGCACGCTCAGGATGGGCGGCAGGTGACAGCACCAGCTATCCCTTTGCTGGGGCAGCCTTGCCTCTCACATCGATAATATTCAAATTAAGTCCTGCTTCGTAACATTTTGGATCTTTTCTTAATATAAAGTTAGTAACTGTATATGCTGATGTCAGAAATTTGAAATGCTTCGCTTCTCTTCACCCATATTTGGTAACTAATGGGGGGAAGGCGTGACACCAGAATGCAGACGACTATCAGGACAGCTAGAAACCCTCCTACATCCCACCGCTCACATCTAAGTGTTCAGTACTGGGGGACATTTTCATCCTTCCTGAATTTGTTATAAGTCTGAACATAAAGTTTTGCATCCTTAAGAAAACCGGAATATTACAGTATAAGTGTACTCGCTCGCCATCAAGGATCATCGCGAATGAATTTTCTTTTACATAGAACGTCTACTGGCTGTCTTCAGTTTGCCCAAACAGTGCAGAGTAGTTAGGGGTCTTTTTCTTAATGGTTTGCACCACAGATAATGCTATGACGGCATCCTTACACACAAATATCTGAGTATTGCCCCAAATCCTGAAAGCGAAGTCTGTTGTTTCTAGATAAGCGTTCTGGTGCAGAGGCACCCAGGTGCCCTCCAGGGTGCGTGTTGAACGTGCGCGCCCCCGCGTGCCCAGCAGGCGGCCACCACACTTCAGTCGGGCAAACACGGGATATTTTTATTTTCAGCACCTCAGCTAGACAGAGAGACAAGAAAGGTGTCTCCTCTGTTCAATTTTATGTCCGTGATCGCTGGTGAGACTACTTTAAAAAGTACATTTGTTGGATTTTTAACTTTCTCCTGTGCAGACTGTTAGTCTACGGAGTGCCCTTTTCTTTGAGGGCCAACACACACACACACAAACACACACACTATTGCTTTGGTTCCAAATATTTTCCCAGCTTGTCACTAGCCTTTCAGCGTTGTTTATGAGCTTTTAGAATCTTTTACGTGGTTAAATATTTGTCTTTTTGCTCTGCCATTGCTTTTAGACTTCCTTCTTCCCTCATCTGCAAACAGTGATGTCTTTGCTTCTGTTTTCCCTAATTTTTCATACTCAGTGTGTAGGCATATGTGTGCATTCAGCACTAGACTATCTGGAAGGTGTTTTGATACCTGGTGTCAGCTGGAGGTGGGCTGGCCTAGCGCCACCGGATGCTGGCTCCTTCCTTGTGGATTCGGCTCCTACGTACTCGGGGTTGGGGGGGGGTCCGCGGGGGTCCCTGGGGCCTCGGTCCTGCCCCGTCAGCCCAGCACTGGCTGTCTGCCCCATGTTCTTGTCACTGCTGCAGACTTACCATACAGTTTAGTAACCCGGAAGGCAAACCCCCCTGCCCCGCGCCCGGAATGCTTTTTATTTTCCCCAGATTTTTATGGGATTCATTATTATTTCATCTGTAGTTTGGATGAATTTGTCATTTTTAAAGCCCTACCAAAGCCCCTTATAATTTGGATTCAAACTAGGTTAAACATCCATTATATGGGAAAGAATGAGCAATACGCAGTATTACCAGCTTGTCTTTATACTCACTCAGATGGACGTTGTGTCTCAGTCTACTAGCTAAATACCCTGTTGTTGTTATTTTTAATATTTTATTGCTCTTTTGAATGTTATCTGGCTTCCCCGTTGCATCCACTCTCTTGCTAATTTTGATTTATAAGCATGAATTGTGTGTTTTGTTTTGCATCCGAACCCTCTATCATTAAATCGAATATATTTATTTTGGTTGATGTTCTCAGTATGCTAAATAGACACACATACAGCCTCCCAGCTACATTTGTAGTTCTGATTTCTATTTCTGTGCTCATTGCATTTTCTAGACGTTCCAGGGGAGTATTAAGTAGTGATGGTAATTATGTGCATCTTCGTAAATTCTGTAGTTTGGGGGGATTTTTGTTTTTGTTTTTGCAGATGGAATACAAGAAACAAAAATTAAAGCATCGTCACTGGTGACATTAATTTCTAACAGTGGAAGAGGCATAGATGTCGTGTAGGCAGACAGAAGGCAACTGAGACCATATTGAATGACCCTCTTATCCCCTTATCGAAGGGACAGTGACTGCCTGTACTGAAAATGCCCACAGCCGCTGTCCCCCAGGGCTTCAGAGTCTTTGCAGGGAGCGTCGCTTGGGGCAGAGACCAGGTCAACCCCCGGTTGTGTCCCTCAGAATTAGCCCAGCACAGAGCAAAGGTGTCAAGTAGGTGTTAAATGAACAGAGCTCAGGGACGCCTGAGTGGCTCAGTTGTTAAGCATCTGCCTTTGGCTCAGGTCATGGTCCCAGGGTCCTGGGATCGAGGCCCGCGTCGGGCTCCCTGCTCGGCGGGAAGCCTGCTTCTCCCTCTCCCACTCCCCCCGCTTGTGTTCCCTCCCTCTCCGTGTCTCTCTCTGTCAAATAAATAAATAAAATCTTTAAAAAAAAAAATGAACAGAATGCAGAGGCTCAGGCTGCGTGGTGGGAACATGACGTCAGGTCATCTGGTCACTGAGCACCTCTTCCTTATGCCTACATGTGATTTCCTGAACTTTCTTCCAAGGGATAAGTGTCTAACCAATACTTATATCTTGAGCTTCGGGACCCCCAAAGTTAAGAAAAATGTGGAAGTCTCGTCTGTGAATCCCATCATTCTGGCTGCATCATTACTCGGCAAAAGTACAAACAGGACTTTTCTCCAAGGATGGCAGAACTCAGATATAAGCGGCATCTCTCACCCAGCAGCTGTGTGGGACGAAGCAAAGATGCTTTTCAAGGAACTCGCACCGCCTCGTGCTGGGGAGATGTGTCGTTTCCAAGGGGATGTCTCTTCGGGGACATTTTACCAGTCCTTCCTTTCTCGGATCACAGCAGAGGACCCATGTCACCCCAGCGAGTGACAGAGGGCCGACCTCTAGAAGACAGTCCGCGAGCTACGTTCCAGGTACTCTGTGCACACGCCACACGTGTGGTCCTCACAGGAGGGCATGTCCGCTGAGGGCCCAGGACACCTGCGAGTGTTAGGCCTGATGCAAGAGGCCTCAGAAAGACCCGCAGGCAGCTCTGAAGGGTCTCCCGAGGCAAAGCTCAGGAAGCTCACAGACCACCCAGACTAGGTGCGCTGACGGGAGGGTGGTCCTGCCTTTCCCAAACCATGCAGGTCCTTCCACAAGAGATGCCACAGACCCGGAGACGAGATGCAGAAACACAGAGGAACCTGCGGGCAACCCCAGAGCTAAGGCCACGGCATCCACGGTGTCCACGGCATCCACGGACCCCTGTCCCTGCACCTGCAGAGAAGGGACATCACCGTGAGAAGGAAACCAGCCACGCCGACAGGAAGAGGGGCCCCACTGAGACCAGCCCGAGCTTTTCAGAAGGCGCTGCTGGGACTCGTGGCTGGAGGATCGTGCTGGCCCCCAGGGAGAAGTCCATGTTGAAAGAGAGCAACTCTGTGTGACCACTTATTTCTAGTCAACTTGCATTTCTCTTACTTACAGACTTTCCCGGGTGGTTTTGGTTTGTTTTTGTTTTGTTTTGTTTTCAGTGAATTCCTTTGCTAGTAAATCCAGAATGTAATATTTTTGCATACATTTACTAAAGTAAGTTGAATTTTTTTAACACACTTTTAACATACATTGTTTGGTAAATGAGGCTGGGGCACTTACTGGTCCAAAATCATAAAACCCGGAAGAAGCAGAATTCAGACTGAAACCCAGATTTCCTGGTTTGAAATATTTTCTTTGCACAAAACACACTTTTCATTTGCCCGCTTGTTTTCTAGTATCTTTAGTTTTGCCACAAACCTTCAGCAGCTCCTGTCAGAGGAGGGCTTGCGGTGTATGCTGTGGTCAGCACGTACACAGACAGAGACTTGTGACAGTCAGACCCTGTCACAGACTGTAGGCCAGGTGGCTTCTCTCAAGTCTCATGGGTTTCAGAGACGCAAATAAATTCAGCCCCCCAAAAGTGATAGTTAATAATGAACGCTGCATTCAATCTTCCTTTAGCGTCATCCTTAACTCGGGGCTCTAGGGGTGGGTCTCTGCAATTCCGAACTGTCTAGGACACATCCCAGGTGAATGTGCACCTGTGTGGTTTTTTTGGGAAGAAGATGCCATGATTTCCGCCTATTCTCAAGGATTTCTGCCCCCCCCAAAAGTTGTTGCGTGCAGCCTAGTTCCCTCTGGTGGCCCCCGAGAGTCGTAGCAGTGGGGAGACTCCCTGGGCAGCAGGGGTCTGTGCTCCCACCACCCAGACTCCGGAGGTGGCCCTGCCCTTGCGCTCCCGGGACGCATGCCTGCTGGCATGGACGCTGCAGCGTGGGCTAGTTCCACGTGGGTGCTGGGCTCCTTCCTCAGATGGGTCAGTTTTTAGATGAAGATGCAGGAAATAGGTATCTCTCAGCCATAATTTTAGCAGATCCCTGGGGAAGGTAAACTTGTCATAGATTGCCGGAAGGACGTCCACCTCCTGTGCACTCCTGGTCTGGAATTTCTGGGCATTCCCTGGGTTCCCTCCGGGCACACCTGCCAGCTCGGATGGGTCGTGAGCATGCACTGCGCCGTAGCTCAGCCCGCCACGGTGGCCCCTGCGCTCCGTTCAGTGTCCACACGGGCTGTGCTTCTCGTCAGCAGCCCCGTCCACTGCTCATGCAGCACTCTCTGCTTTAAGCTAGTCTCCTGGTCAAAAGTCGTTTTCTTGGATAATTAGTTCCGTTAACATACTGGCATCCTCCATAGTCAGTCAGTCCAAGTGTACTTTCTTACATTCAACTGGAGTCCTGGGAAATGGACCAAAATTAGTCATCTTTTTCTTATTTCCCCTTTGGGTGTTTGCTCATCTCGTAGACAGTTTTCCTTTTGGTTTTTGAGTCACTCTTCTGATGACAGTCTCCTTGTTAATCATTTGTGCCCAGGGCCGCAATACTGAGGTTATGTCCAACGTGCAGTGCAGTGGGGAGCAGGGCGGAGCTGGGCGGGGTGGGGGGCGAGGACCCAGCAGGACCCCGAGCACGGTTCTCCAGTCCTGCTTCAGAGAGAACATCAGATCTACCACTGTGGATGTGGCTGGAGTCAATCCAATGTCATAATTTGTCTTCAGAGGTAGCAAAAAGGTGTTTTGTGAAGGTGCGTTTAGAGGACCCCTGATGGTTTAATAGTTTACCCCGGTAGCATTAATTCCTCCGACCCATTCTGGAAGCTCCCAACTCTTTGGACTAACAAGTTCCTTCAGTTTACATTTGCCGCCTGTTACATAAAGGGGACTTTTCTCTTGTGAGTCACTGAAATCGGCGGGATCGTCCTGTTGGCTCAGTCTGCCGTCCGTGGTGTGAGGAGCCTGGGTTCTCTCCAGCCCCTGCACTGCGTCCGGTGGGCTGCGTGAGTGACCTTGGGCTGGCCCTCAGCTTCTCGGGGCCTGGTTGTGTGCAGGAGTGAGGCGGGAGCGTGCAGATGGGAGGCAGCCTCGCCCTCTCCCTCCAGCCTCCAGGGAGAGAGAGCCCCTGCCAACAGGCCTGGCGGCCGGAAGAGAGCAAGACGCCTTTTCTTGAAAGGCTTGTGAGACTCCAGACAGGGTTGGGCAACGCTCAGAACCGACGAGACTGGACATAAAGTCCAGTCACGTAAAGTGTGAGGGTGCGGGGCGGGTGGTAGAGAGCCGCCGGGAGAATGCCGTGATCAGCCCCCGCACTCTCCCTCCCCTGAGGTCCCCGAGTCATCCGGAGACAGAACCACCGGCCCTACCTGGAGGCGGCATGTCTGGTGCTGACAGTGTGGCTGCCGAGTCCCGGGGCCGTCAGCAGGTGCGGGAGGGAGGAGGACCCGGTGGGGCTGAGCCCTGGACGCTCCCGCTCGTCCAGCTGATAGGCACACTCGTGCGGGGGTCCCTCCGGAGATGCCAAGAAACAGCCTGAGAACACTTCCAGGGAGAATGTTCTGGAAATGACGCGATGTAGGCTTAGCCCAGCGTAGTACAATGATGAAAAGGAAGGCGGCCTTATCTACAGTCACGGGCAGTGATAAGGCCTAGGACATTGGGTTCCAGGAGCCGAGGAATAAGTCGGTTCTGACCTGTGCACACCCTGATGGTATTAGAAGTTGTCCCATACCCCAGACGTAACTTGCAGGTTAATTCCCAAATTCTAGTCTGGGTTTATGTGAAAACGTTTCCACTTTTTATCCCTCTCCCCAGTTCCCAAGGCTCATGTATCTCTCTTGAGAGGTAGTTACGAGAACTGCATGGCAGTTTAACACCAAGTCAGGAAAATGTCCCTCCTGGTGATGTCCCTGCCTGGCATCCTGATGGCTCCTGAAGTAGTCCCAGGTGGGGCTAGATCCATTTGGCAACCTGCGTCCTCGACAAGACCTCAGAGGACACCGTCTGGGAGCTCAGCTTCATCCGGCTCATGCCAGTTCTCCCGAGGCTGTCCTACCCGCTGCCCGATCTGATGCTGGACTTCTGGGGCTGAGAGTTCACCGGCCCATGCCGTCAGCAGCTGCTTGAAGTCTAAACCCTCTGGGGCTGGCTGTTCTCTCCTGCAAGATGCCAGCCCAGCTAAGGAGGGAACGTGCTGAGCGCTCGGGGAGGGGCCAGCACCTTCTGGGGGCGTGCAGGTCCTGGGCGGCACGTGAGGCTAGGAGGCCAGGCTCGCTCAGGGAGGCCCTTCCGGACAGAAGGCGGGGCAGGACCACCACTGTCGTTGCTGGGAGTGACTGCTGGCGCAGGTGTCTGCATCCTGGGGGCCGATGAGCCAGAATAAGACACACACCACATGCCTCCCGAGGGAAGCTGGAAACAAGACAAAAGCACAATGCGAAGGGGAATTCAGGACTTTAATTTTGAAGGCAGTTTCTTCTTGTTGTCATGACGGTCTTCCAGCTTGAAGGGTGAACTTCTCTCTCCCGTGTCTGAATTCAATGACTTAGAATCCATTGTAAATGTAATTCTTTAGGGGGGGGGATGCGGGGGGGGGGGCAATCCCTCAGCAGGTGGCCGAGCACCTCATTCAGAATCTGCTCTTCCCACAGGCCCAGACCTGCCAGACCTGCCAGGACCAGTCTTGGGACTTGTGAGCTTCTGTACGAGTCCCCTGTGACCTGTTCACCTACGGTCACTGCTCAGATTCACTGTAGCATGAGCGTGAAATCGGCTTCTCTTAAGCACATCTCCATCGTTTAAGATAGTTGTACTGTAGAACATGAAGTGAGATTTTGGAGAACACCAACTTTCCTGTTTTCAGTTTAATGTTGGGGATTGACTTCAGGAGCCTAGAGAAGAATAAAATCTGTTCCACGGTTATACAGGAGGCGTTTCCTGTCTCTTCAAACCCGTGATACGAAAGTGCTGATGGCTATAGGCAGTCTCTGCCCACTTCACAGGGACTTGAAGCAGGATGCAACCAGCAGAAGGGTGAATTACTCCAAAAGCAGCCCTCTCCCACTTTATCCAGGAGCCTTTGGTTGACTGCTTTGCTCCCTGCTGTAGGCTTTTAATGGGGAGCTCAAAGCAAGTCTGTTGATAAGTCGTTAGAATGATCATCTTTGAAAGCCTCTTTACAGCCCACACGTGGACGGCCCAGAGATGGAAAGGGGATGTGTAGGGCAGACCGCGAGTGCCCCGCGTGATACAGCGGACAGGACCAGCAGGAGCCGCCTGTAGGTGCCAGAGCTTTGCGGGGTGAGCTGTGGGTCCTCCGGTCCCACTCCCTCAGCTCGCAGAGGCATGGCCGTCCCATCCCACCAGGGCCTCGGACTTGGAGAAGGTCGCCCCCTTCCTGCCGTAAGGCCTGCTGGGTACCCACGAGGAAGGCACGGTTCTCGGACGGAATGTTCCTGGGTCAAGCCAGTGTAGTATATTTGAGCCCAGAGTGCTGCAGAAATGGGTAATTCCGTGGGGTGGTTACTGAACGGGTGGTTTCTGCTGTCACTCGCACTGTGAGCTACACAGGGGAATATTCTAGGAACAAGAACTCTCTTGACTCATTTCAAAATCAGGCTTGGTACGTTACCCGGTTTATCTTTGTAAGACCCGGGACTGCTCTTCATTCGGTGGCCCTGAGCGCACCTGCCGTGCATGCACGTGTGTGTGTGCATGTGTGTGCATGCATGTGTGCACGTGTGTGTGCGTGTGTGCACGTGCGTGTGTGTGCGCACGTGCATGTGTGTGTAAGACTTGCGGTGACGCTGCCGGTGGGGTCGTGGTGCAGAGTCTCCTCGGCTGGACGTCGGAATTCCATCCTAGGTCAGCTTTGCCCCGATGGAAGCTCACACCTGTTGGCGTGCTTGAGGTCCGGTCCCACAGGGCAGCGTGTGACCTTAGGACCTCCGCGAAGGAGACAGGGTCCTCACTGTCAACGGCGTGCCTACCTCTACCTCCTCATGAGATGAAGCCTGGGGACTCGTCCTGGCTCCTCGTCTCTGACCACTCTCTGCACCTCCCCGAGACAGGATGTACCTCCGGAGCGATGAAACAGACGCCTCGGGATTTCTGTTCCCTCAGCAGCTCCTGGCCCCATTGCTGACTGTGCACATCCACTCTCACAACTGAAGGAAACACGGAAGCTTCGTATCATGCTCCGCTTTGCAAACCTGCCTTGCCGTCCGGGAATACGGTAGTCACAAGGCTTGAAACAGAAGTTAAGATTTGCACAACTCATGAAAATTTGCAATGCTCTTACTTGGGGAAAGGGCCAGTGGTAATTTCCCGGGTAACCATTATTTGGAAGGTTTGAAGGGTAGTAAGAAGAACACATTAGGCTGTGGGAAGGAGGGGCCGAAAGCCGAACTGAGACTGTATCAGTTGCCGTAGTGACAGCAGTTCCAGGGACTGCGCTGGATCATTCTGTACGGTCCCTCCGTGCCCCCCACACAGGCCACGGTGCAGTTTCAGCCGCCGCTTCGGGGCAGCCTGCTGGCGAGAGCGCATCCTGGCACCCCCGCCCATGGCGCCCACGAAGGCTTTGACCTAACCCGTGTGTTTCTCAGTGGAGCGCAGTTCTGGGTGAGATCCAAGAATACATGCAAACCTCAGTGGGATTTGTGCTAATGGTCCAAAGCTGTCATTCTGGGAAAGAAGAGCAATTTGGAAACATTGAAACACAGATGAAAGTAGACTGGTTTTCTTTTTGAAAATACAGTTGCTGCAGAAGTTAACAAAGTCCATTCAAAGCAGCACCCTGTGCTTGGCTCAGTAAGAGTGGCAGCAGCAATGAGATGAGCCAGACAGGTGATGGTGCGACAGTGATGTCTGGTACTGTTCCCCGGGAGGGGTCTGCACTAGCAGAGCTGTCCCCAGGCTCCTTCCCACTCTGCCTGAGACGCTTGCGGCTCACCAGAGGTTTGCCATTCTGTTCCAAGGACCTTCTGAGCATTGTCTGGTAGCTAGGAGTTTAACCACACATGAGTCAGTGGCCAAGATACCTACAGCATATGAGTTCAACTGGGATAATTTTATTTTTTATTTTTTTAAAGATTTCGTTTATTTACTTGAGAGAGAGAGAGCATGAGCAGGGGGAGTGGGAGAAGGAGAAGCAGGCTTCCCACAGAGCAAGGAGCCCATTGCAGGACTCCATCCCAGGACCCTGGGATCGTGACCTGAGCCGAAGGCAGACGCTTAAAGACTGAGCCACCCAGGCACCCCATTTTTTTTAGGATTTCATTTATTCTACTGGGAGAATGTTAATTCAGCAGTATTGTATCAGTGCACTCCTCTGCTAACGGGACCACTCAGATTGTAGACTGTTAGTCGAGCCTGGTAGATCACACGTCCTAGCTTGACCTCAGGATGGACAGACAGCTGCTGAGCGCCTGCGGTTGCGGCCAGAACGAAAACGCAGGGATTGTGTGGTTGGTCCGTCGCTGCTATTCCATCCATGAAGACCTACTTTTCCTTGTGCATGGGAGATGACAGAACTCATACACCTTGATTCAACCGACAGGGTTTTCTGAGCAAGTTTTCATCCCATTATTCTGGGGTAAACACTTCACTTTTTGACATATGACTACCAGAGCTTCAGAAGAACTTTAGGAATTTCTCCACCATCCACTAGGTCTGTGACCAAGTTTGTGATCTAGAAAGGCAACAAGATAATGCCCGGAATTGTGGACCGTGGCTGAAGCGTTTTGGTGAAACCAAGCTAGGATAGGCTTTTAAAAACTTTTATGATTTCTTTGAATTTAGAAATTCTCTATAACGTAGGTGATGATTCTACATGTGCAGAAAGTTCCAGAGCCCATGTCTGATGCCGTAAGTAGGTGGGCGTGGTCGCACTGCACGTGTGGTTCTGCAGACTGATGCTCGGAGCAGGACATCCTACGGAATGCCAAACAGAGGGGCTTTTGCTACGCGTTGTAAAACCACCCAGAAGGCATTCACTGCTGCCTCTACACTTACTGAGTAAACACAGCATTGGAGGGTACCACCGAGAACAAAATGGGTGTGTGCACAAAGGCACTCCGATGGAGGAGTCAGCTGAAAACGTGCTCACCCTGCACGTAACCTCTAATTTCTCAGAGAAGCGTTCGCCACGTCCCTGAACTGCTTTCATTGGGTGACCAGGAACTTTAGGCAGGTGAAGTCTGTCTACTGGGGGGGTAAACTTTAATTGTCCAGATTGCTTGGTGGGCCCTACGAGGGATCTTTTGATTCTCAGTCTTTGGTATTCTGCTGAGGGCAGTGAGCTGCTATGTCAGCATCGGAAAGGATGTGCTGTGAAAACTGGCTCAGTTTGTCACCTCCATAGAAATGCTTCGTCTGGGCTCATGACCTTGGGAATCTGTCATTTACAGCTCCTATTGGCAAAAACTAATGCGTGTGTAGATTTCAAGGTAGCTTAATGCCTTTTGATTGCATTGTCTTGGGCAGGTTCTCCCAGCTCCAGGCTCAGGTGGGGGGCTTCAGGGTGTGTGCTGGTGGGGCATGCCAAAACTTTAAGTTCTATCTGTTTTGTTTTTCAGCAGAACGCTTCGTAATCTTTGAAAATGTCAACTAAGATGGTTTAAAAACCAAAAGAGGGATGGTTATTCAGCTAACTTCTTTGAATGAGGTTTTTGTCCAAAACTTTTGTCTTTTCAGCAGTTTTAGAAACTGGTAAAAAGTAATCTGCACCTTGCCACTGAAATTGTTAAAACTGCATTGTGAAGTTCACGATCATTTTCTGTCTGGATTCTCTTTGTAAGAATGATCATGGTAGGAAAATAGAGTGTATACAGCAGACCTGCTCCATGAACCGTGTTCCGAAACTCTGATAACTGAATCAGCAGTCTTCTTTAAGGATATGTGCGATGATCTACTTTTGATAGGAAACTGGAAAAATAGCCAGGACCAGAGTATTGGCAGAAATGGTTCTCCTCCATCGCCCCAAGTACCGAATCCCGCCTTGGCCTTATATCCGGGAAGGCCACTTATGTGGAACCGTCCCTCAGAGACACAGGGATTGCTAATCCCACACACACACATTGCAAAACCGACCACGCTTGATTTTGCTTGGATTTCTACTCATGACTCTTCAGGAAAAAATGTAAACTCTTCGTATTTATAGCTACAAACCTATTTAGGAGAAATTTATCACACTCCTCTTGGTTGTCTGATTAGCTATAGCAGATATTCATCTCTAATCTCACTTTTAAACCAGCTTTTTGTTTGTTGGTTTCCAGTTAAGTTCATACCACCCATCCCCAAATACCTGGCAACCCAAGAAAATCATCTGTTAACTCACTGGCCACCTGCCAGGCTGGAAAGTATGTGTTGGTCTCCATATAGCGCACGTTTGTGTTTACCATCTGCACCCTGATTGGAAATTTTGTGTTAATCCAAAAGATGAATCCTGCATGTTGAGTATAAAAATTTTAATAGCTTTAAAAATATTGAGCCTTTCTTTTTCACCAAATGGCAAGTTTATTCTTCGCATCCAGAAATGGTATCCAAAGTACTTAATGCTGGCTTCTGTCTTTTTGTTTTCTTGCAGCGAGATTTTATTTGCTTAATTAGCTCACAGTTAATTTTGCCTAAACTTCCCATAGTGTTTCAGTGTTGCTGGATAGGAGAGCAGTGGATGAATGTGGGAATCTCACATAGACAGTTGGTAAGGTGACTTTACTGTTTTTTAAATTTCCTTACATAGATGGGGTCTTCTGGATCATTTTTATAGTTCTTTATAATGAAATTTAGAAAGCAATGGGAAGAAAATTAATCATTTACAGCCCTCCAATACTGCTACCGTTAATACCTCCAATTATTTTCGGGCGCCTGGGTGGCTCAGTTGGTTAAGCGACTGCCTTCGGCTCAGGTCATGATCCTGGAGTCCCGGGATCGAGTCCCGCATCGGGCTCCCTGCTCGGCGGGGAGTCTGCTTCTCCCTCTGACCCTCCCCCCTCTCATGCTCTCTGTCTCTCATCCTCTCTCTCTCGCAAATAAATAAAATCTTAAAAAAAAAATACCTCCAATTATTTTCCATAAATATTTTTCCTACACATCTTTTAAATATCATGGTAACCATCATGTACATAAAATTTATAGACTGCCTCCTTTGATGTACAGTCTTATAATAAGACTCTTTCATCATTGCCAAATGGACTTCAAAATCACTTAACAAAATTTTTTTTATTCTGAAATAATTATAGAGTCGCAGGAAGTTACAAAAACTAGTACAGAACTCCTGTCTGCCCTTCACCCAATTTCCCCTGCTGGTAATATGTTGTATAACAATACTACAGTATTTTTTTTTTAAAGATTTTATTTATTTATTTGACAGAGAGAGACACAGTGAGAGAGGAACACAAGCAGGGGGAGTGGGAGAGGGAGAAGCAGGCTTCCCGCCGAGCAGGGAGCCCGATGCGGGGCTCGATCCCAGGACCCTGAGATCATGACCTGAGCCGAAGGCAGGCGCTTAATGACTGAGCCACCCAGGCGCCCCAACAATACTACAATATTAAAACTAGGAATTTGGCATTTGGTGCCATCAACAGATTTTCTTCAGGTGTTACCAGTTGTATGTGTGTGTGTCTGTGTGTAGTTCTATCCAGTTTCATCACATATGTAGATTCACGTAAGTCCCACCACAATCAAGACACAGAATTCTCACCTCCACAAAGATCCCTCCTACAGCTCTTTTATGGACGCACATAACGCTACCTCTGGCAACCACTAATATGTTCTTTTTCTCTATAATTTTGTCATGACAAGAATGACATACAAAGGAAATCATATAAATATAATCTGTAGAGATTGGCTTTATTTACTCCGTGTAATTCTCTGGTGATTCATTCGAGTTGTGTGTATCGATAGTTTGTTCTGTTTTACTGCTGTGTGATGATCAGTCTCAGCTTGCTCGACCATTTACCCCTCAAAGGACATCTGGGTTGTTTCCAGCCTGGGTGTTACAAGTAAAGATTTTTGTATGAACAGAGGCTTCCTTCCTCTGGGATTACTGTCCAAGGATGCACTTGTTGGCTTGTCCCGTAAGTGCAGGTTGCATTTTGTAAGAAACTTCCAGACTGTTTTCCAGCGGCCATACCACTGGGAAGTGTGTGAGAGATCCAGTTCCTCTGCACCCTTGCCAGCACTGATGTTATCAGTGTTTTGTTTCTTCTTGTAGTCATTGATAGGTAGGTAGCGATATCTTATTGCAGCTTTATGTTTCTCTGATGGCTAAAGATGTTGAGTATATTTTCATGTGGCTCTTTGCCATCCATCTATCTTCTTTGGTGAAACAACTATTTATCTCTTTTGTCCATTTTTTAATTGGACTGTTTGTTTTATTTTACTGTTGAATTTTGAGAATTCTTTATGTTGTGGACACAGACTTTCATTGGATGAGTGCTTTGCAAATGTTTTCTCCCAGCCTCTAGCGTCTCTATTCATCTTCTTCGCGGACTCTTTGAGAGCATACGTTTTAAGTTTTGATTAAGTTCAATTTATCAATTTTCCCTTTTAGGGATCATGCTTTTGCTGTCATGTCTGAAAATTTTCCCCTAGCTGTAAGTCCTGAAGCTTTTCTACTAAACATTTTATAGTTTTATGGTTTACATTTATATCTCTGATCCGTTTTCAGTTAATTGTTGTATAAGTTACAGGATTTAGTTCACATTGCTTTTTTTCTTTTTCTTTTTTTTCCCTTGGACGTCCACTGCTCCAACAGTCTTTGTTGAAAAGACTCCTTTCTCCATCGAATTAACTTCCCATCACTGTCCAAGAACAGTTGGGTATAACTGGATGGGTCTATTCCAGGGTCCCCCCCTTCTGTTCCATTGGCCCCCGCATCTGCCCCTCCCCCAGTACCACACTCCCTCGATTACTTTAGCTACCTTTTAAGCCTTCACATGGCTTCAGTGATTCCTCCCACTTGGTTATTCTTTCTCAGAATTGTTTTTAGCTATTTCTGGTTTTTGGCATTTGCATTTCCATTTTAGAATGAGCTTGTCTATACCTACAAAAAGCCTAGCTTAAATTCTGATAAGAGTTGCATTATAACTACAGATCAATTTTTGGAGAATTAAACTCTTCACTGTGTTGAGTCTTCTGATCTACGGACATGGCATCTCTCTCTGTTTACTTAGCTCTTCTTTGATTTCTTTCCATAGCATTCTGTAGTTTTCAGCACACAGCGACGGTGTGTCTTTTGGTAGGTTTTACCTAAGTATCCCATTATTCTGGGAGCAATTGTGAACAGCACAATCGCTTTTAATGCCTGCATACAATTCTATGTGGTAGATGTATCATCATTTACTGAATTCTTCCGAGTTTGCTGGACATTTAAATTGTTTCCCATTCCTTCATCCTTATATATTAAAAAAATACATTGTAACGAACAGCTTCCTATATTCAGATTTTATTTATAAAGTCTGAAAACTGAGATTCCTGGGTCAGAAGGTATGAATGCACGTGCTCTGGATAGACCATGGAATTTGTGTATGGAATAAAAGAAGTCTGCACATAAGACCAGTGCTTATCTATTCATGGAATTTTCTTTTCTGTTCACATTTCTTTCTCTTTTAAAACATGGATTTAGTGGCTCTTTAGATCATTTCTTGCATTGTAGCTGATTATTTTCTATCACAATATAAAATTCTTTACAGGGCACAACTATTGTTTTCCCCAACACATGACCTCATCCTGTGTCTTTGTCCAAATGGCAAATGGTGCTGCCATTATTCTCCCCAAGCAAGGTGGCCCCTTACAATCCTTTTGCAAATTATTCCCATCTGAATGTGAACAATGTTATCAATTTGAAGAATTCATCGTTACCTGCACCCTACAGATTCGGCTTTGCCGGTCCTCGTGCAGATTCCAGGCACGAGTCTGCCCAAATGTCCAGTGCCCCCCCCCTCCGGCAGGGAGAGCTGCTTTGCACCTCTACTTTCAGAGGAAGGGCTGGGAATGTCGGTATTCCAGGATAAGGCTTTTCCAGTGGGAGCAATCAGTCTTAACTATTGCCACGTATTTGTTGGACCATTAAAAAATCTGTTACTTAAGCCACTTTTTCTTTGTGGAAACCAAAGTGGCTTTCTCTACACAGGTTTGCTTAGAGACACCCCACCAGCCTGTCCCCATGCTCCCTCCCTCTGCTTGCTCCACAGGAGAAGGGGCTGTTGCCCCGCGCCCCACATCTTTCGATGGACATCTAAGCCCATGTTTTTTGCCCACCAGCTCGATATGCGCCCTTGACTCACCTTTTAGGTCTGGTTTGCCAGTGAGTGCTATCATTTACAGTCATGATCTTCTGCATCTATCAAGAAAGACACCAACAATCCATGTAGATGTTGATTATTCACATTATCTTGGAGAATATTCTTTGCCCTTTTGAAGATTTGAACCTACCCTCTGACCGGTAGCCCCAAATGTAAGTTCTTATGGATGGTGCTGGAGAGCTGTGGTTCCATACCTCAAGTTTTCTTTTGATGGGAAAAATAAGTGAAACCCCCGTAATGACACTCGTAGATTTGTCTTCTGCCTATAACAGTGTAGTCCGGCCACGGGACTGTCCCCTTTTACTAGAGAAGGCACAAGAGCGGGCCATGATCCGTCGTGAGAATGGACACATAACTGTCCGTCCGGGTGGCTCCGTGCACCCTGGGCAAGGTTCGTGCCCAGGCATAAGCAGGGGACCCAGGGCTGTTCACGGACTGTAGTTACAGAGGACTTGAAACAGAAAACAGCCTCGTGTGAGTGGAAGAGTCGTGCGGGTGCTGAGCTGCCGACCACTGGCTGATTCAGCATTTCCTTATTCTCCGTCAGGAACATCAGGGGTTTTTTTTGTTGTTTGTTTCTAAAGATTTACTTATTTATTTGAGAAAGAGAGAGAGCATCAAACATTTACAAAATGTTGATTTTGGGGAAAAAAACTAGGATCTCAAGTCAGAAATACATAAATAATTGGGGCGGCTGGCTGGCTCAGTCGGAGGAGCGTGTGGCTCTTGGTCTCGGGAGTCGTGAGTTCAAGCCCCACATCCGGTGTAGAGATTATGAAAATTAAATAAACTTTAAAAAATAAAAAAGAAATACATAAAAATTTGAGCGTTGGAGAAGGTGACAGATAAATGAAATATTCCCTTGCTAGAGAAAGTATGATGCTTGTCCCACTAAATACCACTGGGATATGACTGTAGCTTCCTTAGTTATACTCATCCTGTGGGTTATCATCACGCAGGTTTTTCATTTGGGATTTTAAAGCCTATGTTTTCTCTTATCTCTCAGTATATCCTCCTCCATACTACACATCTCAAACCCAAAGTGAAAAGGTTCTGAGGAAGAGGAAGAGAAACAGCGTGGTGATAATTGTCTATTCAGTGAGCACCTGGTGGTGTTCCATCACCCTCTGTAGTCTTTACTTGGCGCTATTTTTAAAGTTGTGCTAAGGAATAAGGTCATCAGCCCCCTTTGTGCACGCATCCTGCTGCCCCAGAACAGTACCATCCCCACAGAAAGCTGTCTGTTCCTTGAGGAAACTTCTCTGTGTCTGGACCTAAGGCGTCCGTTTTCCATCCACACCCAGTTTTGAGGCTCTTTGGAGACTCCTTGGTGCATCTAAATAAATTCACATCCGCAGATAGCGATGTTCTTGTCTCGTGTTGGAGGTGACTCGTTAGAAAGCACATCACAGAAGACAACTTTCGAGAAGAGGTGGGAAGGGCCCAGGAGCCAAGTGTAGAGTCGGACGGCCCCCAGAGCCCCGCGCTCGGCCTCGGACACTGCTTCCCCAGGGGGCTGGGGCAGGGGGGCCCACCGGGAGGATGGGGAGCCACAGCCTGCCTGCCAGTGGGACGCCGTGGCCCTCAGGCCCCACAGCCCTCCCCCGGGCGAGGGAGGCCCTGCAGAAATGCCGCTCCGGGGTCTGTGTTACAGTCCCAGCCCTCGGGGAGTCCGATTTGTGTGGACTGAGGTTTCTACGAATGGCGGCAGACAAGAGCCTCTCGGAGGATGGAAGGGAAGGTGATTGGAGGGGACAGCAGGCGATGGGGGCGAAGAGATCCCGCCCGGTGAGGGGGTGGGGCTCTCACTCAAACACAGGGGAACTCTCGACAACCGGAACTAACCGGAGTGCAGGTGGTCGAAGGCCGGATTTGGGATGGAAGGCAACGGGGATTGGTTCTGCGGCATCTCCCACGCTTCCTCTGTGTCCTTCACTTCGTGCTGCCCTGACGTCCTGTGCAGGCGCCCTGTCCTGACCCAGTGTCCCCGGGCGTGAGCTACCATGGTGACCGCACCTCTGCGCTGCCGCTCTTGGGGAAGAAGGAAACGCAGCGTTCCAGGATGAGAGCAAGCCATGGGCTGTGCGGGTCAGCGCAGGTGCCCCTCCTGCCCGCACGTGCCCCTCCTGCCCGCACATGCCCCTCCTGCCCGCACGTGCCCCTCCTGCCTGTCCTGCAAGCACTGGGTCAAATAAACCTGCGCTTCTGCACTGGAAACGACCAGGGTGGGAAATGGATCTCGGGCGGCTGAGCACATCTTTCCCCTACTTGGGTGTCTTATGTCCCACTCCTGAAATTTCAGAGCTTCTACCTGCTGTCTCAACATTTCACCAGGTTTTCCTTTCTCTTCCCGGGCCCTCGGCCTTCCTGCTCACCTCCCTCTGGCGCAGTTGTAGATTTCTTCCTAAATAAAGCCATCCCTGTTTTGTCTGGATTCCAGCAAGTGCCATAGGACTAGCTTGATTTCCACTCGTGTTGGGAGGGGTGCCCTGTACTAAGTGGCTCAGCTTATTTTTAGCCCCGGGGAGATGGAGAGGAAACTCTCTCTAGACATCGTTTCCCGAGAAATGAATGGGACAAAGGCAGCCAGCCCTGTCCCCACGCCCCGGCGAGAGCAGACTCTAGCCGAGGCGCGTGCAGGGCTGCTCACACATGGCCCAGGCCTGCTCGGAGGGCCGCCATGTGGCCTGCAGGGTGGGTGCAGGCCCCTGATCCGCTGAAGGAGCCGCCTGACCTGTCCGAAAGGAGGGGGTCCTTCTGGTTCTTAGAGTTTGTGGTTCCGGTCATCCTCATGTCATATTACACGAGGAACAGAGCCACCCACCCTGGGGTTTTTGCAGTGAGCTGCATGTCTTCATGGGTCCAGCAAGCTTTGCTGATAACAAAGACCCCAAACCTGCACAGATGGTGCAGAGCTCCCGTGGGAAGCTCCCCACTTCCCACCCCACCCCCAGCTGTCCCTCCACCTTCCAGGGCTGTTTAGGGCATCCTCTCTGATCTTTACCTTCTGGAGGAGGCACAGAAAGCTGTGGGGTGGCTCTTCTCTCCACCCCGAAAGCATTCCTGAACCTCTGTCTCTAGCAACACCATAGACTGTGAGTGTCAAGCTCTCTTGCTAAAAAGTCAATAGTACTGGATACACGATCTTTCTTAAAATATGTAAATGCACTAGTGAGTTGAGAAGTTAGTAGCAAATATTCAGAGGCCAAAACCTGTGTTAGAGGGAGAACCTGGTAAAAGAGGACAGTGGAAGTGGACTGTCTCCTTGGTGGCAACCGACACAGCTGCTGAAGTTGAGGTGACCTCATGGCCTCACAGGGCAGGGTGCTGGTGACAAGTCCCAGTGGACCTCGTGCCCACCCCTGCATGAAGGAAAGCCTCAAGGAGGACATGAGATGCCATGTCCCCTCAGATGGCTCTCGCACACGTTCAGCTGCCTGTGGTGGGCCTCCAGAGTCGGAGTCCTGGGGAGGGGTCCCGTCTGAGGTCGGCATAAATCCCCAGGACGGGGTGGGGTCCAAGGGGGGGGCGATCACGGGGGAGAAGGCCAGGGACTGAGGTGGGTGTGGCAGGATGCTGGGAGGCAGAGAGATAAGGAAGGAGGAACGGAGACAGAGAATGGGGAGGTAGGAGGGTCCCAGGGAGCAGGACATCCTGGATGCCAGTGAGGAGAATGTCCCAAGGAAGACAGAGAGGCGGGGAGCTCGGGGATCTGACCCCTGGGGTTAGCACCCTGTCATGACTTGGTGTGAGGTGGTGGGAGCCGGATGCCAGTGGGTAGTGGAGGTACCAGAGACCCTGACTTTGGAAAATCCTTTCAGAGTTGTGTCTGCACCTGGTGAACTTGGGGGTGGGGGGACAATGAAATTTTTATTTTCACTGAGTAGATAGAGCATCCACATAAGCTGGTGGGAAGCGCAGGAGGGGAAGGAGTGCTGGTGTGAGCAGGGAAGCTAAGTGAGACCCAGTTCTGTGTTCCGAGCTAGGACCCTGTCCTTCACAGATTCCAGGCCTTGCCCCCCCACCCCGGGATCCGCACATTTAACCAGCTCCTAGCTCCCCCAGGGGTTCTGGAGGACTTGCTCCCAGAGACTCAGAGGCTAGGTCCTTTCCTTGTTCTTTTCTACACTTTTATAAACCACCTGTTTAATCCTCCACTCTGTACCCTGCATGGGAATTGATATCCCACCTGTGAATTGGTGATTTCTAGAATGAACTCTCCCCCTGTTCTGGAGGTGAAGCTAACACTTGCCCAACTTTTATTTTCTATGTCTTTATCATTAATAGTTCACAACTTTTGATTTGCACGTGCTTTTCACAAATATTCTCCCTTCAAAAATGACATGAATAACAG
Organism: Neomonachus schauinslandi; assembly: GCF_002201575.2. Classification (NCBI taxonomy): domain Eukaryota; kingdom Metazoa; phylum Chordata; class Mammalia; order Carnivora; family Phocidae; genus Neomonachus; species Neomonachus schauinslandi. Next base: position 2,835,708 of record NC_058410.1, read on the forward strand.
ATGTTTCAGGACGGAGGACATTCTAAGAAAGTGACCTCAGTGCAGGGAGGAGGGGACAGCTGTGAGGTGCCCCCCCCCCCGCCCACTCTCATCACTCTCTGCAGCCACCAGCCTCTCACAACCACTGCTGGGTACCTGCCCACAAAGCTCTGTGATCCATCAGAAGTTCAAACACTATTCAACGGGGACTTAAAAAATTCATTGTCACAAATTATCTTGTCACATATTGATGTCATTTAAACAATTTATTTCTCTAGCTTTTCTCTCTCTCATTAGAACATTTTTGAAATCCTCTTGCTTGTGAAGCAAGGTACCACTTTCTCCCCACCAAATTTCTCAAGTTATTAAAAAAAAAAATACCCATTCACAGGAATCACACTAGAAACCAAATGTTCAGTGCCATATGTAGAGCATTTAGGGACAGAGTTTATTTTCTGAAAGGAATAACATTAAAATCCACAGAGTTCTACATAAAATGGCCTGCCTGATAACAAAGAAAAGGCATTTATTTCAAAATGACACATGGGTGATATTATAATTCTAGTTGCCCTTTAGGGCAGTGATCATCCAGAAAATAGGACGTTCCATCCGGAAACAAGAGCAGACATGCCTGGACATGTTCCCCTCTCTGCCTGCATCTATGCACACGGGCCCCTGTGGTCAGCACGGGATCAACCTCCCCTTCCCTCCCCTCCCCTTCCCTCCCCATCCCCCCCCTCCCTTCCCCTCCCCTCTTTCTTTCTTTTAAGTTCTGGGGAAAGAGAAAAGCAAAGTATCCTCAGGCGAATTCAAGCCAAAATGTCACTACAAATGCAAAACTCTGAAATCTAAAATGTGACACTCTTGGTTCCTTAGGGATAACTGAGAGTCTTTGCTCTTAAAGACCTTAGTGATTTCACGTGGGAAATGAACCGCATTGCAATGTGATCGGGGAAGAGAGTTCTGAGGTTTCTGATGCCATTCTTGGGGGTGAAACTAGCTATGTGCTTTGGGTACGTTTGCTCTAAATTCTTGGACAGCAAGAATACACAACACTTGAAATGTTCTGAGAGATTTGTTTGTAAGCCTTTGATTTGAAATGTTAAGAAGGTAAACTTCTGAAATGGAAGGGGGTGCGGTGGACAGGGAGGAGAAGTCAGCTTCACCGGCTGGCGCTCCAGGAGCGGGGACGCGGTGGGAATGTCCGGGGACTGGGCACAGCGGGCTCCCACTGTAAGAATGCCATCTGACGGCGTCCCAGCGGGTTGAGTGACCTCACTTACTGCCACTGTGGGCCTCTGGCTCTCCACAAAGAGCAGCTGAAGAGGAGGAATGATCTGGAATCATCATGAAACACACATGTGCTGTGAAGTGTGATTGGAGGCCAAGCCAAGAGTGCACGCCCCCGTTGTCCCCGGGCTCCTCGGCCATCGGAGTGGACACTGTCCCTCTCCCACTCTGCGCCCACGACAGTGTTGAATTTGACTCTCTATTCAGCACTGTGACTGTTGATGTGTCCCTTACCAAAATGAAGTCACAGAAAGACGGGATTCAGGAAATTATGACCTTGTTCGTAATGCAGGTGCCGAATTACCGCGGCTGCGTGATGGAAGTTCATTCAGGAGGGAAATCGGAATTCTGGGGGACTCCCAGCGGGCTATGCCGTAGGGAGAGGGTGGTCAGTGGGCCCACTGCTGGAAAGTGCTTCATTAACAGGAAAGGGGCACTTTGTTCTCACTTAAGTGACCAATCATCTTCCATCTCTTTCTTCAGTTGACAAGTCAACAGCAGGGAAGGATAGCATCTATGTGTCTATGGGGACTTGGAGAAGTGTTTTGAACTTCGGCTTTGGCCTTGTTTTCTGAGTGGGAAATCAAAGTCTGCTGCAGGCCCACAGAGTGCAGTCTTTGTGGGAAACCAGGCACCACGGTGAAGCTGAGGGTCCCGCGGTCGCTTTCCCTTCCTGTGCTAAATGGAGACGTTCCTTCCAGAAGCTGCTCGGTCTCCTGAGCCTACAGGGTCTGCAGGTCCAGGAGGCTTGAGGCCGAAAGCGGGAATGTCTTCAACTGTGACCTCCACCCCAGACTACAGTCTAAATATAATCCCCAATTGGGTGACCTTTGCCCCCGAGCCTTACTTATTTATTCAAGAAGTGATCACAAATCAATGACATTCTAATTGGTCTCCTAACTGAGCTCCTAGGAACCTTAGGAACTGATCAAAAAGAATCCATTTTGGCTATTTTCATTTGTTTCTGTTCACAATTAGAAAAACCACTGTTTCTACAAAAATGGCAAATAATCCTCAAGATGTAGAAATTGGAGCGTTCTCTTAACCATGGGAAGAGAAAAAGCAAAACATTCCTGCACAGGCTGCTGACCTGCAGTGAGGTTTTGCGGCGCGTACGACCTTGGTCTACTTTAAAGGTGTCCAAAACTGGTTACGCAGAGATAAAATATAACAATTCGTAACTTTTGAGAAACCGAAATCTCCATACATTTTAGAGAGACCCCTGTCATGTAAATTACTGCTATTACGATTTCACTTGAAAATAGCTGCTCTTCGACTAACTCCAGGGAGAAGGGGTGGTGTCCCTGAGCCCCGGGAGTGGAAACCCATCTCTAACACTTGTAGCTCTGGGCCTGACTCGGACTGAATCTGTATTTCAAAACAATTTCTTAAGGAATGAAAGAAACAATGAGAAGTCCTGAGTGCCCAGAACACAATGTGCTTGTGATTACTGGGCGCTATTTTTAGATGAGCTTTTCAGCCAGCCCATTCTGCTGTTTTTCAACACCTCGCCCGATGCCAAGATGGTAGAGCAGGGGTGAGTGCTCGGATGGAGGGGCTGGAAGGGGAGTCCCAGAGAAGCACAGCGAGGCACTGAGCAACAGTGAGCCTCTACTGTCAGGAAAAACGCCTCTTTCCCAGCTTCCCTACTTCAGATTGCTGGCATTGGGTGGATTCACCTTGTTGTAAGTGAAGTGATGCATCTGTGGGGACAGGAAGTTCTCTGACAAAAAATCGTAGTGATTTCTGTCCATGTCAATTTAAAGAACAAGGACTTTTTTTTTTTTTCCTACTGGGAAATCTTGCTTCTGGACTGGCAGAAAAATCTTGTCTGACTCCTTCTTCTGACCGTTAGTCTCTGGGAGACCAACGGAATGCACTTTGCATTAGCTCTGGCAAAGGTATCCTTCAGGAAGGAGGAGGAGGACACACATCTGCGTTTCACAAACCACAGCCACGTAGGGAGCCTGTCAACGGCCCTTTTCAGCACAGCCCCGCTGACATTGAGACAGATCTCAGAGGTTCATTCTGCCGCACGGGTCCCATAATCATCCCTATCCCAACTTTTGCCCAAACTGTTGGACACAGAATGGATTTTGTGGAGAGCTCCTGACGAGTCCTTGAGATGAGACCAAATGACAAATATCCATGTGGAAAAGAAGCAAGCGAGAGCTCCCTGGCCTGCTTCCTGAGATAGGCACAGAGAAGGATGATGGCGTAAAGCTCTGTGATGTCCCACGTGTCACAGTACCCCCCCTGCCCCGGGGAGGGTACCCTTCGTCACCAGGAAATAGAGACAGCCTGTCCCCAGAGACAGGAGCCTTTGCTACTTTTTCCCAGTTTACTGCCCCAGCCCAAATCCTCTTATAATTCCTAATTAACTGAAGCTCCCAAAGTCAAGCTTTCCTTGTCTTGCCCATCCCTGACAGATTTGTTGTTGTCCCTTTGTCCATAAAGAGTAAAAACTGGGGGCGCCTGGGTGGCTCAGTCGGTGAAGTGTCTGCCTTCGGCTCAGGTCATGATCCTGGAGTCCCGGGATCCAGCTCCGCATCGGGCTCCCTGCTCAGCAGGGGGTCTGCTTCTCCCCTCACCCTGTCTGTGCTCTCTCTCTCTCTCAAATAAATAAAATCTTTAAAAAAAAGAATAAAAACTGCCTGCTCTGGTCATTTCTCTAGGTCTCAGCTTCGTTATTGGGCCTCTGTGCGCATGGAATAATACTTTGATTTTTTTTCTCCTATTAATCGGTCTCATGTAAATTCAATCCTCAGTCCGGCTGGAAGACCTTGAGGGTCGAGAAGAGATTTTCCCTGCCTTCACTGAGGTCCTCAAAATCCATAACACGACCCAGCGTGTCGTAACTTCAGTGTAGGACAGGAGTGTGGTGAATCCAGAGGAGCCTGCTGATGGGTGTATTCACCATGTACCACCGCTCTCTTGCAGGAGGAAGGCACCGTCAAGGAAATCGACATCAGCCACCATGTAAAGGAAGGCTTTGAGAAGGCCGACCCTTCCCAGTTTGAACTCTTGAAAGTTCTAGGACAAGGATCCTACGGAAAGGTAAGTTGGAGCTTTGATTCCCTCTGAGTGAGTCTCACACACTGTGGCAGGTCCCCCATGCCAAGGTGGAGAGCACTTGAATGTCGGGGGACGTGAGCAATGGCTGGGTTGGCTCGTGAACATGGGAGCCGCGGCCCTGAGGCCGAGGGAGTGAGACTCACGGGCAGCCCCCCGTTTGCGGGGTCCCGTATTCACTGCCACCCACACACACTTTGCACAGTTATGATTCTGTCACACACAGCTGTGTGAACCACAATCGCGTGGGCCCATGAGAATACCCCACACCGTGGCCTTCAGAGTTCCCTAGGCCTTTACCCAACATGACCGTGAGGACGGTTCTTGACCTTGAGCCAATGCCTCTCCAAAAGCGCAGACTCAACAAGAAGGAAGAAAGCAGCGCCCTTCGCGGCCAGCATGCGACTGGCACTCGGGAGTCAGGGAAGCTGGGCCTCGCCACCGGCCTCCTCTCCTCAGCTGTGCATTTCTCTCTCTCTGAGCCTCAGTTTCCCTCTCTACACAATGGGGATGGCATAAACCTTGTGGTTTTTCTATGACTGAAGAAGACTGGATCCCACCCAGCCATTGTCTCAGCTGTATCTACGCACAGAATCGTGCCCTTTCTGCGTCACCGTCAAGGTGTGGTGCAGGCTGATCCCTCCCAGGATGAGAAGTGCTTGGCCCTTCTCTCGGGCCACATCCCAGTCCGGCAGGATGCCAAGGGATCCTCAGTTACGACAACGTGGGAGTTCTTCCATTGCAGTGCTGGTTCCTCCACGTCCCCGTGTAACAGTGAGAAATCCATAGACTCTGAGGGCATGATTTCTGGAATATCGGGGCCTGAGAAGAGCAGTACAGTCCTTCCCTGGGGCACAAGCAAAACGGCGGCCTGGACCTGTAAAAGAGTCGTTTTGTGTGGAACGTGGACATTCACCAAATCTCTCCGTTCTTCGGAGGACTTTGTGCCGAGATGAAATCTAGCGTTTGTTGATTTAATGCACAACTAATAGTGCATTAATGATGTTCTGGAAAGTCTCTTACACACCATGAAAATTTGATTGCTTGCAAAACTTATCTTTTGGCCTGCGTATACGGTAGTCTTTCTGTTTTGTTTTCCACTTTTGTACGGCCACATGGGAAGGAGGTGTATACACTGATATATATACAAACACACTCGTTTGGAACCACACCAAATTTCCAATATTCACAGTTTCGTGTCCTACAAAAATGGCTTTTTAATGTGGATCATAAGGTATTTTTGGAAGCAGGGAATGAAGACTTCAGTGTCTCACAGCGTAAGGAGCGTTACTAAAAGCATAAGGCAGAGCCTATTTATGTGGTAATGGAATAGCGGCTGTTAATTAGAAATGTCAGAAAAAAGAGAAGGCATCATTCTTTGTCTAAGAACTAGGATTTCGGAATAGAGACAAGCAAATTCACAGACATTCCCCACGTGTTGTTTCCAGAGCACATTCTCCGCCGAGTGGTCTTCGTCTGCAGTGAGGGCCCAGACGTGGGTCCCTCCAACCTCATTGCGGGCGCCGCCCTCCACCCCTGTCTCCAGGTCCTTGGGAACAGACCCGTGGAACGATGTTTCTGAGCCCGACTGAGACACGTGTCTGGGGCTCTAGGGGTCTGTCCAGAAACTCGACTGGACAGAACCTGCCCTGGAAGGTGCCCTCCTCCAAGACCTAGGGGTTCCACATGAAAGGAGAAAAGGCTTTGTCAATTCCCTCCACATTTCAAATTTTGAAATGTAATTTTGCTTTAAAAGACCATTCTTTGGAAAACAAGTGAAATAACAACTGGTGTTTGGCGGACTGGTTGGCACGGTCCCAGCCTACCACACACCTGCTCTTCGCACGCGCACCGAAGCTGGCGTGCGTACGGCCCCGCAGGGAACCAGAGCACCGGAAGTAACAGCAAGAGGCAGTAACCACGCGTGCAGGTGTTCTAACCTCCCCTCACTGCTTGACTCAGGCTGAGTGTGGGGCCAGGGCCACCGGGCAGTGCCACCCTGGCCCCAGAGCTGAAGACCAGGACTCCCGGTGGATGGGGGTTGCCCAACACATGGGACAGGGCTCTGGAAACCTCTTGGAAGTGCCCTGTGATATTTGGAGCCAACATCAGGCGCTAGAGAGCTACAGATACAAATTATATTTGTCCATGGGAGGCTTCTGTTGGGAATTTTTTATAAAAGCAAAACTAATGACGAGGGGGAAAGCGCATGTTCTAAGACTGCATAGTATTTTATTCTTCATCCGTGACTAAAAACTGTATGCCCTTATGCAGGAGTCATCTTGCTTTTGCTCTCTAGAAAAAAAAAGGCAAGACTAAATGTTTTCATCCTGCAGAAAGCTCCTGTTAGAGAGATTTCACTTCTTGCCTCGTCACCCAAGAGCAAAGAGAGTGAATCTGGACTCTAGCATTCCTGGGTTGTATTCACCTGTTGCTGGGTTCTTCCATTCACCTCTCCCTGGGCCCCTCTGTTCACCTGTCCCTGAGCCTCTCTGCTCACCTGTCACTGGGCCCCTCCATTCACCTATCTCTGAGTTCCCTCTGTTCACCTGTCACTGGGCCCCTCCATTCACCTGTCACTGGGACCCTCCATTCACCTGTCACCGGGCCCCTCCATTCACATATCACTGAGTTTCCTCCATTCACCTGTCCCTGGGCCCCTCCGTTCACCCGTCACTGGACCCCTCTGTTCACCTCTCCCTGGGCTCCTCTGTTCACCTGTCACTGGGCCCCTCCATTCACCTGTTACCAGGCCCCTCCGTTCACCTGTCACTGGGCCCCTCTTGTTCACCTCTCCCTGGGCTCCTCCGTTCACCTGTCACTGGGCCCCTCCTTTCACCTATCACTGAGTTCCCTCTGTTCACCTGTCCCTGGGCCCCTCCATTCATCTGTCACTGGGCCCCTCCGTTCACCTGTCACTGGGCCCTTCCGTTCACCTGTCACTGAGTTCCCTCTGTTCACCTGTCACTGGGCCCCTCCGTTCACCTGTCACCGGGTACCTCCATTCTGTCTTTCCTCCGTGCAGCGATTGCAGATGCTGGAGATGCAGGAAGGAGTAAAATGCTGTCTCTGCCACTTGGCCTTCGCACTGATGCCTGCTTCCGACGGCAGGCTTGTCCCAGTGTCCGTCAGCATGCGTTTGCCATCCCGCCCAGGGGAGGGGCCCTGATGGCTCTTCCCTCAGCTGCTGTGAATCTGCTTGTGCAGCCAGAGGACTGTTCCCTGGACAGAAGGAGCCCCAAGCCCCAGAGGATGACTCCCAGGGGCAGCATCTCTGAGGGATGATGGGGGCTGCAGCCTGCAGGTCCCCGTGTGGGACCACATAGAGAGCAGCGCATGCTCTCCTCTCAAGTCAGTCCTGCAAAGTGTAGGAAGCAAGTTAACTGGTTTGCAGAGCAGTTTGTTGGGAACAATGGAGAACATCTCTGGTTGTTAGTAAATTGTCAAGCCATCATGATTTCAAGGGTGTCCAGAGAGCAAAGGAAGCAGTGGTGCTTGGACAGGAGAAACAGCCTTGTCCTCAAAGAGATTTAAGCATTGAATTGGGAAAGCAGTGAAACTCTGGAAGATGTGGCACAGTGTGTTCAGGTGCTCCGGCGAGTGGTGCACACCAGGTGCTCAGGTGCATAGTATAGACCAGGCGCTCCTTGAGAGTCTGCAGGTGCCTAGTATAGACCAGGCGCTCCTTGAGAGTCTGTAGGCAGGAGAGTCCAAAAGCAATGCCATCACCCTCCTCCGCATCCCCTTGCCTGCTCCTTGGTGTTCCTCATGGATAAACACCAGGGATCTGTATGGGAACATTCTTTTCTTTAAAATAATATGCAGATTACAATTCCCACATTCTAAGAAGGGATCAAACCAAATAAAAACATGCCCTTGCTTTCCTATCACTTAATTGGTAGCACATAAGAATGGGTCTTTAAATATCTTCCTTTTGAGGACATTGTCCCCCTAACGTCCTCTGAAATGGCATGGCTGCCACCCGGTCGGCTCCTGCGTTGGAGAACACTGCAGACCAATCGCGACGTTGTAGCTCTGAGAGCCGAAAAGTTCGCTGAGAGAATCAGGCAGTGGTTTCGCTGATCACGATGACACCTGAAGATCTGGGGCGATTTAGGATGACATAGCATCTGTCTCTGTGTGTCCCCACATAATGTCCTTGCATGTCACATGCTGAGCTGCTGAAGAGGAAGTCGAGAACAACATGGGGAGCCCGTTAAAGCTGAATTAGAGACGGAAGGTCGGCCACTATGTGCTGAAATTGCTGGAATTATCCAGAACGTATTTCACTGTGTCCAAATGTGTTCCTGACCGATGCGCGTCCAGCACCAGAGGACGAGGTGCGGGGCGGTGGTCGGGAGCGGTCACCTACGGCTCGTGAGCCCAGCTCCTCGCTCGTGACCACATTCACTCATGGCACTTATGACCCCGTAGTTCGTGCCCTCAAGGCTCTGTTTACCTCCTGTCGGGCCCTGCTTGCCCAGGGGGTCCCTCCCGCTGTGGTTCGAGTCGTAGCCCCCAGGCCCCACGCATAGTGGGGGCTTCACAATCACAGCAAGAATGGAATTTCTTCCAGTTCTTTTCAAAAATAAAAGCACTCTTTTAATAACAGATGCATACAAATTGCCATCACTATCAATCATCTCATTTTTAAAAGCCTGAAATACAATAGAGAAAAAGGTTTGATGTGCAACGCTTCATGCAAAATCTAACATCATTTGCGATACTCTTAGTGGGTGGCAGCCCCCGTGAACTCGGCTTCCGGTGTCGCCTTCAGTGGGACGGGGTTTCCACTAGTCCTCGAGCTCCTATGTCTGCCCTCATGCACGTTTCCGTGTGTGTCATGCACCCGCTCCTCATATTGCAAGAGAACAGGTGGACAAAGGGATGAAGATGCAGGCAGAAAAGATGGTTTCGATATTGCACATTTTGGAAGAGGGTCTTATTGCTGTTGCTGGTCTTCTGATTCTAAGAATGCCTCATCTTGGGGCTAACCAGTAGGCTTCACTGTAAAGAGTCAGTAGGTTTACTGGCCCCAGCCGAGGCGCACAGAGGGCTTGAACAAGGAGCCACCGCGTCTTCTCTGCACCATGACTCAGTGGCCCAGGCTGGCTCCCCCGCGGCCCCACGGCCAGGGCTCAGCTGGAGTGTTTTGCTCCAGCTCCACAGTGCTCTGACCCCAGAGGTCCCTCTCTGCTAGAGTCACAGCTGTTTAGCCAGCAACCCCTTCCCTGCCACAGACACCCCTCCCCCTCACCCCTATGCCTTTCAGGGCGCAGCTTTCTTTCCAAGGTGCTGGGCACTGAGGCTCGGGCCCAGGCCCCTCAGGAGGGCCCCCAGCCTCTCCGACCTGCTCACTGGCTTGCTGCCCATCACCTGCATCCTGGCTACTCCCCTTCGCTCACTGGCCCGCGCCAGCCGGGGACAGGGCTTGGAGACCTGAGGGGACCACAGCGTGAGCAGACACACCGCAGGGCCCATGACTTCCCGTGAGTCAGAGGACTCAACATGTCGGACACTAAAGTTTTTCTCTGCACACCCCCCTTTCTGACAACTGGGGGCAGCTCTACCTGCCCATCGGGAGGCTCGTCCCCAGCCGGACGTTCCCCCGGCAGAGCCCTCGTCACACAGGCTTGTGTCTCATCCTGTGCATCTGTGCTCGCTGAGGGAGAGACCCTAGACTCTCTCCCTGGGGGTCTGCCCCACAGCCTGCTTCATCCAGCCAACACAGAGACATGTCAAATGTGCCCCAAAGATAAATATTAACACTCAGTGACGCAATAGTCCGAATCCAATAGAAAAGGGTGATTCTACTTCTAATTGTCCATGATTGCCTGGGCCCCTCATTCCTGGAGGCAGCATCCAGTGGGGCCAGCCTGGCCCTCTTGCCCTCATTTTTGTGTGGGCCGGGGGAGGCAAGGGGTCATTGGCATTGACCCCGATTTGTGACCTGAGAGCAGTGGGGAAGGAGCTGTCCCAGGGCCAGGACCCGCTCAGGGTCAGGAGGCAGCTGCCTGGGCTCCAGGGCACACGGTGATCCGAGGACCGACCCCATGAACCCACGTTCCTCTGCTGGGACTTGGTGTCTTCCAGGTCACTGGAACTGGAAGCCGTGTCCTGTGGGAACGGCAGACCCTCTGCTCTGGAGACCTGCCCTCAGCCATCTTCTTCCCCTTCACTCTCCTCCCCGAGGGGGAAGCTATCAGTCTTTGTCCCCCGCAGGAGACGCTGTAGCCCTGGAGGCATGTGCAGTGGCAGGTCTTTCTGGCTTCGAGGGTCCGTGAGGCAGGCATTTTGGGGAGGGGGTGGGTCCCCGTCACCCTCGTGGTGGCCCCTGCCCTGGATAGCAAGCGTCATCCACGTGGCGGTCTCTATCATGCCAGTAGATCTCTGCGTCTACCGTCAATGCCCCAGGGGGGTGTGTGTGTGTGTTCATTCATTCTGTTCAATAGTCGTGACTGTGACCCTAAGCTCGCTCAGCTTCTCAAACAATTTTCTTTTTGGTTTTCCTTGATGTTGTACCTCAAAATGTGTTTCAAAAATGTCATTAAAGATCCACACAAGTGTCTCTAAGAGCCATTTAGAAACTAACTCTATTTAAAAAAAGAAAAAGAAAAAGAAACTCTATATAAATTTAACTCTGCTCGAAGCTAAAATTTGGGTGAAGAAAGCTCAAAATAAGAGAACCCAGATTATCTTGAGAATCAGAGTCTATTCCATGTGATTGGCAGGAACTATCATGGTGGCCTTCCCAGCGAGGACTTACAAAGGGATATTTAGAATAAACCAAATGATCTCCCTTAAAATTTCAGAATATTATTTGTTTTTCTAAACAACTGGTCTCTTTTTTTTTTCCAGAAGGGTGGTAATACCTTGGCTAGAAAACATTTAGGAGAAAGTTAGTGGTGCCAAAAACAAATGATTCTTCACACACACACGTGATGCTTTTCATCACAGAATTGCAATCAGTTAGATGACATTTGTCCCAGCAGCCTAGATGTTGGAGGAAATTTTACGTATTTATTTTATTGGATTTTTTTCCCTAAACTCCCTTGTATATCACCTTGTCGAATCAAATAAGGACAATGAGTTCCAAGTCTTCCCAATCTCAGATGTTGCGTGCTCTCTTTATCAGGTGTTCCTGGTGAGGAAGACCAAGGGATCTGATGCTGGGCAGCTATATGCAATGAAAGTTCTTAAGAAAGCTACCTTGAAAGGTGAGCATTTCACAAGGGGGCTGGCTGTGTTTGAGATGCCAACTGTGGTTCATGCTCTGCCGACTGTTTGCGTAAATACACGTTCTATTTCGTATCGCATGATTTCTGAAGTTGTCTCTGAAGGAGTATATCAGACACGTTACTCTCAGACTGACGATAAACAGTATAAACATTTCCCTGGACATTTAACATATCCCTGCAAAATTTCCACAATTTTCAGAGAGAAAGCCATATTGCATAAATACCATTCTCCCACATATGTCCGGCTGTGGTGTACGATTTGGAAAATAGCTCATCAGGGAAGAAAGCAGAAGCAGGTCATATGGATGCCTGTGGACTGCAACTCAGCCTGAATCCTCAGTGAGACTGGATTGCTCAGTTTCAAAAAAACGTGTCAAAATAAAACCACATCCAAGATCCCCATTCCTGGCTCGCAGTCTCATAGCCAACAGCACGGGAGAGCTGAGCACCTGCTATGCTCCGATCCCCGCCCGCTCTCCCCGTTGGTGAGGGAGGGGCTCGTCCCCTAAGCAGTGTAAGATGTCCCAGCACACACAGCGGGCCCCGGGCAGGTGCGGCAGAGTTTATTGGTCATATACACTCATCAGCCTGGGGAGGAGCAGAGAGAGGAGCAGAGCCACCGAGGACAGGCTGGAGGAGGCAGGCTTTATAGTAACAAGAAGGCAAGGTGGCCCCCGGTGCCCGCGGAGGATGTGCTGGGCCTGTTTGAATCATTCTGTAAGCTGGTAGGGAGCTGAAGCCTGGTGAGGACCAGATGGGGGTGTAGCTGCTCCAGCTTATCCAGGAACTGCAAGGTGGGGAGCTATCTGTCAAGGGCAAGGGGCTCTGTGAGGGTCAAAGATGTCGAGGCCGCATGTGTGTTTTTAGGTCTTAAGACAATGTCCTCAGCAAGTACATTCAGGGGGCGATACAAGGAATATAACATTCTCTGCACACACGTCACTTACTATTGGCTGGCAAATAAGATAACCAACAGTTTAGGCCAGGAAATACGTAAACCATATAAATATAGACTTGCACATCCTAGGTATTCCAAGGAGAGCAAATGTTCTTCCAAAGGAGGTTGTTCAAGGCTGGGACCTTAAATGGTTCCTTTTCCCTTTGATCACAACTCTCCCTTCTTCCCCTCAAATACGACCTCACCGTCCCCTGCCCCTGGGAGGAAAGGGAGGAAAGTCGGAGTGACACTGGAACCGCTGGAAGGGAATCTGCAGCCATGCACCGGCTCTGGAGGTGCGAAGTCCAGTCAAGGAGCTCGACTTTGCTCTGTTAACCCGCTGCTCAGCCTGCACTCCGTCAGCGTTAACCTTGAACTCTCAGCTCGTGCCAAGCACTCCAGCTCAGTGATTCACCCTGCATGGATGCACATCTCCACATTTGTTTGTAATCCAACCCAGTGTCCTTGAGAAAGTGCCCTGGGCACAGTGTTACGTGGGTCAGACAGGACAGAAAGCTGTGTCTGCAGAGCGATCATCATGTTGTTAAATGCATGAGCATCTCCGTCAGTGCAGGTCCGTGCGTATATGGGCAGGTAGGAGAGACACGTCATGCTAGTAGGAAGTAGGCCAAAATGAAAACAGTCTCAAGATTACTGATAACTTTTATTTTCCTCCCTATACTCTATATTTTAAGTTCTCAACAAAAATAAAACATGTTTGACTTCTTATAATGTAAAGTTATTTGTAAAATACTCTGGAGCATGTGCTTGATGATGTAAAATTGTATTTATGCGTGAGAATGAGCCACATAAGTGTAAAAGAATAGGAAGATTTCCCATGTCCTTGTGCTTCTTTAAAAGCCGTCTTTCAAACAAAACATTATTTGACATCCTTTACTGTTTCGGCTTTCCATACTGGTCCACCACGGAAGAATAGATTTTTTTCCAGAAATGCAATTGACATTTATTTTCTTAAGAGACAATAAAAAGGTGGTATATGTATATACAATGGAGTATTAGGCAGTCATCAAAAAAATGAAATCTTGCCATTTGCAATGACATGGATGGAACTAGAGGGTATTATGCTGAACGAAATAAGTCAGAGAAAGACAAGTATCATTAAGATCTCACTGATATGTGGAATTTAAGAAACAAAACAGAGGACCATAGGGGAAGAGAGGAAAAAATAAAACAAGGTGAAATCAGAGAGGGAGATAAACCATAAGAGACTCTTAATCTCAGGAAACACACTGAGGGTCACTAGAGGGGAGGGGAGTGGGGAGATGGGGTAACTGGGTGATGGGCATTAAGGAGGCCATGTGATGTAATGAGCACTGGGTGTTATACGCAACTGATGAGTCACTAAACTACCTCTGAAACTAATAATACATTATATGTTAATTAATTGAATTCAAATTAAGAATTTTTAAAAAGAAAGTAAAAAGATTTACAAAGCAGTGCTTCGAGTCATTGGAGGACCGAGTATGTGCAGGAAGGAGGCCAGGTGTCTGTGTGCACCAGAGGGAGGGGGCGCTGAGGCTCTCTGAGCCTCCCTCCTTCCTCACTCATGGAAGAAGAGGCTTGGCTCAAAGGATTACTGAAATCCACGTGAGCTCCACCACCTCTGCATTCCACGAGCCCAAGTTCTTCAGATCCTCTCCACCTTCACGTGGGCCCCGGTTTGCAAGCTGACTAGTCATCCCACAGAGTGTTCGAGAGAGACAAGGAATGCACGGTGACCGTGGGGGTGACGCTCCCCACTCACCAGCGACACCCGAAAGTACAGACAACCCCCCAGGGCGAAAACGCGAGGAATTCGAATAGTGAAATCACACTGAGAAGGTAAACATGAAAAGGGGGCGGAGGACTTGCGGAAATTGTCATAAAACTCCAGATTGTTTCTCAAAAACACGGGTGACTGTCGTGTGTGCAGAAGAGAGAACTGTTGTCAGTGACATTCCAGATAACTTGACAGAAGAATAATGGTTTCTGACAGCTCTGTTTTATCTTTACATACCTTTGGAGCTGTCAGGCACCTGCCCCTTTCTTTAAGGAGGCGGCACATCACTCATAAGGGAAATGTCAACTGCTCAGCATCTGAGGGTGTGACGAGCTGGACGCCCCCCTCCCCAGCCCCCGCCTGTCTTCAGCACCTCCTCCCGCCTTGCAGGGCAGGGCTGCTTGCTTCCTCCTGGCTTAAGGACCCTTTGCAAATGTTTCCCTTCTTTCCTAACTCTGTATTCAGTCCTCAACACTGAGTTGTTCCAGTAATAATTCCATATAAAGCATTCCAAACATCACGAGTCCAAAGGCTGATGCCCCGTTCGTGTTGTAAGGGAATGGGGCTCAAATGACCGTAAACATGGTCCCAAGCATGAGACCAGGAATGAAGACAGCTGGTCTCCATCCCCTGGTTAGTGAGTCAGCAAGTAGGGACCGCCGCCCATGTTAGTAACAGTGGCTCCCAAGAGTGGCCCCAGCTGGAATCACCTGCGAGACTTCCACGGCTTCTGCTGCCGGGGGCCACCCCCGCGGTTCTGGGTCGGTTGGTCTGGTTGGGTGTCAACACGAGAAGGGAGAGGACCCCGATACTGCGGTCGGGAGCACACACCTGGGCCCTGGGGCGCGTCTTGCTTCACCTCTGCGGGCCGTGTCGCGGTGGGGAGCCTCTCCCTCCTACTTAGAATGGGGTGATGCCCGTGAGAGTACCTGCCTCGTGGTGTTGCTGATGTGAGAAATACTTCCACGGTGTGCATCAGGTGCTGCAGGCACGGCGAAGGCCAGGGTCAGCTGTCCTCAGCCCTGCTCCTTTTTCCCATGAAACCTGGAGATGCGTTAGGGCTTTTCCTGTCTAGATTTGGGTAGGTCTGATTGCGTGCAGGAGTGAGGAGGGAGGTTGGACATAAATTGCCATCTGGTTAGAAAGAATTCCGTCTTCCTCCGGCCCCAGGGTCTGTAGCTACCACCACGTTCGTTAATTGCCACGAAGGACCGGAAGCTGCACGGGGGCCCAAACGCACGGCCCGCGGCAGAGCTCCTGGTTAGCACTCTCTCCTTTCCCCGGGGCCATCCTCCACCGCGTGGAAGGGCTTCCTGCATGAAAGAGTTCTTCTTTGCAATGGCAGTTTCCTGATAGGTCTTCACCTGTGTTTTCACGCAGAACTCATTTTTCAACCATCTTCCCTATAAGTCAACTTTCTAAGCCCAAAGGTGGGCATTCCCTGCTTTGAAGGAAATGAGTGTTATTCTGTCCTGTCCTATTGATTCTAAAGGGAAAAATACATTATTCTGGCAAAATCTCTTTGTTGAGCAAGTTCCGTGACTCCTGGCCGGTTATGGTTATGGCAAATGTGTTTGTCGGCAGGGGCGGGAGGGCCGCCAGCCATGAGGACGGAGGCCGTGGGGGGACCTGGCTGCTTCCAAGCTCGTCAGAGCACCGACTGGGGCTGTTCTGCTCATCGTTCATGCTTTCTTTATGACGTAGAACTCTGATGACATCCCCGGGACTGTCAGCAGATGGGCTGGGAGCGCTGGGTGTGCGGTGGCCGGGGTGGACACGCACGGTTACATTCATCCTGATTACGGCGTTTGAGCTAGTCCCCCGTCTGACTCAGGACAGGTGGCCTCAGACCTCAGAACGCTATTTCCCGCACCGTTATATTGATTCTTTTTCTCTTACACTGATACGATTCATTCTAAGACACTGACTTGCTCAGAAACAGCTTCAATTAACGCCTTAGTTTGGACAGATTTTGTTTCCAGGCAAATTCATGAATGTCATTTGGCTCACATTTGGAGAATTGCCAATTCCAGGGGTGGGGGGTTAGGAAGGTGGGAGGAGAGTAAAGCAAGTTGCAAGCACACGTTCTGAGTGCCCCTCCTGGCGTCACGGTCCTCACTAAGGCACAGAGCAGTGACGCGCTCGCCATCGTCCCATGGTTTGCAGCTGTGGAATCCAGTGCTCCTCCTGTGATAGCAGGTGTCAGGGGCCCAGCCTGTCCCCTCACACACCCAGGCTGTCATTTCCATATCAGGAAGCCACGGCCGGCCAGTTGTCCTTAGGGCCTTCAGGATTCGGGGGTTATTTCCCAGCACGTGGTCTGGGACAGAAAGTAAAATGACAATGACTCCCCCTCACACTTCCCTTGCTTGTCTGTCTCGGGCCTCCTGGAGGCCCCCGTACCTTAGATAAACATCATCCATAGGGAACAGGCACGTTATCCTACAGCGCCTGTGTACTTTGGGGTCCTTCGTCTGTTTGTTCCTACCAGGACTGTTTCTTGGCTTGTAGATAGGTTATAAAGTAGGAAATAGATGACTGTCCCTCCTTGTCATCGTAATGCCTGTGCAGTGTAAATGCGGAAGAGAAACGGGCTGGGGATTCATCCACAAAAAGAGTCTTTAATCAAGAAGTGACTTAAGTAACCATGTCCCCCTCTCTTTAAATAACCTGGTAAAGAGAAAAAGACAAATCTTGGGGAGTGAGGCCTTGTATGGTCACCAACATGGTTACCAGTTTTTAATTTTTATCATGTATAGTTTTCTTCCTTTCTTTTTTCTCTGGACTAAAGAATGGTACAGAGTTTTGGCCAGCAAACACGAGCAACACAACGTCTCATGGGAGGCCACTTTTGCTGTGAATTTGACCTTTGAAGATTAAAATGTATTGTGCGAGGACAGATTTTAGTCTCACCCAGAAGACTGCTTGGGGTATAATTTCAGGCCCAGTGAGTTTTTGTGGGCAAGGGAAGGAAGCAGTGAGGAGTGGTCACGGCGCTGAGCCGATCCTGAGCTCACCTCCCACCTGCGTGTGGACTCCCATCCTACTCGAGCATTTCCGACTAGCGCTCTCAGAATGGACTGGCCATTTCTCGGGGAGTCCGGGAACGTGTATGAGGGTGGGAATGGAGGTTGAACACCTCTCCACTCCAAGGTGCCAAGCCATTAAGCTGGCCGGCAAAAGCAGGCCTTGCATTTTGGTTTCTCACTTGACGGGACATCTCAAAGGACTATGGGTTTTGAGATATTCTGTTACTACGGAAAGGGGCATTCGCCACCTTTTTAACCCCTAAAACTCCAGAACAGGCCAAGTGGTTGAGTAAACAAATTAACAGGTTGGAATGTCTTAAACTTTAAATTCTTCATGAGCACAAAGGAGTAGATACATCTAAAGTTGTCTAAAGGAGGGTGTTGCTTGGAAGTCATGAAGATGTTGGTAATTGCACAATGCACCTCCTCCCTGGTTTTCCTGGGAAGGAAACGGTGCCCTTCACTATAGGGTGAATTTTTGGGCATCTCCACATTCATCTTAGTGCTTGGGGCTGCCACAGGCCATGATGGCTGAAGGACACATGAAGGTCACAGCTGGCCCCAGGGGATGCCGAAGGCCGTACAGACCAAAGCCAGTCGTGAAAACCACGTCCCCCTAACCCTCCACGCTGCAGGGCAGCCACAGTTACAGGGTTGGTCAGAAATACAAAAAGTCTTCATTTATCCCCAATACATACGGTTTATTAATGAGTCTCAAAATAGCTTAGAACATTTTTCTTTTTACATCCGTGGTAGCAAGCCCCACTCAGTTCCAGACTCACCTGTCAAATACCAGGAATAAAAGTCCCAGGGAGATAACGTGGCCTGACCCCAGGTTCTGCGCCAGCCTAGAACCGCCCAGCCAGACGGCTGCTGGCGTTTCGCTCCGGCCGGCATGATGGTCTCTAGTCTCAGCTCGCGACGTCTCTCCCAGGTTCTGTGACTCACTGACACCGTAGCAATGCAGGGATGGAGGAAGCACCTCTCTGGGCTTCTTTTTTATGCGTCTAGGTCTTAGGAATCAAAATCCCCCGGCGCCTGAGCTGTCCCAGAGGCAGCCTGGAGACCACACCAGGCGGCGACGCGTTTGCTGTCCATGCCCGGGTCTTTCTTGGTGCCAGGACGCTCCGTGGCTGCATCACGTGGCCGAGCCGCCGGCCCAGGCCTTTCCAGCCATCCCGGGCTCCGGCCCGAGAGCGACCAGCGGGGCGGGGAGAGGTGTCGGGGAGGGCGGGGCGTGGGCTCTGCTCGGCTGGACAGAATCCGCAGACCTGGGGAGCGATGGGCCCCCGCACGTGGTCTCGCGGCCGGGGGGCACCACTCTATGGAACCACTGCCCTGCGGGTCCCTGGACACGGACGGTCAGGGACGCCGTGTCAACGCTGACGAAACCGTGCCCCGTGTGAACACAGCCTGTTTCCTGGCACCTGGGGAGGAGCCGTGCACACCTCCGGAGTTGCTGTCATCGCGTGTGAGTGTGGACGCGTCTCCCCAGCTGAGCTGTTAGCTCTGTCTCTACAATCACTCAGGGCTCCTGCATTTATGGAGCTTCCTGGCCCTCGTCCTGTTTGCCCCACACAACCTCTACGTGCTTTGCTGGCCTTTTAACGTTACAATCTCTCGGATGGCCAGTCTGTGGACGTTTGTAAGTCAATCTCTCCCTCTTCCCTGTGTGCAATGTCTCCATTGTTTTTATGAGACAGATCCCCCCCCCCCGGACGTCAGATGGCCATTCCTCTTTGTTATCATTTTCATGGATTGATTTTTTTTTAACACTTAACTCTTTAATAGATCTGGGATTTATTTTTGTGTGAAATGTAGGGAGGAAATTTGTTTTCTGCTGTAACTTAACAGTTCCTTGGAAATTTAAATGTAAGATCTTTTTCTAATTTTTTCACCAGGCTTCTTAAGGCCTTTGGTTTCCATTACCAACACAGAATTCGGATATATGACTAAACAGTCTTCCTCACGCCAAACAGATCTAAGACAATGGTAAGATCAATCCTATTTAGAGGATTTTTAGATGCTCTGAACCAGTGTTGAAGACTAAGCCTTGTGAGGAGATGCTAGGTGGGTGCAGGAACGCGGTGGCCCCTTTCCTTAGCTACTCTGCTTCCCCGGATCTTGTCGGGGGACGGTGGATGGAGCAGAGACTTCTCCCAGAGGAGCACGCACCTCAGGGGACAGAAGACTGCCGTCTCGTGGCCCTGTCAGCGTGGCCCGCTCCGCTGAGGTAAAGACACCCCAGGAGGCTAGCCGGATGCAGCGATGAGCTCCTCGCTGTGAGGAGGCAGCCCAGGCCTGGGACATGGTGACAGGTGTAGGTCCACATAGCAGGTGGCTTAGAAAGGCTTCTAACTGCATTAGGAGGGACAGTCACTCACGGGATGTGCCCGCAGCTGATGGCTCTGCCCTCGCCGCGGTGTCTCTCCTGCTTCCCCAGACCCCGTCCCGGCTCCCCCACATACGGAGAGGCCTCCGGGGGCACCCCTCACTGCCGTCTCTGCACACGGCTCCCCAATTCTTACTCGCTGGCGGCAGTCGGCAGCTTTGCCTGGTCGTGCTGCACGGAGGAGAGCGACACACAGTGGACAGGGAGTGGGCAGGAGGAGAAAGAAACTCCAGGCCAGGCGGGGAGAGCTGTGCCTTCACCGTCCAGAGGTCCCATTTCTGAGGAGCAGGGGGACAACCCTGTCCCGAGGTCAGCGTCCCCTGGCCTCACGAGGAGCCCGTGCTCTGCCTTTGGCACCTGCATCTCTGCATCCTGCTGTCTGCCTTCTGTTTACGTGGAAGACAGAGAGGACACTGAGCAAAGCCTAGCTCACCCGACGGTGACTCACAAATGAGAAACAGGAAGGCAAGACTAAAGTCTGCACCACAACCTCCTAAAAGGCTTGCACGCAATGACCATGCCCACAGAGGGGAAGAGGATCTGAAACTCGGGGCTCAGGGCTCAGCGATGCGAGGCTGCATTAACTAAAACGCCCAGTGACCGGCTTCACTGTGAGCGCCATGCTCCACTCAGTTCCTGGGGCGATGGTCCCCACACGTGGCTCTTGCTCACAGCTTGTTTCCAGCCAACGCCGCTTTGTGTCTCCTTTGTGTCCCAAGGGTCTGTGTTCTCCTCGAGGCTGGCGTCTGTTTCCAGCAGGGACGGTGCACCCCACCCCGGCGGGCCGCGCCCCCAACCGGCCTGGCCTGGAGCACCGCTTCTCTCTGCAGCAAGCCTTGTCTGCTCTCCGTGAATGCAGGGCACATTGTGTTTATCTGTTCATCGTTGATAGGCGCTTGGGTTCTTTCCACCTGTGGGCTGTTGTGAGTAATGTGGCTGTGAACATGGGTGTGCAGGGACCTCTGTGAGTTCCCGTCTTCAGTTCTTTGGGATGTAAACTAGGAGTGGAATTGCTGGGTCACATAGCAGTTCTGCGTTTAACTTTTGAGGAGCAGCCACTTTGTTTTCCAGAGACTGCGCCATCCTACGTTCGACCAGCTCTGCACAAGTGTTCTGACTGCTTGCTCTATCCTCCCCAATGCTTGTCATTTCCCCCTTTATTTATTACAGCCATTCTTTGGGAAGCATTTCCCAAATAAAACTTTAAAAGTATGTATCACAAAGCCAAAATAGGGATGGATTAAATGCCTTGTCCAGTAATACAATATTTATACTGGTCCTTGGTAGGAATATTGGAGGAGATTTTCTCCCTCTGCTCACATGGGGTGGTACAAAGTCATTGCCCTTGGTGAGTCAATTTGCTTGTGGGAATCTTGGGGTTATTCTTATTCTCAAGCAGTGATCCTATTTGGCTTGTTTATTTTTGCCTTAAAACTAATTCCATCTATATTCTCAGATGGCTACATTTTGGACAATGTCAGCATCAAAAAGAATAATGATGTAATTGGTTAAAACACACTAATTTTTTAAAAAATCCCTAATGCCTACTTATCCTCAGGGACAGAGAGAAGCAATCTTCCTCTTGATTTCCAGTTCGTCAGAAGTGAGAAGATCCCGGGCGCCTGAGTGGCTCAGTTGGTTAAGCGACTGCCTTCGGCTCAGGTCATGATCCTGGAGTCCCGGGATCGAGTCCCGCATCGGGCTCCCTGCTCAGCGGGGGGTCTGTTTCTCCCTCTGACCCTCTTCCCTCTTGTGCTGTCTCTCATTCTCTCTCTCAAATAAATAAAAAAAAAATCTTAAAAAAAAAAAAGAAAAAAATGAGAAGATCCCCATTTTGCAGCCCTAAATGACTCAAGCAAGGATCATTCATATGCATATGCTAACACTCTTGGATGAAGGAGTATTAGGGGCCCACAGCTCACTTGTTTTAGAAGAAAATGCTTTATGACCCGGTAATTTCTTTAACAAGAATGGCATCACCTTCTCTATCAAATACCACCCTGTAGGTTACTTATTACTTACAAAGGGACATGCCGGTCCTTACAGTAAGAGATTGATGACTTGGCACTTTAATCACATCATCAAATTTAGCATCACCTAGAGAGGGTCCCGCAGCACAGCTCACCTGCTACAATCAGAGGTACACAGCATCACCATTTGCTGAAAATGTTTAGCCTCCATCTTATAAAGCCTCCAGACCTAACTTCAGTTTGCAAGAAATAAAGAAGTTAGAGCCACCAGTTAAGCAACAATCAGACAAACCCAGAATATGGAACAATCTACAAGAAACTGGCCTGGCCTGACCAAAAAGTCCACAAAATATGAAGAAGAAAAAAAAAAAAAAAAAACAACCCAAACTGTGGGACCATTCTATTCTAGAATAAAGAAATATAACAACCAAACGTAATGTGTGAACCTTGACTGGCTCCCACATTGGGAAAACTAACAGCTGTAAGTGACATGGTGGGGGGTGTTGACCATGGATTGGGTATTAGATGACATTGTGGAATGATTGTTAATTTCCTAGAGGTGACAGTTGTCTCAGGAGTTCTGTAAGAGACTGTCCTTACTCCTAGGAAATGCTGCTTGCAAACACAGCTAGGAGTCAAGTATCACAGTGTCCATGATTTTGTGTCAGAATTTTGGCTACAATGTATGTACGTGTGAAGAGAGAGACACACAGAGACAAAGACCCAGAAGGGACGCACGTGTATCAGAAAGCCCACAGCTGTTGACTCTAGGTGGATGATTTAAGGGTGATCATTATCCTACTGTTTCAACTTTTGTGTCTGCTTGAAAATTGTTGTAACAAAACATTGGGGGAGGTTATTTGTAGCTAATGTTTTATGTTCCCTGTTCTCTAGAACCCCATTTCTGCCTCCTGAAAGCCTTTGTTTTTCTGTTTTGCAGTTCGGGACCGAGTCAGGTCGAAGATGGAGAGAGATATTTTGGCAGAAGTGAATCACCCTTTCATTGTAAAGCTTCATTATGGTAAATAGAGTAAAACATAACCTACTTTTGAGAGGACCTAAGCAACCTTCCCCAAATCCAAGGAAAATGAAACAGCACTGGGTCAGGAGAAGAGCCCTCCCTGTCACGGGGCCTGGCCTGTAGGGTGTGGGGCTGTCTTCCCTCTGCAGCCCCATGATCTCTTCTGCATTTTTCCGCTCTGAGGGAGCAAGATGCCCTGTTTTAACCAGAGACTAAAGTGAGGGGGCTATACTTTGCTACTAATTAAATTATCATCATTGATAAAGTAGTAAAAAAATAAATAAAAGGTCTCTTGGCCTAGATTGGGGTGAATCTGTGACATATTTTTGTGCTGTTTTAGAAGAAAATGCTTTATGACCCAGTAATTGCTTTAACCAGAATGGCATCACCTTCTCTATTTTAAGTGAATACTATGTTTCAAGCATTTTAAAGAGAGTAGCTCATTGAACCCTCAAAACTTTCTTTCAAGGGAGGTTACTGTTTCTGTTTCCTGGAAGAGAAATGAGACACAATCAAATAAGAGTGATTCTGGTGGCCACATGCGTGCGGCACCCACAAACTCCTCTGAGTTCGCTTTCTATCGTTTCCCTCCTCGGGGAAGCAGTAAGTGAAATCTTCAAACTCAAAATAATGAACGAGAGGCGCCAGACGGCATTAACTCTTACTGCCCTACCGAATAATTAATATGAGGGAAATATAGAAGAAGGAAAAAAAAACCCTACCTTGTTGGTTTCAAAGGCACCGGGTGTGGGGGTTGTCCGAGACATTTCCACGAGTCAGGACGAAGCAAAGGTGTAAGCCGTGCTCAGAGGTAGGAGGGCAGAGGCTTCTCGCTCTTTGCTGGTTACCTTCTGATATTTCTCAGAAAACACTTCAGTCTTGTGTAGAAAGTGTGTGGCTTATGCTTTCAAAGCCAGTAGGAGTGACGGTGGCTGTGAATTTGCTGGGAGGCTCGGTGGCCACAGGCAGGTGCCCGAGCTCTGTCCTGCTGCCGCCCAGGGAGGCCGACCCGACCTCCCCCTCTCACAGCTGCCTGTGACCCCACTGTCAGATCCAGTCCCATGTGTCACTTTGGCTGGTTTCCAGGGGGTTCTCTGAAGAAGAAACAGCATCTTTCAAGGATTTCTAAATGTGTCTTCCATGTCAGCTCTGTGGCTGATCAAAAGATACTTGTTCTCCTTCTGCCTGTCAAGCCCTAGGAGAGAGGATTGAATCCATACTTCACTTTATATGAGTCTGACAAAGATTTTTTAGTGAGAGGCTGTTTCTGAAACCCTAACACGTATCATGTTTCTAGTATTTTCTTTTAGAAAATAAAAAGTTTTCAAGTAAGCAGGGATATCAGGACCCCCTGCAGCCACACTTCCTAGGTATGTAAGATAGATGCCAAGTGATAGATCATCAATCACATCGAACTGAGAATCAAGAGTCAATGGTGATTGGTTTCTCTTAACCCTCACATGCACA
Organism: Neomonachus schauinslandi; assembly: GCF_002201575.2. Classification (NCBI taxonomy): domain Eukaryota; kingdom Metazoa; phylum Chordata; class Mammalia; order Carnivora; family Phocidae; genus Neomonachus; species Neomonachus schauinslandi. The sequence continues at coordinate 2,859,883 of NC_058410.1, forward strand.
CTCAGCCCCCTTTGGAGCAAGGCACGCCTGGCTAAATGGTGGGCAAGACTGGAAGTATAAACAGCAGGCCCATAATCATAGTTCATGGTGATCAAACCTAGAACATGGGCCCCATTTGCCATGATGTACGATGCATGGGGCCGACCGGTCACCAACACCTCCATGAAAGAAGAGGTCAAATGATGGGTTGCCTTGACCTGGAGCTGTACAGAATGCAGCTCCATGAAGGAAAGGAGGCTTGCCCACACCGGGTCAGAGCCATCATCCGGCTCCTCACCAAACACCTCACCATGGTGCCCAGAGCCCAGCATGGGTAGTGGTGATAGTGAGAGCAGGTTGGAACCTGCAGATATGGGCCTCCATGTATTTTCCATCCCCTCTGTGATTAAAAAAGGAAGGGGGGACCAAAGGAGAGGAGAAGAAAGAAGAGAGGTGACCCTCTGGACTCTTAATAGAAGTGGGGGACACAGACAGACTCATTCCTGCCGACCCTTTCCTGGAGTTCCGCCCCGACAAGGCCCTCCCCCCTCTCCCCTGCAGCCCGGCTCCAGCCCTGTTTCTGGAATGTCCGGCACTGCAGCCTGCTTGTGTTCTCAGACCCCTGGGATGCCAACCCTCTCTCCTTCCACAGCCTTTCAGACGGAAGGAAAGCTCTACCTGATCCTGGACTTCCTGCGGGGAGGGGACCTCTTCAGCCGGCTCTCCAAAGAGGTACGCGGGGCAAAGAAGGATGGCGAGCTCTCGAGGGAGGTCTGTGTGTGGTGTGCGTGCTGCAATTGTGTACAAATGGTGTGAATGCCGTCAGTATGTGTGAGAGTGTATGTGAGTGTGTATGCTGAGTGCGTGTGTGTGTGGTATGTGTGCTGTGTGTGTGAGTGTGTGCATGTGGTGTGCATACTGTGTGTGAGAGAGTGTGGTGTGCATGCTCTCAGTATGTGTGAGAATGTGTGTCTGTCAGCGTGTGTGCTGTGAGTATGTGCGCTGTGGGGTTTACATGGTGTGTGTGGGATGTGTGTGCATGTGAACATGTGTGTGTATGTGCATGAATGTGTGCATCTGTTTTAAAGAAGTCACACAAGTGATACGGAGAAGTGATCTGTTGTCCTTGAAAGATCATAAGCAAACAGGTGCTTCCGGGCGCCGGGAAGCGCGCCGACCCCCGTGGGGAGCAGACGAAAGCAGAGGTGGGTTTAGAGTAGCAGCTGGGGGACTGTTTCCCAGTATCTCACCTTCCGTCGTGGGAAGATGCTGGGAGCACGCTGCCCACACGTCCCGGGAGGTGCTTCCGGAGCATCTAGTCGGGTCTTCCCACGGGAGGGGAGGTCTCCGTGACCGCTTCAAGCCCGGGGCTTGTCCTTGCCCCCACAGTCCTGATATGGGAATTGTCCAGACTGTCACGCAGGGCAACACGACAGCTCTCTGGGCCCTAATTGATGTGAAGAGCTCTCTGCTTCATGGCGTGGAGGAAACCAGCCTTCTTCCTGCCTGAGGCAACAACAGCACTGGGCTTAAATCCCAGCGGCTCTGAGCAGTTCCTTCACACGGAGCCGACGGTGATGAAGGCAGCCACGCGTCGGATGGCACCTCGCCCAGGTCTCCAGTCCCTCTGGTGCCGTCTTACCCAGCACAGCCGGGTTGATTTAACTGGGATGGTGTGTTCAGACTGCCCTCTCCCCTTCTCTCTCCCTCCCACTTTTTGGCCAGGAGACCCTTCAATCCTGCATGGACCTCCAAAGTGAGCAACAGATCAAAGTGGAGCAGGAGGACAGGGGTGCCTGGGTGGCTCAGTTGGTTAAGCAACTGCCTTCGGCTCAGGTCATGATCCTGGAGTCCCGGGATCGAGTCCCGCATCGGGCTCCCTGCTCGGCAGGGAGTCTGCTTCTCCCTCTGACCCTCCCCCTCTCGTGCTCTCTGTCTCCCATTCTCTCTCTCAGATAAATAAATAAAAAATCTTAAAAAAAAAAAAAGTGGAGCAGGAGGGGGGTCCCAGGGCCTGCGGGCTGCTCTCTCCCTCCGGTTTTTAAGGGTCCCTCAGACAACGCACAGCTGATGCAGTGAGCTCCTTTTATACAGGCTGAAAGCCCAGGGCTGGAGGACTCAGATCCCACTTCCACAACCAGCCGTCCTGGAGCAGGTGTCTGTCTGGTCCCTGCTTGTGCTCACATGTTCCCAGAGGGCAGAACTACGAGCATCTGCCCGTCTGCCGCCTACTAAGTACTGATTTCCCTTACCCTCTCAGACCACGTGGGGTTTGGTTTCGTCCAGTGTCTGGCACCACACACCCTGTCACAGGTTTCTTGACCAAATGGCAGCAGTAGTTAGCAAAAAGCCCTGTGTGGCCTCCCGAGGGGAACGCGGGTCCCCCCGACACCTTTATTTCAGAATAAAGGTAAAGTCGTCAAGTGTGGGCACAGCAGATTCTCAGAAACGACGTGGGACAGTATCCTCCTCCCGTCCTCTCAACAAGGCCGTTGGACAGCATTCTGCCGTGTGTGGGTCACTGTCCTGACTTCCTTCAAGGACGCACCTCATGGGGTGTTTCATTTCTGCACACTCTGTCACTTGGACTTGGGGACTATCCTGAGATTTGCCCTAAGAACTGGACAAGTGGATAAATAAGGTTGCACTCTGAGCACAGACCTGCAGACAAGCCGTGGTGGTTATCCAGAGAGAAAAAGTCAGATTCGAGAGAATATGACAGCTAGCAGAATCGGACTAAAAGTTAGCCCACAGACTATGTTGACCAACTTAGAAAAGAAACGCCCAGCCAGGAAGGGCGCCTGTTAAGCACGGGAGAGAGAACAGGAGGTTCCAAAGGCCAGAAGGGCCATGAGGGTTGACACCTCCCAGAGGTGACCGCCCAGGACCACAGGGCGTGAGTCCCGGCGCCGATGGGAAGTGCCCCTTCTGTGGAATGGATGGGCCCCACCTGCGCCAGCCTGACGTGGTCACCATCCTCTTCCCCAACGGCCCTTATTCTAACTCTGTGCGTCCCAGGCAGCCCGCTGAGTCTGTATTGATTCTTTCTGTGTCTGTGTTCAGAGAGAGAATTCAGTCATCATACACAATTCCAGTGTCGATGACATTGATTTCTCATGGTGAATGTAAAAACTGGTTTGTGCTAACAAATCTGCCTTTCTAGAGGGTGACTTTAAATATTACACGCTGATTCTAACAAGCACGGGAGGAATGGAAACGTCCCCCAGACGATGGCTTTGAAGGGTGCTGGGCGCCTGGCCTGGTGAATGCGTCAGCTCACCTGAACCAGGATGCCCGACTCGTGGACCCTGACGCCCACGGGTCCCTCTCAGCCAGCCTCCCCTGGCCCGGGTGCCTCACGGACTCTACGCCCCGTAAATGTTGTTTTTGCTAGAACTCGGCCCACTTTGGGTAGATGGAAGGGAGTGGGGACGAGATCCCGGATACGTTCTCAGTAGCCCTTCCTCAGCCCTTCGGGGTGTCGCTTCACATCCGAACCGCTCATATTAAAATATCAAGCCCAGAGCTCCGTGATTCCTGGAGGCGAGGAGGAGGAGGAGACTAAGTGCTCCACTTACGGGCTAATTAACCATCTTTGTAGGGAACTGCTCTTCTGCCTTCACTGATCTCCAGACTAGAAAGAGAGCTCATTTTTCCATTGTGAGAGCCAGCAGAGTGTTACGGGGGAGGGGAGCCTGTGATCTTCCGCAGAGCAGGACTGAGCCCAGTGCACTTTGCGGGGCTGACTCATGATGTTCTCTGGCAGAGCTCTTCAAAACAAACCAGCCACAGAATAAGCCAAACAATCTTGTTCTCGCTTCCTAGGTGATGTTCACCGAGGAGGATGTCAAGTTCTACCTGGCTGAGCTGGCCCTGGCTTTAGACCACCTCCACGGCCTGGGGATCATCTACAGAGACCTGAAGCCTGAGAAGTAAGTGAGGACGTGGTAGGACGCCGCCTCCACACCGCCCTTCTTGCTGCCCCTGCTGGGAGCTGCTGCTCTCTCTCTGATTCCCACGTGGGTGCACAGCAGGGAGTAGGCTGGGGCCGTCCTGCTGCGGGCACCCCCCACGCGGGTTCCACCCGCCCGCCCCTGACACCGTGCCCAAACAGGCGTGGCTGATGCTGATTGGTACAGGCCGTTCCCGGCAGCGCCTCTCACCTGATCCTCATAACAACGCTCTGGTGGAGGCCGGGCCGGGGCCCCTGTCCCTGCTGTTCGGGTAAGGCTGGGCAGGGAGGGGGTTCCTGCCGCACAGCTGCCCCCTCTCCCACCGTGGGGAACTCCTCAGACATGCACCCCGACGCTAGCTTGCCTCTCCGCTCCGGTCCCTTTGGGGCCGTCCTCTGCAGAGCCAGGAAGCCTCCACGACTCCAGCAGGCCATTGTCCAGGTGGCGAGTCAGACGAGCCTTCCGGAGAGTTTTTCTGAAAGACAGTAGCGCCAGATTCCCCAGATCTTCCAATGAGCTTTTGCATACCTTTGGCAAAGATCATCTGTAATATTTTAGGATATTTTAGCTATCCTCAATTGAAAGATTAAAGTCCCTCCAAAATCACAGTTTCCGTTTCAGGGTTTTTTCGTATATTCTGTGTAGAGCAGACACACAGCAGTGGCCCACATGAAGAAGGAGGGATCTAGTGGGCGCTATTTTAGGTTCAGGAGGACCGCCTGGCCATAGTCCTGAAGGCAAAGTCACGATTTTCTCACTCAGTATATTCACTGCCCCGTGAGACTATTCGATTCCACGCACCGAGGCCGAGGCCCACAACTGCCTGTGGTAGAGCCTGGTGGGACCCCCCAGCTTTGGGCACAAGGCAGCCCATAGCCGTGGGCTGACTCATCGCCGAGGGCTCAGGAAGCAAGCTTCAGCCCGTGCTCCTCGGCCTTTCCTCTTCCATGGACACCGAGCTGAGGAAAAGACAGCTCCGCTCTGCTGCCATTTTTATTGGATGTGGTAGTCTTTTATGGGGAACGTCTGGACAACGTTGTGCCCATACAGGAAGGAAAGTCCATTTGTCCCACACCAGCAGGATGCGCACATCTTGCATGGCTTTGACTTAACGACCCACAGTAGCTCGCTCCGGTCGAACATCACAGGCTGCACACCTCACTAAATGTCTAGATAATCGCAAAAGGCCCTATCGTCAGCGTCCCCTCGGAGAGAACAGTATCCTATTAAGTACAGCTGCCTCCCTCAGCGAGTGCTCGCGTGAGGCAGATCCCAAAGCCGTGAGCCCCGGGCACCTGTTGGGGCGTGCTCCCTGCTTCTCTCTCTCTTTAAAGGTCAAAGGGATCTTTACCGTTAAAAATAGTAATATTTAATCACAGAGTTGAAGAAAGAAGATTCTGTTGTCAAATAGAGTGAGTAGGGGATTCATCTGGAAAGCTGCTCATTTCCAGGCAAAGATTAAGTCTAACTGAAAAGCAAAGATGAAAACGTTCACCTCTTTCATGATAAACTGTCATCTTAATGATGCGCTGTAACATTTTCCTTCACATTTCTATAAAATAGTAGGTCTTTTTTTTTTAATCCCATGGCAGATGTTTTTAACTGTGGCAAGAAAAACAGTAGAAAGTGAGCGTCTCAGCCTTTGTAAGTGTGCAGCACACACTCACATCTCCGTGCAGCCACCAGCGCTGTCCATCTTCCAGACTCTCTGCACCTCGCAAAACTGAAACTCTGTCCCCGTGAGACGCCCACTCCCTGCTGCACCACCCCTGCCCAGTACTGGCACCCTCCACCATCTGCTTCTATGGCTCTGACTGCTCTAGGTCCCCCTTATAAGTGGAACGCACGTCTCCTCTGTGGTGCCCGGTTCACTGCACTCGGCTCCTTGTCCGCAGGTCCATCCACGTGCTCGCGTGGGTCAGGATGCCACTACTCTGCCTGCCTGTTAAGGCAGCCGGCCTTGCTTTGGTTCCTCGCCATTCTCTTCCTGGTCTCTTTAAGGCTGCCTGGTACCCCCCAGGAGCTGACGGGACAGGATTTAATTACAGCAAAAAAAAAAAAGAAAGAAAGAAAGAAAGAAATGGAAGACTCGGAGCCCTGGGGAACCCCGAGGGCTGACAGCCTGGAAGAAGGGCTTCCTCAAGTGCTGGCCTGTGTCCGCCCTTGCGGCTCACCCTCTGCCCTGCAGTGAGGAGCACCCTCCCCCGGCAGAGCTCGGAAGAGCAAGGCGGACGCTCCCTCTAGGCCAGTGCTCCAGGTGTCAGGCTCTGGTGGGACAAAGACACCCGGTGGGATAGCACCTGTGACAAGGGGCAGCCTGCCGAGCCCCAAGCCTCCTTGATGCTGAGGCCCCAGGCATCCCGAGAGGAAGGGTGGTGCTCATAGAGGGGTATTGGGGAGAAATAGTGAGCCTCTGGCCGTTGAGGGCCTGCCTGGGTAGGGAAAAATTCAAGAGGCTCCCGATCTCCACAGGCCAAGACAATCCTGGACCCTCTCAATCATGTTCTTCATGCGGGACGGTCTGAAGGGTTCCTGAACCTCACTGTGGGCTAAAGAAAGTCTTGAACCTGCAGGTCCCAGCTTTTGCCTGGTTAACCCCAAACACTGTGGATCTGAATCCACTGGTGACCCAGCAGAAGCTGCTGACTGGGGAAGCAGTAAATCCCGAAGCCCACATCTGCACGTGGCAGGCGACCCCCGCGTGGGGACTGCTGCCCAGGCCGCCCTGCTGTGCCCCCCGAGGTCTGCACACCCCCCAGCTGAGCAGGCCTCTGGTAAAGCATCTGTGTTCTCCCCTCTCTTTCAGCATCCTGCTGGACGAAGAGGGACACATCAAGATCACAGGTTTGTAGAGGACGGCAGTCTCCCGGTGACTTCACCTCAGCCCTGGTAAATGTGGGGAGCAGCTCAGAGCCAAAGCCCTCCTAGCACCAGCATTTGCTGGTGGTGTCTCTGATTTGGCTGAAGCTTTCATAGAGCTCACTTATGTTACGTTGGTGTGCGTCCTCACAGCCTCTAGAAATGCTCAAACTTTCCAGGTCCCCTTCCTTCCCTCTCTCCTGTCCAAAGAAACTTCCAGCACCTTCCCTGCAGACTCTCATCCCTGGCTGACTGTTCAAGAATGATGATGCACAGTACTGATGTGGGGCAAATATCGGTGCTCTCCCGGGAGCACGTCCCCACACTCTGGTGCCCTCCTGCCTTCAGGGACCACGTGTGAATGCACATGGGAGCCTGCCTTCCTACTGAAACCTCACGCCCGCCCCGTTGCCACCCAGTTGGAGTGACCTGAAAACACACACCCCAGTTCCATGGCACGCATTGTATTAATTTCCCCTTGCTGGTATCACGGTCACCACAGACTGAGTGGCTTCCAGTAGCACACCTGCTCATCTTATCTTTCAGGGGGCTCCAGAGAGCCTGTTCTGCTGCCTTCTCCAGCTTCTAGGAGCTGCTGACATCCCTCAGCTTGTGGCCCCATCCTCCGTCTTCACGGCCAGCAGCACGGCCTTCCCTAATCCCTGTGGCTCTGCCCCCAAATCCACATAAGGGCTCTTGTGTCACCTGGCCCACCTGGAAAATCCAGGACAACCACCCCATCTCACGATCCTTGGCTCATCACTCCTGCAGGACCCCTTTGACCTGTGAGGTGACCTCCTCACAGGTTCTGGGGCTCTGGATGACGGCATCTCTGGGGGCCATTCCCCCACCAGCTGTCCTGCTGACCTGGTTCTGCCTCATGTCCATACGCGCCCATTCCTGCATGTCCACCAGTTTGCTCTTCCTGAACTAACACTCTCCTCTCCTCCCCTAGAAGCTTGTCCCTGCTAAGGGTGCCTGGTCGACCGCCGTTCTTACCTCAAAGCTTCTCTCAGCACCCCTTCTTCCCTACTCTGTGGCCCCCATGTGGTCGCGCTGCCCCTCACTTGCTGGCCTGCATGCCACCATGCCCTGTCTTCTCAAGGGTGGGTTTACCCTGTCTTCGTGGATCCCCAAGACTTGGCGGAGTGCACATAGTAACTGGCAATAAATATTGGTTAAGTATTTTTACAGGCTTGTTAATGTTCAAAGTTCAATTTTTAAAAGTTCTCATGAACTTATATACCAGACCCTGATTACCCCTTTCAGCGAACCTTCAGCCCACCCATTCCTGACCTGTAATGTCATGCCATCAGGGTCACGTGGCATGCAGTGGAGATTTACGATTCTGTTAATACTTCCGACGTGTTCTCTGCCAAATGAGGAACTGAACGTACCCTATAAAAGTCACACTTGTGCCTTGTGCCTGGCAGCTGGAATGCATATGGAGCTACCGTGTCCAATTTATCTATAATATGACAGAGTTTGGGCTTTCTCTGATTTAATAATCATAGATTGTATTATTATTATTATTACTATTATTAATCATGACCCCAAGTTCATAATATGTGATAATTTGCCATTTGGGCCAGGCACAGATTGCAAACAGCCCCCTCCCAGACTCTGATGTGTAAAGCAAGCCACTTTGCTGCGAGTGAGCAAACCCACCCGTGGGCATTTGATGTTCTCACTCAGCACGTGGCCCTGGACGGAACTGATGGATATTATCCTTCTTCTCAAACATGCTGAAACTGAAGGGGTGCCCTCATCTTAGAAGCAATGTGTTCCCTGTGTCCTTCAGTCACTAAGTGCATGAACACACAAGCTTTGGAAGAAGGTAGAACGGACTGAGGATTTCTTGGAGGAGGGAGAGGGGAAGCGCTCACGGCAAATGCTCCACTGTCCTTATCAGACTCGCCTGTCTTTCCTTTGTGCCTCACCTCCAGGGACCTCCTTCCCCAGTAGCCTTCTGCCTGGACCTCTCTTCCAGCCCTTTCCTTCAGGGCTACCCCTCCCCTCCCATCTCATCCCAGCCCCGGGACCTGGAGCATCAGCATGCCCAGGCCACCTGCTGTGCCTCGTAAACAGCAGGGCTCCTGGGACTTCTCCTGTCTCGGCGAAATACAGCTTCTCGATACTGTTACCAGGCCCCCCAGGCTTTGTAGATTCCTGAAAGACCTTGAGCTGGGGAAAGTACCACGCGGGGGCGTAAGGACACTTGCTTCCGAGGGGGGTGCCGTGGCCGGGACAGAGTGGGTTGAAGTCCCATAAATGACGCGGAAGCTCGCGGGTTGGGGGTCAGCATGGAAACAGTTCTGGTGCCTCTCCGACTGAGGCAGTGCCGTGTGCTCTTTCACTTTCAGATTTTGGGCTGAGTAAAGAGGCCATCGACCACGACAAGAGAGCTTACTCATTCTGCGGGACGATAGAGTACATGGCGCCCGAGGTGGTGAACCGGCGGGGACACACGCAGAGCGCCGACTGGTGGTCCTTCGGCGTGCTCATGGTAATGGTCCTCCCCAGTCCGCGGCAGCATCCCTTGTCGCTGATCCCCAGCACTCGGTCCGATCCCCAGGTTGGCCCAGAGGTCCAGGAATGAGCAGGGGAAACAGTGCTTGAAATGTGGATAGGCAGTGTGTCCCCAGGTGACTCACGGACAAGGAGGCCACCATTTCCTGCAACCTCCTCCTCTGCCCATCCCAAATTCCCACCCCCAGGAAACAGAACTGGGATTCAGATAAGGACACAAATGCATTTAGAATCAAACCTTCTTTATACTTAACATTTTTACAGGCTGAGCATGAAGATTTTAAGGAATGTGGTGATTTTCATATTAAAGACATTTCTCTTATGTCAAACACAAAATCCTTCTACTTAGTTACAAAAATTAACATGAGCCAAGGGCGCCTGGGTGGCTCAGATGGTTAAGCGTCTGCCTTCGGCTCAGGTCATGATCCCAGGGTCCTGGGATCGAGCCCCACATCCAGCTCCCTGCTCCTTGGGAGCCTGCTTCTCCCTCTGCCTCTCTCTCTCTGTCTCTCATGAATAAATAAATAAAATCTTTAAAAAAAAAAATTAACATGAGCCAAAATACACATGGACTGAGATGTTTTTACATCTACATCAAGAAACTTGAATTTTCTTTAGCTCGTGCATGTTCACAGACAGAGCGCAGACCCAGACACCACCTGGCCTGGGGGATTCTGTAGTCAGAGAAGTGGTGTTGGCTCCCTGTCCCCAGACGGTCCTTCCTCTCCCTTCCTCCTACCCTGTCCCTCTGCCCATCCTCCCAGCCAGCACTGTGCCTGTGGCCTTCCATGCTGCCCGTGCTCTCAGCCCAGATCGGACTTCTGACGCTATGGAAGGTCACTCAGCTGGTGTGAGGCCCAGCCCTGTGCATCCCCAGCCCAGCTCCCGTACATCCCCAGCCCAGCTCCCATGCATCCCAAGCCCAGCTCTGTGTGTCCCCAGCCCAACTCCTGTGCATCCCCAGCCCAACTCCTGTGCATCCCCAGCCCAGCTCCCATGCGTCCCCAGCCTCAGCTCCTATGCATCCCCAGCCCAGGTCCCTGCGTCCCCAGCCCAGGTCCTGTGTGTCCCCAGCCCAGCTCCCTGCATCCCCAGCCCAGCTCCCGTGCGTCCCAAGCCCAGCTCCATGTGTCCCAAGCCCAGCTTCTGTGTGTCCAGGCCACCTGCCTTGCCACCACACCACTTGCCTCACTTCCTGGCTGCAGAGCCCCCTGGGCCGTGTCTGGAGGTGGGGTTCAGAGGTGTCTCCTGGGGAACCTTAGCTTGGCTCTGTCTTGTGTCTTCTTTGCACTTTGACAAGTTGCTGTTATGAGTCTGTCATCTTATGTTGTGATTCCCCCCTCGGAGTGTCTCCCCAGCACGTGGCATTTCCTCAGCACCCCCATGACCTTCTGCATGGACTCCCATCACAGACAGCAGCGGCCATGCTCAGTGAGCTCTGTGCCCCGTGGGGGTGACACCGCTGTGGGCTCCCCAGCCTAACCTCCACCTGGGGTCCCCTGCCCTTCCTTGTCCCGAAGCTATAGGAATGCTCTGGAGTTTGGGGAATATCATAGAGGTTGGTTCTTGGCTTCTCTAAAGGAGACCTGGTTCCAGCTACCGTCTGGCATCGTTGACACACCAGGGACTGTGGGTACTGGGCATTGCTTTGAATTGGTGGCATCATTTCAGTCGAAAGGACCCCGCATTCGGTGTCTCACGGCAGCTGGTTCTAGCACGGCTGTTTTGCTCAGCGGCAGGAAGCAGGAGGGGCTTTCAACGACAACAGAGTACGTCTTGTGGCTCCGAGTTTGGGAGGCACCGTGCATTTCACCTGAACCAAAAAATCTCCACGTTACGTGGGAAAGATATCGTTCTTTCTGGTTACAGAAGTGGAAATAAAGCTCTTCGGTGATTGGTTTAAGATCACATCATTGTTCTAAAGCCACATTCTCATTTCGTCCTGCCCACCAAACCCTTTGGCCCCAAGTGGCAACCAGCTTGCAGCCAGATGTCAGGATCCCTGCGTTCAGCACTTCCTTGGGCAACACCAGGAATGACTTCCAAATTGCCATTTGCAATAGAAGGATGGGTCTGGTGTGGCATTTAGTGTCGTGTCTGAGCTCAGCTTCGGGAAGAGGTCAGTTGAGGGCATGTTGTGTTTACAAGGTGCCCTGCCCCGGCTTTGTTAAAGGCGGGGCAGAGCCATGGAGGGAGGGCCCGAGGAACGGTCTGCACCCTGGAAGGGCTTGCTGCCCATCCCTTGCGTTTCTCCACTGAGGAACTACACCCGTGTCCTCTCATGGTCCCCAAGTGCCCTCCAGAGAGCCCGTATGAAGACACCTACATTCATGGTGGAGATCTTTGTCCTTGAACAGAATCGAATGTCTGAAGTTAGGTACTTGTAACTGGAAAAGAACGTAAGCCGTAGTGATGGTGTCCATTGCAATGGTAGGTCCCTAACATCTCCACACTCGTCTGGAACTCAGTTTTCAGGAGGAGTTGGGGTTGTGTTTTGTGGGTGCTTTAGAAACATCTCCTGAATGCCAGGTCACCTGTGAGACCACCTGAGATTCTTCTCCCATTCTTTGCCAGCACTAAACGTGTGTGGATGTTCACACACAAGTATCTGTGTAAATTGTTTGTACACTGATGCACACATATCGCTGGCTCAGGGCTCAGGCGCCGCCCCTGGGAAAGGACACAAGGACACAAGGCTTCCTCCTGAGGCTGCTGAGAGGAGCAGGTCAGCATCGACCTTTGAGTGCTCAGAGCAGGGGTGGTGCACAGTGAGGTGGGGACTTGTCTGTGCCCCAAGCACCCTGACACCTCTGCACAAACATAAATACACCTGGTGAGCAAAATCCAGCCCTGCGCACCCGGCCCCGGGGACTGCTGCCATCTCAAACGGTCCATTTCGTTGTAGGATTTGTGCTTGTCTGTTTTCAGATTAAGATGTAACTTGCTCTTGAGTTCTTTTGTAAGAATGTCGATCGACCGAATGAACTTGAATTGTAGGCTCCCTGCTATGAAGTGTCCCCCTTACAGAGAAGCTTCTCATTCCACTGCTCGCAGCACCACTGGGGCTCCTCCCGTGTCAGTGCCCCGGGGCTGGCCACTCGCTTCAGGCTCATTGCATGTCCCTTTAGACAGGGCTTTCAACTGTTGAGGTTTGGGGCTGGACAGCTCTTTGGGTGGAGGCTGTCCTATGCATTGTAGGATGAGAAGTGGCATCCCTCCCTCTACTCAGTAAACGTCACTGGCACCAACCCCACCAACCTTCCAGTCCTAACCATCAGAACTATCCCCAGACACATCAGAATATTTATCTTTCTGGAAATTTCATAAGCACTCACACATAGTGAAGCTATACCCGAGTCTCTCCGGGTTCCCTCTGCACATTTCCACGGCCGACCTTGGAGCTCCCTTGTGAATGCATCCCTTGGGGTACCCCCAGCACTTGTGCTGGACTATGAGACCCCACGGCAAACCATGGTTTGTATTAGTTTGCCCTGGAAACCTTGGCCAGTCTCAGTCTTGTTCAACACCAGACCAAAACTCCTACTATATGTAATGTCCCGGGAAAGCTCATCAGAAATGCCCTGATTTAATGAGATGCTTAAATACTGAGAAATTTCTTGATGAGAACAGTAATACCAAAATGACCTCCTTTGTCCCCGTGTGATAGAAAGGGAACCCTTAAAGGGGCTGGAAGTGAAGCCAAAGCAGAGAGACACGTGTGGGTTGAGAAAATACATAGCTTCGCCATCATCACCACCACCATCATCATCTTCATTCATTGAACACTCACGTATGCCATCGTGTTGGGTGTTCCTAAACGGTTCAGGATTTCCCACTGTGTTGCATGGGGAAGAACAATGTAGGAGGAAGACAAGCAGGCTGGAGGGAGAGAAACACAAAGAATGTGGCTCCTGGGAGTCATAGTCAAAGCTAAGAAGTAATCACTAGGCAGATGTGTTCAAGTTGCTGGTTGATTCATAATAGATAGTTACATGATGCACAGACTTTAGGATGGGCTCCATTTTTGTAGCAATGACTAATAGCTTTCTGGTTTCACGTGGCCTAAAAGGCGTTTCCTTGAAATTGAATTTCATTCATAGTAGACTCAAGAAAGAAAGGAGGGAGGGGGAAAAAAGATAGAACCAAAATAGGAAGAGCATTTTCTTTGCTAATATGATTCTATTTTAAGACCTATTTTAACTTCCAAGGTCAACTTATAAACTTTCCTCCTATTTTATCAGATGGACAGCTCATCTGCCAGAGCATTCTACCTTTCAATTTAGTTGTTTGTCCACTTTCAGATTCTCTCGGGGACTCTCTTACTCCCAGTTTTTATGACTTACATCTTGACTGGTCGCCTGCAGTCTGTTCTGTGCGCCCGCACCAAACACGTGAGCACGGGACAGACAGCAGGTGGTGGTTAGTATGGTAGAACAGCCTTCAAACATCACAACAGGCAGGAATTTTTAAATTTCTTTTAAAATTTTACTTGCAGAAAGCAAACCAAGAGTATTAATAAAGGCTTAACTACATTCATTTCGTTAAGTTTATAATTTCATTCCTGGTAGCACACCATCAGGATAACTCCAAATCTTAGGGAAGCTTTTATGTACATTTCAGTATTACTTATAATAGCAGGAAATGCTCTAAGTGCCCAACAACAAATAAACATGTTTTGGCATATCCACATATAAAGTGATATTACGAAGATTTTATAATCAGCATGGAAGTTTTTATCTTATTGTGAAAGGTGAATATATAAAACCATGTTTTTAAAAAAAAACAGCTTCAAGAAAGTACTAGAAGGAAATAACAAATGTTAATTCCATCTTTCTTTGAATAATGGGGTTATGGGTGATTGTTTTGGTCTTTCTACTTTGATGTATTTCCCAAGATTTTCATAATGCAGAGGAAAAATACTATAGGATAAATTTTAAAGGGACAGAGACACGCCATCAAAATCAAAACTAAGGCAAATTTAATAAGATCATACAAAGTCCTGCACTGAGGCTGTTTTCTTATACAGTAGACCTTTGAACAACATGGGGATAAGGGGCGCTGACCCGAAGGTCGTCGAAAATCCACATGTAACTTTTGACTCCCCTCAAAATTAACTGGTAATAGCCTGGTGTTGACCAGAAGCCTTATGATAACATAAACAGTATATTAATCCGCATTTTGTACATGATATGTACCACATACCGTATTCTTACAATAAAGTAAGCTTGAGAAAAGAAAGGGTTATTAAGAAAATCGTAAGAGAAAATGCGTTTACAGAATAGTACTGTATGTATTGGGAGAAGACCCATGTATGTAGTGGGTACCTCACACCCTTGCTGTTCACCCCTGTGTCATTCAAGGCTCAACAGTAATTTGAAATGACACGCAGACACGGCCCGGGACGGATGCTGTGGCCCATTTCACTTAGATTCGGTGTCCTGTGTTCAAGGACAGGCTGCTGCCCTAGGTGCTTTCTTCCGAACGAGTCGGAGTACACGTTGTAGTGGGGATGCCGTGCGATTGCAGGCCCTGCCTCCTGAGCCCGCATCGTCAGGGCTTTTGTGTGAGAGAGAAATCCTTGCTCGGGGAAGGCTGACCCTCAATCCTGTCTTTATCACAGAGCCCATCCTGGCAAAGGTCTGCTTACTATTTTTGGTGTGTGGCAGCCTGTATTGGAAACATTATTGGTGCCATCGTGTTTTCACCAGATGTTACGGATGGACTGAAGTCATTCCGCCCTGGTCCCCTCCACAGCACCCACCAGAGAAGGACGGGTCCTCAACCAACCCCATAGAAGCTGTGCAGCCCGACTGCCGTCCCTTCACGTCCCCCTTCACATCTCCACCACACTCAGCCCCTCTTACCCACTGCAGACTTCCGGTGTTTGTCTCTTGTCTGCCTCCCCACTGAACTGTGAGCTCCATGAGGCCGTTCTGGTCGCTCATGTACACAGCGCATGCTGGCCAGCATCTAGGCGTCATGCGTCAGGATTTGGAATGGATTAATGAACGTGGTTGCATTTTGCCCATTCAGGCTCTCTGCTGTTACATCTGGTCAGTCTGAACACTCACTCTCCCTATTCTGTGTTGCTCTGCAGTTTGAGATGCTCACGGGATCTCTGCCGTTCCAGGGGAAGGACAGGAAGGAGACCATGGCCCTCATCCTCAAGTGAGTATGAAACACTTACCCTTGGGCATCCGTCCTGTACTCCTTAGCACCTTCTGATAGCAAGAGCTTCCATCTTGGAAACCCAGATCACTGAGTAGGCATTAGCAATAACCATAAGAAGCATTCTTGGCATTTTAATTACAGTGGGTAGAGTGAATGAATCGCTGAGTGACCCTGATGGAGTCTTCCACCACAGATGACATGGAAAATTGCATATGTTGCCCAATGACAGGGATTTTAGAAATGGTGATTAGTGACCGTCACAAACAAAGTACAGATTCAGAAGGGCAGAAGGATTTAGGGGCTCCAGAGGGAACGCAAGAGGAGGGGTCCCCTTTCTTTTTCTACCTCTTGACCCCATTCGTGCAGGCGCCCAAGCTCTCCTGCCTGACGTTGGCAGGAATCATGTTGCCCATGAGATTGAATACAAACAAATTTTCTGTTCAGTTCTCAGGAAGAATCATTTACCATGCAAATGGATTTGCTCTTAGGATCCTAGAAAGAAGTCTAAACCCAGTGCTGGTCTTGCTATAACACCTTACATGTGAGCAGGCTTCATCTAAGCATGATGTCAGAAGGGAGAGATCTGGGAGGAATGTGGATGGGAGTAGGGCAGTGGCTGGGGAACAGGTAGACCCCTACTTCAAATCGAGGTCCCCCTACTGTGCGAGGACATGGACTCCTGCCCCTGAAGGACAAGCCATAAAGCTGCTGGTGCTAACCAGCTCTCTCAACACTGCAGATGGACTTTTATAAAAGCGAGAGGAACCTAAAAAGCTTAAGTTTTTGTAGGTTACCCCATTGTATAAATGGAAGGATAGAAATTAGTGGAGGAAACCCATAGAGAGGATTTGAGCAGTGTCTTCCGGCATCAGGTGACCTTCATTGTGGCTGACATATGTGGCTGCAGTCCGTTATTTTGTGTTGGTTATCTCTGTTTCTCTTAATTTTAAGGGGGAACAAGATCTTTACTTTTTCTAAAACTAGAATAATTCCCTCCAGCTAATCCTAGGTGTGGACTTCTGAATGGGCAGCACCAAACTGTGGTCCGATGGATCCTAAAGCATGATCTGAGGACCCCTGGGGGTCTGAGACCCTCCTGGGGCCTTGCAAGCTCCTCCTTTCCCTGATTTTTTTTTTTTTTTTGCAGTTATTTGGATAAGTTAGATTGGTGGATTTTATTTTATTTATTTTTTCATCCTGATAAGTACCCTCTTTAATCCCCTTCACCTATTTCCCCCATCCCCCCACCCACCTCCCCTCTGGTAACCATCAGTTTGTCCTCTATAGTTAAGAGTCTGTTTCTTGGTTTGTCTCTCTCTCTCTCTCTCGTTTTCTTTGCTCATTTGTTTCATTTCTTAAATTCTACGTACAAGTGAAATCATATAGTATTTATCTTTCTCTGACTGACTTATCTCACTCAGCATAATACTCTCTAGCACCATCCAAGTCTTTGCAAATGGCAAGATTTCATTCTTTTTTATGGCTAAGTAATATTCCGTTGTATATATAGACCACATCTTCTATATCCATTCATCAGTCAGTGGACACTTGGGCTGCTTCCATAGTTTGGCTACTATAGATAATGCCACTGTAAACATAGGGGTACATGCATCCCTTTGAGTTAGTGTTTTTGTATTCTTTGGGTAAATACCTAGTAGTGCAATTGCTGGGTCATAGGGCAGTTCTATTTTTAACTTTCTGAGGAACTCCATACTGTTTTCTAAAGTGGCTGGACCAGTTTGCATTCCCACCAACAGTGTAAGAGGGTTCCCCTTTCTCCACATCCTCCACATCCTTGCCAACACTTGTTGTTTCTTATGTTTTGGGTTTTAGTCTTTCTGACAGGTGTGAGGTGACATCTCATTGCAGTTTTGATTTCATTTCCCTGATGATGAGTGATGTTGAGCATCTTTTCATGTGTCTGTCCACCATCTGGGTTTCTTCTTTGGAGAAATGTCTGTTCATATCTTCTGCCCATTTTTTAAATTGGATTATTTGTTTAGGGGGATGTTGAGATGTATCTGTTCTTTATATATTTTGGATACTAACCCTTTATCAGCTATGTCAATTAAAGATGTCTTCTCCCATTCAGTAGTTTGCCTTTTAGCTTTGTTGATTCTCTCCTTCACTGTGCAGAAGATTTTTATTTTGAGGTAGTCCCAATAGTTTATTTTTGCTTTTATTTCCCTTGCCTTAGGAGACACATCTAGAAAAACGTTGCTAGGGCCGATGTCAGACCTTACTGCCTGTGTTCTCTTCAAGGATTTTTATGGTTTCAGGTCTTACATTTAGGTCTTTCATCCATTTTGAGTTTATTTTTGTGTATGATATAAGAAAATGGTCAAGTTTCATTCTTCTGCATGGTGCTGTCCAGTTTTCCCAACACCATTTGTTGAAGAGATTGTCTTTTTCCCATTGGATATTCTATCCTGCTTTGTCAAAGATTAATTGACCATGTAATTGGGGGTTTACTTCTGGGTTTTCTGTTTTGATCTATGAGTCTATTTTTGTGCCAGTGCCATCCTGTCTTGATCACTACTGCTTTGTAATATAACTTGAAATCTGGAACTGTGATGTCTCCAGCTTTGTTCTTCTTTTAAAAGATTGTTTTGGCAATGTGAGGTCTTTTGTGGTTCCACACAAATTTTAGGATTATTTGTTCTATTCTGTGAAGTCCCAGATTTTCTTCATAGTATGGCAACATATTGAACATAGGGGCAAGATAAGAGGATCTGGCTGTCGGGGCGCCTGGGTGGCTCAGTTGGTTGAATGGTGGACTCTTTGGTTTTGGCTCAGGTCATGATCTCAGGGTCCTGGGCTTAAGTCCTGCACCGGGCTCTGCACTCAGTGCCGAATCTGCTAAAGTTTCTCTCTCCCTCTCCCTCTGCCCCTCTCTGTCCCCCGTGCACATGCATGCTCCCTCTCTCTCTCTCTCACTCAAATAATAAATCAATCTTAAAAAAAAAAAAAAAAAAGGTATCTGGCTGTCTCTCATCTAACCCAGAAGAGACTCCCAGAATGTAAACAATAGCACTCTTCTAGCCAAAGCCTTTGTTGTTATTTTGGAAAACATAATTCAGTTCCATTAAAAATGTTACTTCTGTTCATGGGACTTTTATTGTTTATTTTTAATGTTTGTATTATTTGTAAGTGAATTATTAAATAGCTATTATAAAAATTTCTCCCGTAGAACCCATATAAACAATGTAGGTTGCTGCCCTCAATGACTTCTAAAGTGCCAAAGAGCCCTAAGACCAAACAGTTTGGGCACTGCTGCTCTGGGTCATGTTGATTTGGTCTGTCTGTTGATGCTGACCGAGCAGGGTCCCAAAGTGCTGGAGAAAACTCTGGTCATCCTTCTCGTCCCAAACTACAACGCTGTTTTGCAGAGCCAAGCTGGGCATGCCACAGTTCCTCAGCATGGAAGCCCAGAGTCTGCTGAGAGCCCTCTTCAAACGGAACCCGTGCAACCGACTAGGTAAGAGCCGCACGCACCCCGCAGACCGCAGGGGCTGCCTGCACACCCCGCTCCACTCTTGTCTGGCTACACGTTTGTCCAAGTTCACTGAAAGCGAAGGTCCTGAAACAGGGGTGCAAATATTCTCCCGTGTCCCTGCGATAAGGTTCTCCAAAACACAGTCGCTGGCCAAGTCTTGTAAGCTGTTTTCTGAAAGTCGGTGTTTACACACAAAATGGTAACACTTTTTCCTACTCATTTCACTTCCCTTTTAGAACCCCATAAACTAAGGACAGAAGAGCTGAAAGCTGCTTCTTATTTAATCCCTCTTAAATTAATAAATCTCAACATATATTAATATCAAGATTTACATGAATGTTAACTAAGTACTAATCCATTTTCAGAACAATTCTTTACAAAGGGTTTCCCCTAGTTGCTTTTCAGTGGTGCTTCTACAAATGAGTTGTCGTGTAGACCTCCCACAGGTCACATAGCTGCTGAATCGTCCTTGTCCACTCGCGGGTTTTCATCCCTCATTGTCACGGGCACTGGCGTACGTGCCCAGCGTAGGGACGCGAGGTCGGTGACGAGGTGGCTCCATCAGGGCGGCAGGTGCCCCACACAGCACGGGCTGCATGGGGAGCTGGAGAACAATGAAACAAGGCGCCATGTTTCTGCCCACGCGGTGGCAAACACCACATAGCCAAACGGAAGGTGCGGGCCCTCCTATTCCCCGCCGTCGTTGCCGTCAAGACAGCAGGTGGTGCAACATTTTAACACTTTGGCAAAACCCGTCAATATTTTAAACTGTACACAATCCTCTACCAAGAAATTTTACTTCTAGAAGTCTATCCAGCATGTAAGTTACATGTATAAAAAATGCTTGCTGGTAATCTTTCTGTTTAGCAAAGGCCTGGAATCTCCCCCTCTCTCAAATAAATAAGTAAATAAAGGATCTAGCTAGTCGCATAGATGAGTTGCTACAGAGTCTAAATGCATCCCATGGTGGAACCTGTACCCATTTTATACCAGAGCAGGTGTCTGCAAGGGGATGTGGGGAGAGCCCCATGGGTCCAGCTCCCGACACCCACCTCACATAGGCCCCGGGATGGTATCTGTTAAAATGACTGTTGTCGGGCGCCGGGTGGCTCAGTTGGTTAAGTGACTGCCTTCAGCCCAGGTCATGATCCTGGAGTCCCGGGATCGAGTCCCGCATCGGGCTCCCTGCTCGGCAGGGAGTCTGCTTCTCCCTCTGACCCTCCCCCCTCTCATGTGCTCTCTGTCTCTCTCATTCTCTCTGTCTCAAATAAATAAATAAAATCTTTAAAAAAAAAAAAATGACTGTTGTCAAATGACACTGATTAAAACCAGTCAGTGTGATAACTGCCCCAAACAGAGCCCCAGAGGCCGGGCCCTAAAGGCAGGGACTGCTCACTCTAGCTAGAGGCCTCCCTGGACGGCAGCTCTGGTCACTGGGCTGCCAAGCCACCAGGGGCCAGTGGGACGGCAGGGAGCCTTGAGGTCCAGGATGGGGTGCACAGCGGTCTCCACAGTGGGTTTTGCACCATGCTGACATGCAGGGGCTGATGTGGCATATGTGGGTTTGGTTCGAGATCTGGAGGAACGTCGAGAGCTAAACAGAAGTTCCTCCACCTTGTTGTTACTGGGCACCTCAGCAAAGTCCCAGATGGGACCTAAAGACACCAGCCAAGAGTCATCATGGGCCCTCCTTGTCCTGGCTCTGACCGAGGCAAGGCCAGGGCCCCGATTCTGAGGGACACGGCTCCTGCAGGTGCCTGCATCATGCCCTTTCCTTGGGGACTCCCCTTGCAGGGTCCCCAGCCGCATGTGCCTCCACAAACAGCAGCTCAGGAGAGCCAGAGAAGCCCGTCCTCTCTCCACATTGACGGTCTCCCTGTATCCGCCCCAGGGCCCCACCTGCAAGGCCCTCCTCTCACTGTGGAGCCACCCTGTCCTGTGGGTGGGGATCTCGCGGACAGCGGGAGAACTTGGCCCCAGGAACACAGACGGGGAACAAAGGGCCTGCGTCTGCCCCTCCCTCCTGGAATTGCTGTGTTGTTGCACTTTTATCAGATCCCGTGTAGCCTGGCCTGGGGGCCTCCCCGAAAGAGCAGACCCTCCCCTTCATCGCTGTGCTTTCTGGGGAGGAGGTGGGCAGCACTTCTTAATGAGAGCGCATTTTAAGGCACAGAACCAAACAGTAAATGTGTCCCTCAGTTCAGTTCTAAAAGCCACGCAAAGATCATAATTGTTTGCCTATTTCTGAGCTGGCTCCCCTGATCATGAATTAATTATCTATCATTAATGTCTCCGTCCGTGTGGGACTAACACCAAAATAATCCCTCCCTGTCCAGGGCCAGCCTGCGGTGCAGCTTGGCCAGTCTTAACCCACAGAGATTTGCTCGTGAGAGGGGTATATCCCAAAGAATTACTTTTAGTT
The DNA here is from genome assembly GCF_002201575.2 of Neomonachus schauinslandi. Taxonomy (NCBI): domain Eukaryota; kingdom Metazoa; phylum Chordata; class Mammalia; order Carnivora; family Phocidae; genus Neomonachus; species Neomonachus schauinslandi. The sequence goes on from NC_058410.1 coordinate 2,881,292, forward strand.
GCAAAGTACAGAACACTTAAGTAACTTAAAATTATTTAACACAATTTAATTTTTCAAACTGCAGTTTATTTTTCTTGCAGTAACAAGTCACATGGCAGTAGAGGGTTGTAAGCATTGACTCAGCAGCCGAACCATAGTTATCAAAAGCCCAGATCTGCTTATCTTTTTAGTTTACCATCCTTAGTTCATTGCCTTTTCGTCCTCATGAGTGGGGCCTTTTGATCACAAAGTGGCTGCCACAGCTCCAGGCATCACATTCAGTTGAAAGGAGGAAATGGATGGGGACAGCTGCATCTGTCTCTCTTATCAAGAAGGCAAAGCTTTCCCAAAACCCTGGGACTTCCCTGTACTTCTTGCTGACTAGAAACTGTCGCATGGCATGTCTAACTAAAAGGAAGGTGGGAAAACAAGGATTGGGATACAAGGAATAGGAGATTGGGAATGGTTGTCTTATTAGCCAGCCTCCAGGGTCGGCTGCAGAGGTCTTCAGTAGAGGATGAGCCGACTTGAGGGAGGTTTGGTGCCTGGCCTGCCTTCCTCCAGTGCCTCCAACCCTATTTCTCAGCCCTCTCGGCAGATCTTAAGGACCCCTTAGTTAGGAAGGAGAGGGACTGTATAGTATGTAATCTAGAAATAATAATACACGCCCGCATGGGGTTCCGCAGTGCTTTCTAGGCTCTGGCTCTGGCGACAGAGCGGAGCAGAACCATGGTCCTCGCTCTCGTGGGGCCTTCAGGGCCGCCAGAGAGATCAGCATCAGCCAAGGAAGTGGCAAACCGAGAAAGAGAGAGGTACATGGCAGAGCTCGTCGGAAGGGGGAGAGGTTTGCTGGAACGTGGACAACGGCAAGTGTGAGCCAGGAGAAGGGGAGCTCGTGAGGAGCCCCAGGTGGAGGGGCACTGGGCAGAGGGGGCCGCATCCGTCCAGCACTTACTTGCTGAGTGACCTCGAGCAGATGTATGCACCTCTCTGAGCCGGTTTCGCTCTCTGTGAACTGAGGGTGAGGGCCGTGCCTACTTCATAGTGTGGTTAGAAAGACCTAAAGAGCTAGAACCGTGTCTGACACACAGGACGCAAGTCCATGAGAAGGCAGAGATAATGGGTGCACCCAGATCCGTGATGGGGGCTCGCATCTAGACCTCCTGGTCACGCTGCTTCCTACTCATCGGAATGTTTTTGTTCTCTGCCACGTGGTTGTGGGACGGAGTGGATAAAAGTCGTCTATGCGCAAGTCCTGGTAAACTGCAACTCCAGTAGAAATGGAACAAACTGTGGTTTTATGGGATGCATTTCAGTTGATGTTGTTAAACCTTGTCCTGAGATCATTGCAAAAAAGAAAGAGTGTGACCTGTTTCTGGAGAGCCCGGCATTCCTTGGCAGGAAAGCATTCAGGGGACCTGCCGGGTCCCAAATTCAGCCGGAAGGAGGGCAGGGCCTCTCCAACCATGGAGAAGAGGAACTCCAGCCCTGTCACCCTCAAAGGGCTCCTTCCACCGTGTTTCCCCAGTAACCTTGCCCACGGCTGAAACTTTTCTTTCGACGCCGAGTCTGTGGTGTGAAGATCTGCCCAGTCTCTGCCTTGTCATTCTTGGGTGCCAGCAGAAAATCTGGGCACGTTGTGAACTGTGCATGCGTGAGCACGCGTGAGGCGTGGGCGCCTCCTCTCCCAGGACGCTTCCCTCTGGGACGAGCCCCGTCGGCCACCCGTCCACGCCCGTGGGAGCCTGGCTGTGAGTCCGACCTCCCCGCAGGGAACCAGACTCAGAACAGAGAAATGAAGACATTGGACACATCCATTCACTGAAACACACACCAGAGAAGAAGCAATTCCGACTCGTCTCCTGCAGGAGCTGAGGAAGTCACTCTCCTTTCAAATATCCTTGCATTTGCTGGAGAGGATTTGTCACCGTGCACCGGATGAATGTGACCAGGGGAGGGGCCATGTTTGTTCTTCCTCTGTTCTGGAAAAAGGAAATAATTTCCTATATAACCTATTCCTTTGTCTTCGAATTTAATGTCACCAAAAATCATAGTTCTCGAACGCAAAATATCATTTTCTTATTTAGTTTAAGTCGTTGATGAGCGAGAAAGATGGGATTATCTCATTAAGTGTATAGATGATCATCTTGGGAGAGACTGGCCCAGTGGAGCCCCCAGCAGGCGTGGACGTCGGCCCATCAGTGGCCGAAGACTGCCCTTCAGCTAATCTCTAAAGGGAATCATCATGCACCTCTCCAGGAGCTACTGGCTATCCCTTGGAAGTCCTCACAACAGAAGATTTCCAGGCTCAGCATAAGGAAGAAACTATATTTGGGATTATTAGTGACACGACTTTCCCCAGGGAGGCAACTGAATCTACTTGCCCAAAAATCTTTTGCCGTAAGGAGGAAGATCACGTTGAGTAGATGAATCTTGATCTGCACAGGCAGCTGGATTGGAAGGCTGGGTCCTCCCCTCCGTTCTGTTTGCTGTGAGCCTTAGCCCTAAAATAGCCCCTGGGCCATTCAGGGGGCTCAGAAGGCCTCGCCCCAATGCCTATTGTCACACGGATTTGTATCATGACCAGGTCACCTTCAAATCAGCCAGAACCTCTGTCTCTGGAGTCCTGTCCTCTTGAAGAGCCCCCGGCCCTCCAGCTGACCCCAGGCACCCAACCCCTGGAGGCCGGGCCGACGTTGGTGCTGGGAAACAGCAAACCGCTTCCACGTCCCCCTGCTCCCCTCCCGGCGCCTCCCCTCCCACCGAGTCCCCTCGGAGGCCAAGGCCCAGCACCAGCCCTGCAGCCCCGCTGCCCAGCTGCCTCTTTCCCTCCCTCGGAAGGACATTAATGCAAGAATTTCGGAGGGACGCAGTTCAATCCATGGCACCCTCCAAGGGTGTGTGCACAGAAGCGGACAGCTGGAGGGAAGAGCAGAGATGCCGTTGGTTGACCTCTTACCCTTTGCAGATGAAGAAGCCGAGGCCCCTCCCCCACACGACTTGCACAGGCCCCCGGCCTCCAGGTCTAAAGCTGGCCCTTCTGCCTCAGCGTCCCCTGAATGTCCTCACCCCAGAGTCTCAATCTCGCCCACCCACTGACTATAGGTGCTTGCTGCTTGGTAAACGTGCTGTGAACACCTGAGTAGGTGCCAGTGACCCGGGTGCATGGCGAGGCGGCCTCCAAGGGGGCGTCCCGTCCACGGCTTCTGCCCTGCGGCCTCCAGGCTAATGGTAGAAGGCTGCAGGGGCGGAGTGAGCAGAGCTGGTAGTCCTGGAGGGAGGGGTGGAGAGGGAGGAGGGTGGAAGCTGGGGGCGTGGGGGCAGCTAGGTAGACCGGATGGGAGGGGAGGAAGGGGGAGGAGCAGGTTGTTTTCTGCGCGGGGAGCAGTGAGCTCGAGAGTCTTGGAGTGAACTTCGTGTCCATTTTGACTGTGACGACGCGCAGATGCACGGCAGCTGAGGACTCTGACCTGAATGAGGGGTCACACACGTATTGATTGTGCGATGTGATATGCGCAGTGATAGAACCCCGGGCAAAATGCATCGGTGGCCCCCAAACAGCTGCTGTCGTCAGGAGGGGGCCAGGGGCAAAGTCGCAGGAGTCCTGCCCGTGGGGGGGTTGAGCGGGGACTGCCAGGGCATGCCACGCAGGCTCCCTCTGAAGGGTGCAGCTGACCAGGGACGGTCTCACCGTGAACTAGAGAAGCCCCTCGGGGCTGGTGTCGCTGGTGAGTTGGTCCACAGAGGCGTCCGGGGAGATGGAGGTGGGGGTCGGGCATGTTCCGGGAGGGAGGCCTTGGTAGACCGGTCCCTGCGCTCGGCCTCCATGTCCTCATCTCTGCCCCAGAGGTGCCCTCCAGGTGGGACACTTGTCATTCTGAAAGATTCGAAAGTCCAGGAAGTCAAGGACAAGAGCGAGAGGCAGGGGCTCCGTTCCAGCCCGCACGCTGCAGCCTGGCACTGGGGCCAAGGTGGCGCCCCCTCCCCGCCCACCCCCCCCAGCCCCCGGGGAGGTCGGGGCCGAGCAGTGCAGAACCTCGGATGCGCGTCCAGGCTCAGGGAGGTCATCAGACGGTGGTAGCCGTTCTTGTGAATGGGTGTGTCGGGCAGGGCCCTACAAAGGCGCTGTTTTGAGTAAACCCCTCTCCAGACAGAAGTCTGGCTTCCTTTCCAGACGTTGCCGCAGAATGGAAGATGAGGATGGAAGTACGAAACCCACTCTCTGGGCTGTTTTCAACGCTGACGGCTCTCTAGCTCATCCCTCGGGAGCATCTGTGTCTTCCTATAGGAACTTCCAGGAGATCCTCGGACTCCTAGGGGCCATGTGGCGGAGTTGAGAGAGGAATGAGCTGTGCTGATCCGTGTGAAACAGCACAGCAGTGTAGACCGCGTCAGATCCAGTCCCCGAGCACACCTGTTGGCTACAGCCCCGCCCACTAGCAGAGGATTTCTGTGTTTCCTGTTTCTGTTCTACTCTCCACCGCTGGTCTCCACAAGACATGCTTCACCGGCTCTGTCTCCGATGGCCCATCCCAGGTCCCATCAGCAGCAGGCCAACCTTGGACGGCATGGTCAAGACCAAGCTCGCTGGTCTGCTCAAACCAGTGTCCTCTGAGCCACAGCCAAGCTTTAAACACTGAGCAAATGAAATTTCAAAGGGACAGCAAATACTTCAAAACTATGAAAAAACAACATGTAGATAATGTGTAAGTGATGAAGAGGTAAGAAGCAGACGTGTTCGCATCCCCGACAGGATGGCCCGGAAATTACAAGTGTACCAGTCGGGCGGAGCTCGAGGATGCAAGGACAGTAACCGAAAGTGAGCTTGTTCTGAACGTGCACCAAGAATTTGCCGTGAGGGGCGCCTGGCCGGCTCAGTCAGGGGAGAGTGCGACTCTCGATCTCGGGACTGTGAGTTCAAGCCCCACATTGGGGGGTAGAGGTTATTTAAAAAAAATAAAATTTAAAATTAAAAAAAAAAGAATTTGAGGTGGACACTGTGTGGCTCAAAAACAAAGAGTAAATACTTCAGAGGCATCTCAGAAGGCCCAGGGATTAAACATTCCCAACGCTACCTGTGGAAATGAAGAAACAATGAAAATATTTGGGGCAGATACCAAAACCTTTTGAGAGTAATCTACTGAGAACGTAGAAGCCCAGTGACGATTGGCCCCACAGTGAAGGAGGTCGCCTTGTTAAGCCTGTGGAGCAGGGGGCTGAATGTCATCCGTGCCGTAGAGCAAATCCCCCGTGCATGCGGAGGGCGCGCTCACAACAGTGCGTGGACATAAGCAAGTCCGCCTGGATGCGAGATGACACCCTCAACCAACGTGTGGAAGTCTGACACGCGGGTCCCCACAAACACACTCAGTGATATTCCCATCTGCAGATGGACCACAGGTGACGACATGTTCACACCACAGGAAGTATGAGCTCTTGAATCTACCGCTCCATTGAACTTTTTTTAACTCATCTTTACCTGGTGTTAGAGGACCAAGCCTTATCACCAAGCCTGATAAGAGACAAGTATCATTCTTCTGTTCCAGACCTTTCTGTCTGTAAACACTTGCCTCTGTGATCCGGATGAATCACAGCCCTGCACTTGGCACAGAAGGGGAGACTTCCATGGCATCGGGTCAGATCCGACAGCAGCCAGCTGTGATTCAGGATCTGCACAAGCACTCCCTGACCCTCCTAGCCTAGGGCTCTGCCCAACTGGCACTGTGTTCAGTTGACATAAGAAGGGGTCATCAATACAAAACAACCGCTTCCCTCGTTTCAGGAGAGGATAAGACTATAGAATCCAAAACAATGACCTTGTGTGCCCTAGGAAGGAGGGCGTAGGCCTTAAAGAACTGTGTGCAGAAATTTGCCTCCTGTTCCATGTTTTTCTCCTTTTGGAACACCTATAATTTTTGAGTAATAACTGAAGTGTTAATTCACTGTCGACTAAGTTTGCTGAGTCCTCAAAGCACAGACATGGTACAAAATCTCACTGCGGTGGAAGAAAGAAAGTGCAGATAAGAATGTGCTGATTAAGTATCCAAGAAAACCAAGCATGTACCAGCACAGAATTTGGAGTCACACCAAAACCGGTATTTCCTTTGTGTCTCACTTGGTTTGAATTGCTGCAGACCATGTATTTGCAAATGATGAATGAGGATGAAATGGAATGGGTACAAAATGCAGTGTAGATTCTTCAAGGAGATTTAGCCGGTGAGTCACTCAGCAGGTGCGTGCTACCTCGGGCTCTGACGTGTGTGCTGACGCTCCCACCCCTGACCGACCCACGGTGCTTCTGGAAGCACGGCAGCCCTCACCAAAGAAGAGCCGGGAAGCAGTACAGATCGGGGGGTTTTAATCCTCAGAACCAGGAGGGTTTTCCATCCAGAGCTCCGGTCTTCACAAGGAGGCCGGCGCACGGGTGGGTTGAAGGGCGGTCAGTGCTGGGAGTCAGACTGCTGATTTGTTCCCCACGGTTTTTGACAGCAGCAGTTTGGGGGCCTGTCATGGGCTGCAGGCTGCTGGGATCAGATCTCGGAACGGGGGCCAGACTCGGAACTCCAGAGGGGTCCTCAGCCGGAGGTCCTTGAAGGACAGAACCCGTTTCTCTCTACTCATACCAACACTTCTGGCACCAGATGCGTGCGTTTTCCACACCAACAAATTCTTCACTTCCCAGGAGACACCAGCTTGGTGTCCTACAATTCACCTTCGTTCTGGCACTAACCACCTAGCATTGGCCCAGACCCGGGCTCAGTCCCGCTGCCCAGGGTACCACCTGTGATTCCGACCAACCAGCTGTAAATCCGGAGTTTCCAAGACCCCTTCTTTGGGTCTGATAATATGCTAAAACAGCTCACAGAACTCAAGAAACCATTTTACTTCCTATTACCAGTTTGTTACGATGGATATTTTAAAGGATACTGATGACGAGGTGCATAGGGTGAGGTCTGAAGGGGTCCCCTTGGAATTTGGGATACATCACCCTCCCAGCACATGGATGCATTTTTGTTCATCAGCCCGGAAACTCTCCAAACCCTGCTGTACAGGGCGTTTATGAAGGTCCCACTCCTTAGGCATGCTCCATTAAATCACTCCAGCCCTCTCCCCTCCCTGGAGGTCGGAGGTGGGGCTGAACTGTACCACCCTCTGTCCCATGGGTGGTTCCCACATCAGCGCAAAGACCAGGGAACGTTGGTGAGGGGATGAGGACGTGAAACCATCCAGCCACGTCCAGGAGGGCTGCATCTCCTGGAGCCCCAGCACCCTATACGGAGGGCGCCACCTGACTTCTCAGGCCCCGACAGTGCAGCTGGGTGGGCGGTGCCTCCGTGACCACAGCAGCAGGGGGCGGCTTCCCCGTCCTCCACACCTTCCTGCTCCTGGTCCCTCCCATCGCAGCCGGCAGCCCCCAGCACCCACCTTCCTGGGGTGCAGGCTGAACAAGGAGCAGCAGGAGCTGAACAGGGAGCAGGGCTGGGGCTGTGGAGCCCGGGGTGCAGAACCGAGAAGTCTGTGTCTCACAAACCACGTGGCACGGAACCCCCATCCCCAGACTTGGGACAGGAGCTGGCTGGACACGGCCCTAGCCCACATGGCCCACCTCCCCTTCCCACGCCCCCGTGCCCCCAGCCCCGTCCCTGGCCCACCGAAGCTCCTCTTCTCCCTTCCCATCCTGGAGAAAACCCAGAGCTCTTAGGACCTGGGGTTTTGGTTCCTCTGAATTAATAGACTTATTTTTAGAGCAGCGTTAAGTTTACAGAAAAGTTGAATGGAACGTACAGCAAGTTCCCTTGGACTCCCCCGCCCCATCTCCCCAGACAGTTTCCCCTAACCCCAAACTGATGTCAGTGCCGTTCGTTTGGTGTAACGGATAGACCAGCGTTGGCAGCGTCCGCGTCAGGCCTCACACGCTGCCTGTGCACCTCCAGCAAAGGTAGCATGACATCACCTCGGCAGGCAAAACAGTTTCCCTGCCCCGAATCCTCTGTGCTCTGCAGATTCGGCCCTGCCCCGCTCCCCAGGCCTCGGGATTTAATGTAAGCAGCAAAGTAAAGAGAGAGGCCGGGCAGAATGAACAAACCCAGCAGAACTATTTATAAGCAGTCTCCAGGGTCCCCGGCATCGGCAGGTGTGGACGCCAGTCTCTCTCTGGGTCCCGTCCTGCCGGAAGCTACCTCTCCAGTATCTGGCTGTCTTCCCCTTCCCTGTGAACCCAGAGCCGCCTAAGAAGGCACTCCTGCAGCCTGCTCTCCCACTCCTTCTGCACTTTCTCACCCTTCTGGGAGGCCAGCCTGAGCATCAAAAGTGCAGCCAGGGTGGGGCTGGTGGCTCAGTTGGTAGAGCATGTGACTCTTGATCTTGGGGTTGTGAATTCAAGTCCCATATTGGGCATGGTGCCTACTTAGATAGATAGATGGATAGATGGATGAATGGATGGATGGATGGATGGATGAATGGATGGATGGATAGATGAATGGAAGGATGGATGGATAGATGGATGGATGGATGGATGGATAGATGAATGGAAGGATGGATGGAAGGATGGATGGATAGATGGATGGATGGATGGATGGAAGGATGGATGGATAGATGGATGGATGGATGGATGGATGGATGGATGGATGGATAGGTGGATGGGTGGGTGGGTGGATGGATGGATGGATGATGGATAGATGGATAGATGGATGGATGGAGGATGGATGGATGGATAGGTGGATGGGGGGATGGGTGGATGGATGGATGGATGGATAGATGAATGGAAGGATGGATACATGGGCACATGCAGCCGGGCTGTGATGGGCCTCCAGCTTCCCCCTCTAGGTTTCCAGGCACCCCCCCCCCACACCTGCAGCAGGAAGCTTCCAGCCTACCCCACCCCTGCCTCTGGCCCTGTCACAGGCCTGCAGGGCTGAATGTGGCTTCTGTGGGCTGTGAGGCAGGTGAGCAGGGGCCCCTTCCCGCAGGAAGAAGGCATCTGGAGCTGCTCAGGCATCCCCCAGCCCCTCGCACTGCTATGCCAGAAACTCTCAGAGGTAATGAAACTAGGGGTTTGTCCTGATGCTTGTGTGTGTTTTGCCCCCGGGACAGGTGCTGGCATCGACGGAGTGGAGGAGATCAAGCGGCATCCTTTCTTTGTGACCATAGACTGGAATGTAAGTCGCACAGCATGGGGCCCACAGCACATGGGTGACAGGGAGGTGAGGTGGAGGGCTCACCAGCTTGGTACAGACCAGAGGGGAATGTGGCCCTGTCCCCTGGAGGGGTGCCCTCTCTCAGGAGCCTTCTGGACAGGCTGCCATTTTACAGGCACAGACCAGGGACCACCTTCCTGCAGCACCAAGCCTGAGAGCCCTTTAACACTTGGCCCTTTAGAGGCAGGTTCCGATGACCCTGCAGCCACTCCCACCGCTGAGGACAGAGCAGGGATCTCCTTCTGCTCAGCAAGAGGCTGCAGAAGCCCCTCAGGTCTCCAGGCCCCTGTGGGTCTCCAGGCTGCAGGGTCGCTGGGCCGCTGGGTCTCTGGGTCTCTGGGCCCCTGTGGGTCTCCAGGCCTCAGGGTCGCTGGGCCGCTGGGTCTCTGGGTCTCTGGGCCCCTGTGGGTCTCCAGGCCGCAGGGTCGCTGGGCCGCTGGGTCTCTGGGTCTCTGGGCCCCTGTGGGTCTCCAGGCCTCAGGGTCGCTGGGCCGCTGGGTCTCTGGGTCTCTGGGCCCCTGTGGGTCTCCAGGCCGCAGGGTCGCTGGGCCGCTGGGTCTCTGGGTCTCTGGGTCTCTGGGCCCCTGTGGGTCTCCAGGCCGCAGGGTCGCTGGGCCGCTGGGTCTCTGGGTCTCTGGGTCTCTGGGCCCCTGTGGGTCTCCAGGCCGCAGGGTCGCTGGGCCGCTGGGTCTCTGGGTCTCTGGGCCCCTGTGGGTCTCCAGGCCGCAGGGTCGCTGGGCCTCTGGGTCTCTGGGTCTCTGGGTCTCTGGGCCCCTGTGGGTCTCCAGGCCGCAGGGTCGCTGGGCTGCTGGGCCACCTGGTCTCTGGGTCTCCAGGCCCCTGAGGGTCCCCACACTGCCAGCCCAGGCTGTGCAGGTCTCTTCTGTGTTGAAGGGCTGCGTCTCGTACTCTGTGCTGCTCTCCCAGCCTCTGGTTTCGGGCTCAGGCCCACCCAGCTGCCACTCTCGTAGAGTCATTAAAGAAAACAAACATCCAGACTGTTAGGAGCAGTTATTGGTGACACTCGTTAGTGACGTAAGGAAGACCTCCATGGCGAAGAGTTCGGGGACCACGGTGACAGGGTCTGCGGTCAGCGGAGAGGTGGGGCTCAACTCTGAGCAGCTGGGGCAGTGGGATTAATGGCGGGGAGGGGGGTTGTGGATGGAAAAAGGCTGGGAAGAAACAGGGGTGAGGGGCTCTGGCTGAAGTGACCTCACAGGACTTCTGCTGGACGCAGGCCTGGGGTCCAGACATCACCTGGTGCGGGGAGGGCCCATCACATGTCGAGCTCGGGCCCCGTTCTCCAGGCTGACACCACGCTGCTGCTTGGAGCTGGACGCTGGCTGAGGGGCTCCCAAATCTCATTCGGACCCGCCGCTCGGAGCCGCCTCCCGCCCGTCAGCGTGGGAAGCGGCCGCGCTGGGCTTCGTGTGCCAGGAGGACGTCCCTGCTCAGATGTCAGTGTCTTCCGGCCCTTTCCCAGGGTGCACACAGCAGGCACATTTGGGGGCTCCGTTCCCTGAGCTGACAAATTAACCTCGAGAGACTCTAACAGAAGATAGGTATATATTACATTAACGTCCTCTCTAGGACCGAGGCTGTTAGTGGTGTTTGCCTTGCTCCCTGTCTTCGTCCAGTCACCTCCCCGGGTTCTAGCAGCGGGGGCACCATGGCAGCCCGCCCCTGGCCCCCAGGGTTATGACCTCTGACAAGGTGCTGACACGAATGCTGGATGGAACCAGCTGTTCCTGGAGCTTCTGACCTTACTCCTCCTCTCTCCTCCTCTTCTGAAAGTCGACCCACTGGGAGAGCACCAGCTTCCTTAAAACCGCTTCTGTAGTTCTGATTATGCAGCTTTTACGGGGTTAGGATTCTTTTCAACACTGAGACTACAGAGAAGCATGTGAGATGCTGGCACCCCTGTGACCTCCCCCCCAGGTGCCCCTGTGACCTCCCCCCCAGGTGCCCCTGTGACCTCCCCGCCAGGTGTCCCTGTGACCTCTCCGCCAGGTGCACCTATGACCTCTCCACCAGGTGCACCTGTGACCTCCCCGCCAGGTGTCCCTGTGACCTCTCCGCCAGGTGCACCTGTGACCTCTCCGCCAGGTGCACCTGTGACCTCCCCGCCAGGTGTCCCTGTGACCTTCCGCCAGGTGCACCGGTGACCTCCCGCCAGGTGCACAAGCCTGGTTAAAGGACCAGGTCAACATCAGCTTGCGTTCAGGAAAGTGGACGGTGGAAGCAAAGTGCTTGCCCGTGAAATCTCTTTTTCCTTAGCTTCCTGGAATGTAGACTTATAAGGAGCTCAGTCATTCTCAACTCACAGATGGGCACCTGGAGATCTTTCTCAGTCGATTTTTTCTGGTTCCATCCAGCACGGAAGCTCGGCTGTGCCTGTGGTGATGAGGCCTCAGGCCAGCCGGCTGCGTCCTCCCCTGGAGGGCCAGCACGGCGCTGCGGGCAGGAACCTCAGAAGCTGACCCCTGGGGGCACGGGCCTGGTGCCCCAACGGGCACTCTGCCGCGGGTCATCCCCTCCCGCCCACAGACATCGGGGTAGGGCCGCACACCCCCTTCTGTTATCACTCGCTGTCCCATGTGTCCAGCCATGCTGTTGAACACGTTTCAGGCGCTTCCAGGACACGGACACAGAGCAGTGGCCGTGATGCCCCGGGCTTTACAACCTGGTCGGGGGAGTGAGGCAGGAATCGAAGGCTGCGCACTAGGTCACAGAGAGAAAGCAGCAGCACCGCGAAGAGAGCCGCTCAGGGGAGGGGTGGGGCATCGGAGCCGAGCCCCTCACCTGCCCCTCCCGCCCCCACGCTCGCCTCTCCACGCACCTATCTGCCCAGCACATCAGCCCTCCTGTCCCCGAGTGCCCCTGTGACTCAGTTATGTCCTCCTCCTTATGGCTTTTCTGAAAAGCCAGCTCCTCGCTAATGTCTGTCCCAACCCTTCCAAACCGCAGCTCCTCGCCCAGCGCCCTGACTCCCCTGACCTTGTTCCATCCCCGGCTCCTCGTCACCGTCCAGTGTCCTGCATCACATCCCTTATTCATGGTGCTGATTAGGAGTCTCCGTCCCCTGCTACTGGAATGGAAGCCCCAAGAGGTCAGGAGTCACTGTCAATGTTGGGTAGAGACGTCCCCCGGGCCTCTGAGACAGCCAGGCTCAGAGGAGGCCCCTGACAAACAGTGAATGAGCGAGGGAGCGAGGGAGTGAACAGGACAGGCTCTCAGGGCAGGAACCCACTTCTCTCCTTCTCTCTCCGGGGTACCACAGCCCCTGCCGCCGGCAGAGATGAGAAAACAGGAGAACGGGATGGCTGGGGCCGGAGATGGGGACGGACCCTGTGACATGGGAGATCCTCGGGCTGCAGCTGGGAGGAAAGGGGAGGCCTGGCCTCACGGCTCCGGGTACCACTCAACACAGTGGCTTGGCTCGAAGGATCTGCTTGCAAGTTGCTGCAGACAGATGCTTCTCTCAGCCAAGAAGGGTCGCCCCCCGAAGAAGTGGGCATGTGGAGGAAAAGCCAAGACAGCTTTGTGAAACGCTTGGAATTTTCACAGCACGATGATGACCTTGAACACTATGCAGGTTGGGCTAACGTGCGTCTTGGAAAGCCCAGGTCTGCAGGAGCTCTGAGCAGAAGCCCAGCTTCTTTCTGCCACCCGGTGAGAGTCCAGCGGGGAGACCAGCCCCAGTGTGCATGGCTCGTCCCGTCTCTGCATTTAAGGGCCAGGTTCCTGCCAGGGCAAACACGGTCACTGGATGTCTGCACCAAGAAGGTGGCGTGCTGTATTATTTCAAAGTAATCAGACTAAAATTGAGGTTGGGAAGTTTCTTTTATTGCTTTTAGCATTTAATTCCATTTTGTTTCTGAGAGAGGCCCTTCAGATTCATGGGGACCAAGCGTATGTACTGTCACTTCTGTATTTGCCCGAGGATGACGAGGCAGGGACAGAGGGATGGAAGGACCTCATTCCATCCCAAGCCCTGAATGAAAACAGCCAGGGAGTGGTTAAGGGAGAGGAGCTCGGAGTCACCACTTTTGTGCAAATTCACTTATTTCATAAATAGTACTTGGCGCTTGTCCGTGTCCAGGAGAGCAAGCTGGCTGTCCATGCTATGGCAACGGAACACACAGCTGTCCTCAGGTTGCTCAACGGCTGCACAAAATGTCTTGTCCAGCCACAGAAGAGGTGTGCGGCGTGGGTGTCCCGTCAGAGACCCGACACAGGCAGGAGCTGATAGGTGAGGCGACATACTCCTAGCAAAGCTCTCCTTGGGACCACAGCCTTCTCTCAGCTGCTGCAGGCCTTCCCTAGAACCAGACGAGTGACCCCCATCTCCACCCTCCCTACCCACCCGTGAGCTGCAGTCAGTCTTGGCCCCCACTCACACACCGAGCAAACAGCAGGCCCACGCTTGAGAAAGCAGACATGAAATGCGAGGCACTGACCGGCATCCAGTGCGTAATGTTACCAACCCCCTGTCCGGATGCGTCCATTCTGTTTCAGCAGCTTAGATAAGAAAACCACAGCACAGTAGCATTTGCAAAAACTATGAATACCGGAAGGCATTCCCTCTGCCGTCTGATGCTCAGAACGACCACACGAAGCCATTTCCCTGACCCATTTGATTTCTGACTGGGCGCGAACCCAGTGCCTGCCTGCCTCGGGATCCACCCTGGAAAACAGAAGGATATTTATTTCACTTTCTGCTTCCCTCTGTGACCCAAAACTGCCAGGAGAAATTTTCAGGTGACCTGCTGGAGCGGAATGAGTCCATCACAGCGCATGTGGGGTCACTGGCCCCATCCGTCCTGCTCTGCCATTAACTTGTCTGCAAAGTCGAGCGAATAAACGTCCGCTGAGGAGCGGTTCTTCCTGAAAGCTGCTCTGTCTCACGAGCCCAATGAAAAATTACAGTTACAGCCCCGAGGCCTTGGGAGAGGGTCACGGGGAGTCCCGCACATACGCCACGTTTACTCTGCCCCGTCGCTGCACGAGAGTTCATCACCACAGGCCACGGGAACCCCCCACGCCCCGAGGAAGACCTCCCGCCCAGCCTGGTGCCCCTCGCCCTGGGACCGACACCTGCTGACCCAGGCTGGGACCTTCACTGTACCCGTTCAGGGCCCATTATCGCGACGACTTTTATTAATGCTAGGAGCTTGTGCTTGAGTTGTTCTTTTTACATTTCTGAACCCTTCCAAGGGTACCCTCAGTGGTTACTCGGTGCTGTGGGAGGGACGCCCGGGGAAACCAAGGCACAGGACAGTGATAAAAGAGCCCAGGGTCCGTGGGTGAACGGGCGGCATGTGCCAGAGCCCCCCCCTTGCCTGTCGTGTGTACCAGCAGCAGCAGAGGGAAGTCTTGCCCACAAGACTGTGCAGAGTGGATTTTAGGGGTTCGGTTCCCAGGAGCGGTTGGCTGCTGGCCAGGATCTCAGCGTCTGTGTCAGCGGGTGAGGGAGCTCCTCCCACTGCCCAGTGGAAAGATTTCTCAGTTTATTCCCACGTTGAATACAGCAGCAGAACTTCTCCTTTCAAGGGGCCCAAAAGACTCTCCGTTCAGTGAATAACCGCTCCTCGGCTCTGCAGTGTTGTAAATCCAGATACTTTGGCTGGAACGGCTTTCAGCGGCAGTAACCTGTATAGACCGAGTCCTGTTGCGTGGACCACGACCCATCAGATGCCCCGGGTGCACTGGGGACATTTGAATTCTCCCTGTTACCCCTGCCAGCCTGGCATCACTCCACGTTATTTCTGCGTTGCTATTTCAGGAATAATCTATAGCTGTGCCATTTCCTAATTGGAGGATGTTAATTTTGAGATGCCTAGAGCCAAAGCTGCCTGCAGAAAGCAGATGTTAGGTCCGTGACCCCGAGCTAGAAGCAGCTTCCTATTGCATTACCCAGTCACCATTCTCAGAGTACCCCCTGGTTCTCCCCTTCGTCGTTGGAAGGTCGTTGAGGTATAAATAGCCCTGGCGCACCTGCTCAGAACCTCCGAGCGCATCCTGGCCTGATGTGTAATCTGTTCCCATGTGGCCACGACTTGTGTCGTCCTAAGATCCTGGGACAAGTGAGGTGATTTAAAGTGCTGCCTGGTGAATTTGATCATGAGACCCCATTCTCTTTCCATCAGTGTGGGATGGATTGTTCTAGAGCCTCAGAGAGGGGAATCTAGGTCAGAATTATAATGCATCTCATCAAGCTCAAAACCTACAAGAAACGCTGCCGCCAGTCGTTCTTGATTTAACCCTGTGTACGGCAGTTTACATTATAAAATGGGAAGCAAGATTACTTTTTCCCTAAAACCTCAAACCCACTCCTAGGTTTGGACACAGGGAAAGAAAGCAGGTGTAATAATAACACATTCCAAAAGTTTACCCAGTAACAGGAAGGAACTGACCAACTTTAAGACTGCATAAGGGAGCCATCCAGAGCGTGGAGGGCACCAGCGTGCCGTATGCAGCCCTTTGCTACCTGCTGGGAACCAGGATGAAACCACAGCATCCCCAGGGACTGGGAGGGTGGTGTTCCGGAGCCGCCCTTGCCCAGGCTGTGCTCATAGGCAGATCGAGACCAGGGACCGGTGTTCTGAGGACGGAGGGGCCTGTGAGGGAACTCGCCGGCCCGCAAGCCCTTGTTGGGCTCTCCCACGCTCTCCCTCCAGTCAGTTAGGATCTCCTTATTGAGGCACAGGCTTCCAGAGGAGGTTTGAAAGGACAAGGAAAAGCAGGCGTGCACGTGCACAATGCCCAGTGAAGCTGGGGTTTTCATGCGCCCTAAGCGTGCTGTATGGTGGCTGGGTTCTGTGACCGGTCCGGGGGGCATGCACCGGGCTGGGAATGCAGTGGGAAAGAGGGAATTGGGACTCCGCACCCGGCCAACAAGCATGAGCGTCCTGGGGCGGGGGAAGCCAGGACGTACCACATCCTCATTTGCTCCCCGAGTTATCGCTAAGTTCTTGAGTTGAAGGGGGCAGTAGGCTCCACCCAGATGAAGCCGCACGGCTGCTGGGCGGCAGATGCCATTCTGATGCGTTCCTTCTCCTTACGGGTAAAGACGTGGAAAGTGGGAAGCTATGTCTCCCCAGGAGGTCAGCCTCCCGGCCTGCACCGCTGTGCTTCTCTCGGGGTGAGGAAGGGAGAAGTCTGGGGAAAGCACGTGACCCCGGGAGTCAGCTTGGTCAGAGGAGGTGCCTGTGTTTTCTTGGGCTGCTTGGATTTTCAAAGCCTTGATATCCTCCTCCGTGGGGAGGGAGGGGTAGAGGGATGGCAGGACAAGGAGCGGACGTGGGCAGGTTTCTGCAGGGAGGGAAAGGGGGCTCGGGAAGTCACCTTGACCTCCCCGCCCTGCTTCTTATCAAAGCTGGTGTACAGTTATATGGGTGGTGGTCGGACGGGAAGTGAGGCTCCTGGGGTGTCCCGAGCACGGCAGAACGGTGAGCGGCGTCACGGCCTCTACCCACCTCGTGTCCACACACGCACCCAGTCGTCACCGCCCACGCCTCCAGGTGCTGCTCCGTGTTCCATCGTGGACCAAAACCGCTTCGGTTGAGAAGCCCGGGGTTAGGGAATGTTTTATCTGCAGCTGTAAGGCTGGGGGCAGGTCCTGGCCTCCTGTTCCCAGGGGTCCTGTGTTGGTGGAGCTGGGGTGAGAAGAGAGCGGAAATGTATGACCTTCAGCTCCAGGTGCAAACGCCTCGCCTCTCATTTGGATTAAGTGACAGCCAGCGCTGTGTGCATGTAAATAAACGTTCATAAAGCAGGAGCCGTGGCTCTGTGGTAGAGATCTCCGCCCTACCCACTCCCTCTCCTCCCCCACCACTCCCTCCCTACCCCATCCCCCCAGGTAGCAAGAGAACACATGCCTGCCCAGGGAGAGGATGTGAGTTTTCCTTGAGCAGGACAGATACTGATTTAATAATGCAGCTCAAATACCACTGGAGCATCACTGGTGCGAGCAGAAAGGGTCTGAGCCCCGCAGGGCTGCGCCTCGGCCATCGGTCTTGGTAACAACTAGTATCTTAATCAGGGTGCACAGCTCGCTTGTCCTTATTCGATTTCCTCTGACAAGTGCATACATCAGGGAAGTTTATTCCTACCCCAGAGTGTGTCACCGCGGAAAGTAGCATCTTTCTATTTCTGGAAAGAGCTTATGGAGTAAATCAATTCCTAATGAAATCGATTCACCCTGGGCAAGAAATGAGCAGATAATTGAGGGTAGACGTTTTCTTCTGGCGGCTCCCAGGTGCTCACCCCGAGCTCCGTCCTGTGCACGCCTGTGGCTCGTTAAACCAGGGGGGCCCGGCGGTCACCAGCCCGGACACAGCCGTTGTTCTGTCTGTCACTCCTGCCAGTTTTCCATGGCTGCCTTGGCTTCTAGAAGGGTGTGCTCCCAGCAGGGATCAGAGCATCGTGCCCTCCTGCCGCTGCTGGACCTTCCCTCACCACGAGCCCTGCTCTAACAGGAAGCGTCAGGATGCCCAGATCCTCCCCCGCCGGCCCTCGCTCACTCCTGACCTTGCACAACTCACCCAACCTGTCTTAGCCTGGGTTTCCTCGTCTGTAAAGTCAGGGTGATAAAATCTGCTTTGCGGTGTTATGGAGAGATTTAGAGCAGATTGGACAGGTGTCACTGAGTCCGTTTTCTGAGCCATCAGGGTCCCTGGCTCTAGACCCACTGAGCAGAAGCACCAAGAAGGGGCCTAAGGGTCCCCTCTGATCAGGCAGAACTGGGAAAACTCGTGCTAAATGGTTGCCAGACCCCCCTCCTGGTGTCCTAGCCCTGCTGCCCATGCCCATGCAAGGCTCTCGGCATGCTCGCCAGCGCTGCGACTTCCGTGCCCAGGGCACGCCAACCAACCCAGGACTGTGACGTTCTGAAGTCCACCCCGTGGCTGCCCCACAGCTTCGGCCAGAAGTGGCACCCGGAGGCCCCCGCGCCTCTCCATCACCTCCCCCACTGGCCCCAGCTTCCCCCTCCTGCCCACACCCCCTTCTTCCCCATCTGCGGCTTTACCCAGCTGGTTCCCAGGCCTGCTTCCAAACTGTCTTGTTCCTGAAGTTGACTCTCCCCAAAACAATACACTGTTGCCTTGCCTAAGAGCATTGAAAGCAACATCAACAGGTTGGAAGGCATTTTCAAGAAGGCCAGCGTCAGAGGGAAGCCGTGAGGGACGTGGAGTTTCTGTGCATCAAAGGTCAGGCCCATGACCTAAGTTCAGGGCCACCAGATGTGGCCGTTCTGGAGAAGTGCTGATTCTCCCCCTGGACTCGGCTGTTCTCACGGGCTCATCCACGTGCACAAACGCGTGTAAAGGAACACAAAAGCATGACTCCGCCCACTTGAGCAGAGGGCTCTGGACCCCCACATCTGGGGGTACCAGAGTAGGTGCCCAAGGGGAGTGCTTCAGCCCCCGGTCACAGGCTCTGGGGGGTGTGTGAGGAAGGACCTGGTTCGTTCTAGCTGGGGGCTTTCCCGGTGTCCCCCAGGCGCGGGCCCCCCACGGTGGCCAGGGCGGGGAGGAGGGCGCCAAGCAGCAGGGGCTCTTCCCTGCCGTTCCCCGGGGGGGAGGGGAGGGCTGGTAAGACACGGCTGTCCTGTCAGATTTTACCTGAAAAAAAATAAAAAAAAAAAATTCTGCCCCCAAAAAGGGTTTAAAACCTCACATTGCCCTCAATGAAGAATACTTAGCATGTGTCCAGACCCTCATACCTTCAATTATGGCTTTTATATCAAATATCTTCTATAATCTCAACACATAAGAGACACTGTTTTCGGTGCATTCATACATACCTCAGAGTATACGGGGTGCCGGGCGCAGGTGCAGACCAGGGGGTGTGTGCGGAGCCTGTCTCCCCTCCCCCGCAGCCAGCCCTGCTGCTCCGCATCGTCCTCCCGGGTGCTCTGTGGCCCCTCCTCAGCGTCCTGTCTTGCTCTCCCCGCAGAAGCTGTACAGGAAGGAGATCAAGCCGCCCTTCAAACCAGCGGTGGGCAGGCCCGAGGACACCTTCCACTTTGACCCCGAGTTCACAGCACGGACACCCACAGGTGTGCACCGGCCGTGAGTGCAAGCGAACCCAGAGTCTGTCCCACTGCAGGTCCTCCTCCTCCCCGCCCGTTAGGGAGGGCGACATAGCCAGGGGGTCTCAGGTCCGAGAATGCCTCCGTGGAGGGTACCGGTCGGTTCTGTTTGACTTTCTCGTTCTCTCTGCTCCGCCTTTAAGGTTTAAGCGAGAGAACCAATTCTCAGTCCTCCTCCGGTAACATCTGGTTTGGAATCATGCAGGGGTTCTGTGGATCCCCCTCTCCTGCTGCCTCGTGCTCTGAGCTGCGATCCGGGGACCACTTCTTTCAGGCACGCACAAGCAGGGAGCCTCAAGACAATGGAAGTCTCTCCCGTAGTTAGAGGGTCTGGGGGAAGTCTCTCCCGTAGTTAGAGGGTCTGGGGGAAGAGGTGGGCTGTGGGCGATGTCTGGGTCAGTGTGAACTATAGAGCTTATTCGTGCAAATGGCAAACACCTGTTGGAAATGCTCTCTCAGCTACTGGAAGTCAGCACAGCCGACGACACGTACTTTCATGAAGATCGACAGTCACTCTCAAGGTCTATCAGACTCGGGACTGGCCAGCTCCCTCTAAAAGTTACCATTTTGTGACACTGATGAGTTAATATTAATTTTTTGGCGGTATGGGAATTGTCTTGGTCTGCTCAGGCTGCCATGACAAACGACCAGCCTGGGCACCTCAATCAACAGATATTATTTCAGTTCCTGGTGAGGGCTCTCTTCCTGGCTGGCACACGGCTTCCCACGGTCTTATTCTGTGGTCGAGGAGGAAGAGCGAGATCCCTGCTGTCTCACCCTCTTCTTATATGGACACCAACACCACTGGATCAGGTCTCATGACCTCATTTAACCTTCACGACTTCCCGAAAGACCCCATCTCCAAAGACAGTCACATGGAGAGCTAGAGCTTTAAACTACAAATTTTGGGGGACCACGGTCAGTCCAGTCCATACAGTAGAGTATGTTATATAATGGTGTTATGTGAAAAAAAAAGGGGGGGGAAGAAATCTCCTGTCTATGGGGGTTCTTACTACTTT
The DNA here is from genome assembly GCF_002201575.2 of Neomonachus schauinslandi. Classification (NCBI taxonomy): domain Eukaryota; kingdom Metazoa; phylum Chordata; class Mammalia; order Carnivora; family Phocidae; genus Neomonachus; species Neomonachus schauinslandi. Next base: position 2,901,583 of record NC_058410.1, read on the forward strand.
TGAATCTGAAATTTCCTATGATTTTTAAGGATAATCGTGAAACAAATAGGTGGTCAAATACAAAGCACTATGTGAAGAAACTTGGAAGAGAGAATCTACTTTGTTCCCTTTGAGTTAGGCTGTGGGTGCTGGGAAAAAAATCTCCACCGTGCTAGACTAGAGAAGCTTAATTAAAACCCAGAAGTCTCCGCTGGGTAGTTTTTAGAATCTGAAAAGATAGGTGGCATAAATAGAATTTAACATGCTTGAGAATCATCTGGGAGATGCTGATTTTCGGCACAGTACTTAAAAAGCAGACACATGAGTTGGATAAAAGAAAATTTAAAACTTTGATGATCCCATGACTAGTTTCTGACTAGTATGTTTGAGGGGTTTTTAAATCTTGGACGGGCACCTCTCACCAGTCAGCGCGCTCCAGTGGGCAGCTGATTTGTGCGCGTCCAGGGGATAGAAACCAGCTTTAGTGTTGGCTTGAGTTAAAAAAAAAAAAGACCATAACACACCGCAAGGCATTCCCACTCTGCATCCAGAAATCTCACATATAGGATATGGATTATCCACTGTTTCAGAATCCCCTTGCTATAACTGCCCTTTAACAGAACCATGCACTGAGCTCGTGTGCTTAGAAAATTCTACCTTTGTTAATATATAAATGTAGAGAGAATGATTTTTCTGTGTCCTTAGCACTTCAGTTACTACCCAGCACAAAAGCAAACTGTATGGTGTCATAAATTAAGCAAAAGTGATTGGAGAATTCAAACGAGGAAGCCCCTCCTGGAAGGTTGAGTTAATCGTCTCGTTGTTACCTGCAGACTCACCTGGCGTCCCCCCCAGTGCCAATGCGCATCATTTGTTCAGAGGATTCAGTTTTGTGGCCTCAAGTCTGGTCCAGGAGCCCTTGCAGCAAGATCTGCACAAAGCCACGGTTCACCCCATCGTGCAGGTAATCCCGTACCGCCAGGCTGCTCGCCCCCGGCAGGTGTGCCCAGGGAGGCGCGAGCACCCTTGACACACGTGGACTGAGAGCAGCCTGGGTCCTGGGGTGCTGATGCGGGGGGCACCAACTCTGTTCCCAGCCTCCTGGGTGTTACTGAGTCTCATGGTGATCTGAGCCGTGCCTCTCACCCCTGCTCCACATTCATCCTCACGAAGGGAAGAGTTCTGCCCAGAATGTCCCCGGGGTGTGTCTGTGGCTGGAGCCCCCACAGGGGTCAGACAGGGGCGTCCTCACTGGGTGGATCGAGTCGGTAGCCCAAGAGAATAGTTTGGTTTGTAGGTGCCATTTTTCTGTTGTGAAATATATTGTTTGGGAAATCAATTCAGATGACATTTTTAGGAGTTGTCCACCTGATGAGTGTAACCAGATGCAGAGAATTCTAAGAAGGAATTGTGATTACATTCTAAGGACAAAGTCAGGGGAAATGAGGTGGCATTAGATTTCCGTATTTCTTTCTCCTGGGCCTTTTGGGAACCCACAGTGTGTCTAACGGGGACACTTGGTGTGACGGTGTACACTGTATACTCTACGGTATATGATTGGGGGCTTTCTATCTGTGCTCTCAGTGCATAGGGTGGAGGCTCGTGCATACGGGCAGATGGGGCTGTGGCTGGGACATCATGGGGTGTGAGTTCCAGTTAGATGCGGACACCAGACACCGCTCTGGCCTCAAGCATCTGAACCACACACCCCCTATCTGCGGGGCCTTCTGCTCTCCCCCCTCCAGATGCTCAGACTCTGTGTAGCATGGTCTAAAAATTAAGCTCATCCCCCCAAAGTTAGGATTTAGATCTGGAATCATTGCCGACCAGCAGCATGACCTTCATGATCCATCATCTCCTGACCTCGGCGACCTCAAGGGCACCGTCCGGGACCTCCCTTGCTGCCCACGTCCTGTGTGCCTGTGGTGCCTTTGTCCGAGTGATCTCTGACAGCTGTCTCTGCCCCGGTCTCTGTCCACAGCAGTTACACGGGAATAACATACACTTCACCGATGGCTATGAGATCAAGGAGGACATCGGGGTGGGCTCCTACTCTGTGTGCAAGCGATGTGTGCATAAAGCTACTGAGGCAGAGTATGCCGTGAAGGTAAGACCACGCACGTGCGTGCGGGCTCCTCGTGCCCTGACCCGGCGGGCCTGGCTGAGCCGGCCCGCCTCCTCCCCGTGCGCCGTCCCACAAGCTCTAATACGACGGAGTTCAGTTTGCTTTGACACCAGGTCACCCGTTCAACAATTATTTTGCAGATCATGAATATTTTGAGTTTTATCCAACACATAAGTACTGACCACCTTTAGTAGCTTTATGTACAGTATGCCCTGAAATAAAAGTTTGGGAGCTCAGTGTTCTGGAAAATACAGCTGGGGGACAGGCACAGTGTTGTTTGAGCGGGCCGGGGGGGTGGGGAGAGGAAGAAGCTACCGTCACCGAGAATTAAATCAAAGAAATGAATAGAGGCATAAACTGGTAATACCTGTGTAAACTTAATCAGAGCGCTGGTAGTTTTACTCGAAACCATCAAGAAAAGTCAACAGTAAGAATTATCTAGAATTATCTAGAATCCAATCTCTACATAATACCTTTAGCTTCTGTAATTGTTGCTAGGTTTGATATTTGATCTGGAAATCCCAAACACCAGTTTCTTGAATTTTCTTGTTGGTGAAATGTGGACTAAATCTGAAGCTGCGGGCCAAAAGCATAACCTGATGTATGTAAAAAGCATAAACTGTGCATTCTCTCCACAAGACAGCCAGAGATGCTCTAACTCCACCACTTCCCCGCCGAACTGACCTCGGGACTCTGGAGAAGCCGGGCGTCAGCGCGGCCAGACCCAGACATGTCTATGCCTCCTGGCACCGCACCTGCCCATCACCGAACATCCGGGGAAGTGTGGAACTGTCCAGCAGCAGCGTAAAAGGAGCGCTTCCTTCCATCGTGATTTTCCTAAGCTGGGAAGAAATTATTCGAAGAGATGCCTGTGGGGGATGACCCCGTTCCTTCGTGGGTCACCCATGCCCCATGCTGTTTGCACTAAGAAAATGTTCAACTCTGTCAAAAGAAGACACCAGCCCAAAAAAACTAGGCCCTGTGGTCCAGTTTGGGTTGCATATTGATGGCTCGTTGACAAATGTATCCTGAAGTCCTCAAGCAAGAAAGAATGTTTGAAATACAGAGTTGCACAGACTCTCGGCGCGCGGCCTGCCCGGAGTCTGCAGCACCGTACCCGGAGCCGAAGGAAGGGGTGTGGTACGCTTCCCGGAGCGGTGGGTCCAGGGACACAAGCGCCGCTGTCTGGCCCCGGGGTCCGACAGCAGATGTGGCCCGGGCCCCGGAACACAGGTGGTGTCGCTGGCAGTGACCGCTGCAGAAGGGGCGTGTGGGGCTCCATGCGTTTCTAAGACTTGGGTTGATGAGGACTTTCGTGTTTCCTCCTCCCTGGGAGCGTTAAGAGGATGCCCCATGTGCCATGTGGATGCTGCGCCGGTGGGCAGGTGCGCCCGACGCAGGGTGTGCACCTGCACTCTGCCCCCTGGACGAGAGGATTGCACGCGGGCCTCAGAGCGCAGGGCACGCGTGCGTGGGCTTCGGAGAATTTTTTCTGCCTGTGTCCTTTCTCACAGAATTCCTTCAGCTGTGTATTGGGTGTCCAGCAGCAATCCTAGAAACAATCGCTGCTTCCAGTGAGCACGAAGAAACGCGTCTATTGTTCGGCTGGCTCAGTGACCACGATGCCCTTCTCGAAAACAGCCTGCCTCTGTGAGGCCGGTCAGCTGCGTTTTGTGCCTCCAAAAATAAATCTCCCACTGACAGAGGCAGTCGTGTGTTTCCCGGTGCTGTCCCCATGGCCAGCCCTCTTATAAAAACACGATCTGAATCCAGCTTTGTTCCATGGCTTTACCTCGGTCCCTGCACCTCCCGCTGGGGCCACGCTGCACTGGGGGCTTCTGGGGCATCTCAGCCCAGGGCCCAGGAGCCAGACTCATGGCCGCAGCTCGGTGCAGCAGAAAGAAACAGGGTCTTCCTGTTCTTTTTTTCCAAGCCTTGAAGTTCCCTGGACAAAGTGAGCTGGTGGACCTTGCAGGATTTGCCCCATCCTCACTGAGACCACAGTGGGTCCTAATTCATTGTCTGGAGGGTGTGTAAATTCACCCAGCGCGGGGGGCAGGGGGCAGCTGTGGCCCTTCGCTGCACAGCCCCCGGGACCCAGAGCTGGGCCAGCCCGTGTAAGCTGCTTGTTGCAGGGACAGTAGTCAGGTCCTGGGTCCTGGTTCGGATTTCCTTCAAAGGCAAAAGAACTGGCCGGAGTTTCAAGGCAAAGAGCTCCATATTCAGGATGGGCCCCTGTGTTACCAAAATGTTGTAACATCCTACCGATCACTCCTCTGTCTCGTCTTCAGCATTTCCCAGGTAGAACATAAGGGAAATATTCTTTGGCCTCTGTCGGTGTCAGCTGACTGGTGGATGAGTAGCAGTTTCCCCACTTAGGGGTGGAAGAACTAGAAAAACTAAGAACGTCTTTCAACAGCCGAGCCCTGAGAGCGTGGCAGTTAATGACTTGGCGTGTGAGCCGGACCTCAGGCCAGCAGACGCCCTATTGAGCCCCCGCCGCTGAACTGAGCCCCCGCATCCCGGCTAGCACGCCAGGAGCTGGCCGGCCCAGCCGTCCAAATTCTCGTGTGCACGGAAAAGGCGGTCTGTTTCGTGTTGAGAAACGGTCCAGTCACAGCCAGTTGGGGCCTCCTCACCCCACTGCATGGGTGATTCAGAAACCTCCCCACTGAGTAATGAGCAGAAAAATGTAAGCAGCGACTTTGATAAACAACAGGATGCGGCTTCCGCCTGGGGCAGTCATAATGGGGGGGTGGCGGGCTGGTTCTGCCTCCCCCGGGGGCACTGGCGATGTCTGAGACACCCTGTTTTTCACAGCTGGGGTGGGCCTCGTGTACGCAGGCCAGGGATGCTGCAGAGCGTCCTGCACGGGCCGGCTCCTCCCGCGGTCCTGGACACAGGACTACCCAGCCCATAACGTCGGCAGTGCTGAGGTTGAGAACCTCAGTCTAAAGCATCCTTTAGGGGTGGGGCTGGGGGGCGGATAGCTCATGCAGAAATTCCAGCGGACTGACATCTGGGAGGTGAGGGTGGTGTGTGCCTTCCGTGTTAAGCTCTGCTTATGCTTAGCAGGAGGACGCTGCTCTGACGGGGCCCAGTGCCTCCTCTACTCAGGGGCAGGGCAGGCCCTCTGGCGGACGGAGCCCGGACTGCTGGGGCACGGCCTTCCCAGAGAAGGGCGGGGGCCTCCCGCAGCCCCGCGCAGACCAGGCCCACAGCCTCAGAGCACATGTGGGACATATTAGATCTCACGTCTTGGAAATATCACTGTGTTTTGCTTTAAGCTTATTTCTCTGTCTTATGGGCCCCTAATTTTGCCGCTATAATTACTCTGTCATCACATTAACGACATTTAAGGCCACATGTAAACCTCTCCACCCAAGTATATTCCCAGTCAACAAGATTGTTGGTTTTGCATTTATTCTCAGCTGCGTTTTTCTGTGCAGCTCTTAAAATTAGTGAGGCCATGTCTAGCTACCACGTGACAAAGTCTTTAGCGCAGTACGCACACACAGCAGGGACTCAGTAAGTGTTGGTGCAGAGTCTGAATCCATAGGCTTGATGCTTCCCTCCCAGCCAAGGCAAACAAGGCTGGATTGCCCAGCATCTTCGCCCGGGAGAGCCTGGCCTCAGGCAATGAGGCAGGTGCTGCCCCCCATCCTTCTGGCAGGCACCACCTTGGGCTGACTCAGCGTAGGATGTCCCACCAGTGTGCCCACCTAATGCTGAGAGAGTGGATGGGAAAATCGTGACGTCCTCTCTTCTCTCCCCTCTGTCAGGCACGTGACAGTTGAACAGATGTGCCCTACTTTCTTAGCACGCGGAGCTGCTTCCGAGGGACAAAACCGCTCAACACTCCAATGCACAACTCAGGTTCACCTTTGCTTTCATAGCCAGCCCCGGAAGGCAAGGAGAGGAGATGAAATTGTGCAGGACTTTGAAATAACGTGACATAGAACCGCACAGATGGCCAGGCCTGAGTGCATCTTCCGTTTAAAATAAGGTTAACACGGAATCATTTACGACGTGCAGAAGGGAAGTAGGATTGAGCAGCGCTTGAAGGGGAAAGGTTTATTTGAATAGAAAAAATCATTAGTATTCTCTCCGTCAAAGGTGCCATACTCACTTTACATGAATTGCGTTAAGAGGGTTGTTGGTCTCTATTTTGTTTTAGAGTCTTTGTGGCTCACCACGATCAGGCACTCATTGTGGACAGCCCAGGAAGCCAGTTTGTATAAAAAGGACTCCTGGCATTGTGCTGATGGGCAAGTGCATAGGAACATATCAGAGCTCATTCACTATGGAAAAGCTGCCTTGTGTCAATAAATGTCTCAACCTCTCAGAAGCCTACGTAGGTGCGCCTTGAGAGAGTTCTGGACAGTGTCTGCGGATGACTCAGGTGTGTACTGATCGCAGGGCGCAGAACTCACATGCACACCCAAGGTACTGCTTTTGCCACCTTGATCCTTGGTTTCGAAACACAAACATCAGTAATTTCTAAGAAGCAAATGATGCAACACCTGAAGTAAATTCTATCATCCTGTTATAACAATGACGATGATGATAACAGCAAACAGCCCTCACTAGGTGCCAAACTCGCCCCACTCAAAATGCTCTGCATGTTAGGTCCGTTGATCTTCATGACACCATGATGTAATTACTTTCACCATCCCCTCGAGGGCACAGAGACTGACAGGCCAACAACACACACAAGGACACCCAGCCTGTAAGTGGGAGAATCACCGAACGTCCAAGTGTGCATGCCCTTGACCTCCCCGGGACGCTGCCTCCCACTTCCAAGGGGTGGAGCCCTAAGGCTTCACTCCAGCTCACTCCCATGCATTCTGCAACCTACAGATCATGAAAGACTGAGACAGCCGTGCAGAGTGGATGCGGCTGGGCAGTAGTAAATTTAAAGCCCAAGTCATGGGATCTGCAAGGAAAATGTGTGGTTTTGATGACAATCTAGGCTCCCTAAATGTTACAGTGAAGTGTTACTGGAGAAAGTGGAGGTGCCCAAGACACTGGATCTGGGCTCCTTTTCTTGTGTGTCCCCTGCTATTCCGCTCCCAGCTCTCGACCCCCTGCCTTTGGGTTGGGGTTGACTCCACCTAACAATCACGACTTCTCTTCAGTAGCGTAGTTTTGTTCTATTATTAGAAGTACTATAGTTTGTTTTAGCAGAAGACTCAGGTGAAAGTGAAGCAAGATCCTTAAAGTTATGCGAGTCTATGTCTCCCGGTCCTTGATTCTAGGGAGGAGGTGGGGCCGACGCACATCTGCCAGGAGATGGGTAGGCTGTCCTGACACGGAGCCTGTTTTGTGTTCACGACAGACAGTTACAGAGCATTAACGCTCCTGTGCTCATGTTCTCATGTGTATGTAAGTTGAAATCCAAAAACACAGCAGGATTGAGACCAATGTTTGACATGAATAGAGCTTATTTTTAGAAGGACAACTGATCGGCATGGAAATTTTAATTTTTTCCAGCAGGAAAACTCAGTCCTCTCGCTGTGTCATTTGTTTAAATTAATTGTACAAGAGAAGTTGTCTATGAAATCTTATGAAGGATCGCATGCTTGACTACCCTTGTTCACATATGGCATTGATCCTGGGAGCAAGCTCGTGGAAATACCCTGCCTCCGGGGACATGCAGCAAGCCCCTGAGCCCCTCCTCTGGATCACCGCAAAGCCCATTTCCCCACGGGACTCCGTGTCCCAGGAGGGGAGCACCCGGGGAGAGCCGGGGAAGAGGAAGGTGGAGGGGTGCAGAGACGGAAGAGGAAAAGCATGCTGAGGACGGTGAGGCCTCGTATCTTGACGCCTCTTCCTGCCCCTTCCCGTCTCCAGCAGCCAGGAATAAAAATGCACGTGAGCAGCATTGATCTCAGGGTGGTGAGTTCAAGCCCCACGTTGGGCGTAGAGCTTACATTAATTGATTGATTGACTGATTGACTAAAAGGAAGAAAAGAGAAGTGTTCCTGATACTTCCATCCCCATATGCTTCACCAGCAGAGAGAGTCCTTGTCTGCCATCCATTGCGTCCCCGGGGGTGCTGACTTAGCCCCGTAAACGTACAGCTTGTTGAAGAGCAACACGGTGGAAGGCTCGTTTACTGGCTGTGGTGGGGGACTGACCCCGGGGAAGCGTCCTGCCCACTCTCTGCGGCCGCTGGGAGATGAGAACCACAGAGACCGTTCCTCCCCACCCCTTCTTTGTGGTTCCGCGAGATTACCTGAGCACCAGCATGGAGGAGAGCAGGCCTTGCTCATCAACACGATGACTGAGAATTCCTTCCCGGAGACTATAACTCAGTATTATTCTCAAAATAAGGAACTTGATCCACCAGTGCTTTCTTGAACTAGAAGCAAGTCTAACAATGGCAATCCCAGGAAACCGATCCCACAGAGAAGAAATTCATTCCTTGACGTTTCTAGACAAATGCTCAGAACCTCTCTCTGGGCCCTGCCATCCCCCCTGCTCAGACTGCAGCCTGGGCTCAGGGACCAGTAAGCCTGCCTCATGGCGCAGCGTCTCTGTTAAGACTCTTCTTCCTCACCTTAAAAAATAATAATAATAATTCCAGAAAAAGATTTGTGGATAAAAGCAGCCAGCACTTGCTGACAACAGGACCAAACAAACCCTGAGTCTGAACAGAACGTGCAGCTGTGTGACCCCAGGTCAGCCCTGCCCAGCTCAGGGGGCTGGTGGGAAGCCAGCAGGGTGCCTGTGGAAGCTGTACCTCCCCAGTTCTAGGACTGCCCTCCCGGGCTGGGTGCCCCCTCTCCCCTGCACACCCGCCTCCCCGCCTCCCCACCCCCAGTGCCCAGCCTTGTCCTCTGGCTTCGGGTCAGCCCCGCCACAGGGAGACCCCACAGGAAGAAGGAAGAGCCCCCAGCTCCTGTCAGGTGCACCTTCTGTGCAGTTGCCCCATCCGGTCCTGTAACTGCCACCGGCAGGAGAGAAGAGGCTTCCTGCTTCCAGCTCCACGGTGAGGGTGATAAAACAGATTTATGCTGAGAATACATCGTTTTGATCATGAAATTTTATTCAAAAAAAATGGATCTACCACTAATTTTTTAAAAAATCCACTAATGCATTTTAACCTTCTCAAATTCCAAAGACAAGGTCACAGTCCCAAGAGACTGAATGAGCCCGTGCGCCGTTGGAGCAGAAGGGGTCTTGAACCCCACTGGCCAGCTCGCAGTCCAGGCAGTGCTTTATGAACCCCCACGCTTCTGGAGAAGGCTTCAGAGAGCCCCTCCCTCTGAACGCTGCATTATCTGCTAGCTTCCTTCAATAATAGAAGCAATCCTGGCGTCCACGCTAGAACTTTAGTGGAGTAAAATGTAGCAAGAGGAGAAAAACGTGTCAAGAAAGGGAGCTTCACTTTGTGCTTGTTTAACAGTGCTTGCCACTGGGCTTGCAGTCCTGGGGTGCCAGGGTCATCGGAGCTCGGCTGCGGGCTTTAAAGCTGAGACGGAGAGCGGAGCGTGGGCACTGGGGTGATCTATCCTGACAGCGAAGGGGAGGGACGAGGGGCATCCAGGGGCAGCGTTCTAACAGTGGGTCAGATGCTGCCAAGCACTCCGCTCATCTAAACGAAAGAGATCAAGTCTCACGCGAAGCTTGCTTAGAGTCTGATGTGAGAGAAGGTAAAAGCAAATCTCCCTCCTACTCTGGTAGTCAAATCATGGCACATTCTCCAAAGAGCAAATATTTTAAAATTAGGTGAAACTAATGTGCAAGAACAGTATGAGGGATTCTTCCATTTTGAGTGTCATTTCTAACGCATGTGCTTGGGATTCACTTGGATGGCGTCCCCCACCCCCACCGGTTCCACCCCGTAGAGGTGGGAGCAAGGGCATAAGTAAACCACTTGCAGAGATGTCAGCCATTATCGGCCAACAGAGGCTTCCCTGTTTCAAGCAGGCTTCTATTCACGGCACCTCGTCCTGTCTTTGGAAGCCATCTGTTTTCACGGGTGGAAGGATTTTATCTGTTATCCTAAGACGTGGAATGCAAACGCTGGGTGGCGGAGGGGAAGGAAGGTTCGTGTCTAAGCCACGGTGGCCGACTCAGGATGCACGCCGGCCCCAGCATCTCCTGGGGAGGACCAGGCCCTCGGTCCCACGTGGCGGCTGGTGTGTTGCCGCCGGGTAAAGCAAGAGATGTGCAGAGAGCCGCTCGAGGCTCATTTTGGGCAGAGCGAAGAGCATGGGCCACCCACTCAGAGCCTGCCACGGTGATTGAAAGCACCTGCTGCTATTTGGTGGTGCCCGTGTGAGCCCCCCAAGCCCACCGTTCTCTATCCAACCCTGTAGTATCTTAACATTCGTGTCTGAGGCTTGTGCCGGCTTTCCTTTTTTAAGATTTTATTTATTTATTTGACAGCGAGAGAGAGACAGCGAGAGAGGGAACACAAATGGGGAGTGGGAGAGGGAGAAGCAGGCTTCCCGCGGAGCAGGGAGCCCGATGCGGGGCTCGATCCCAGGATCCCGGGATCACGACCTGAGCCGAAGGCAGACGCTTAACGACTGAGCCACCCAGGCGCCCCTTGTGCCTCCTTTTTGTAAATGTCACTCTTAGGCTAATTGGGAAAGAGGATTGCCTTGAACTTCTAGGCAACTATCACTTATCCTGGTTGAGCGTGAGCTGCAGGGGAGGAGGGGGAGGAGACAGAAAGGGTCTGAGCCTGCTGATGCCATCCCAGAGCCTCATGTCACATGCTCTGCTTGTTCCAGATCATCGATAAGAGTAAGAGAGACCCCTCGGAAGAGATCGAGATTCTCCTGAGGTACGGGCAGCACCCGAACATCATCAGCCTCAAAGACGTAAGTGGGTTCGTGCAGCAGTGATGTTCCCTGTGCTCCCATTTCCTCACCTGGCGCCGAAGCCGGCGTTGGTTTGGCACCGGCTTTCTTCACGGTTCACTGTTGCCGCCCCTGGGAGGGTGTGCCAGAGCCGGCCCCCACCGCGTGCCCCTCAAAATCACCCGGCGGCTGCCCGAGTTCCCGTCCCTCTGACAGCAGCCCCCTGCCCGCCACCACACTCCCGAATCACGTAATGTGGACTATAAAGGAGGAAAAGAAGCTGGTGCAAATTTTCATCCAGATGTGTTATTGCTCGGTGCCATTCCTAAACACAGCAAGAACGGAGAGTCCTGCGTGGCTGAGACGGGGCTGGGGCGGCTCTGAGACCCCAGACCAAGCTCTGGCCGTGGGGCTCCTCCCAGCTTGCTCTGCCTCTGCTGGGCGATGAGTGGTCCCGGCATGGGACAGGGAAGGGGGCAGGGGTCCAGCCCCTCGAAAGCCCAGCCCAGCGCCCAGGGCTGTGGTGTCAGGGGCCAGAGGGGACACAGAGCTGTCTCCTCGCCACCTTCACGCTCACACTCCAGAATGATTCCAGTGTCGTGAACCCAAACCCTCAAGATTTGGGGGCCGCCTCGACTTCCCGCTGGGCCCCGTCAATTCCTGGAGCAAGGGGACTGCAAAATGCCAGTTCACCTCGGAGCAAAGTGTGAAATGAGTCCCTGTGTTAACCCGTGAAGTGAACCGGCTTTCTCCCCGTGGATCCCAGGCACCTCCGTGGTGCAGCCCGGTCCTCCGGCCGTTTTGGTGTTTATTCATGTGTTAAGATGCACAAGCAGAAGTCAGCTCATTTGAAAACTTCTAAGCTTTTCAAACCACTTTCATTATGTTGGGGTGAGTGATTCTGAGCCAAAGATGCCATCGTATGTCCATTCTCAAAAGTAGAGCTTTTTTTTTGAGGCATAAACTGGAAATAAATACACCAAAATCAACTTTACATCTTGCATTGAGCTCAGAGTCAGGCAAATTATTTTAGTGAATTGTTCTGGAAACTCACTGATTCGTAATCTAAAAATTATTCGTGTTTAGATGCTCAGCCCTGTTTCCACGAGGTCCTCCGAATGCCTGGGCACTGGTGTGCAGGGAGATTGCGGCCCACACGAGCATGTCATGGAAAGAGCCAGAGCAGAGGGGTGTGGGGCTGTTGTTTAAGCTCATGAGAGTGAAGGTGGTGTGACAAAACTCTCTTTTTCCATTGCTTTCCTGAGATAAGAGCACTGTTGCAAACGGCAGATTCTGTCTCCCTCTGCCTCCCCTCCCTGCCGGGCTCCGGGGTCTGGCAGCTCTGAGGCTCGTCCACGGTGCAGGGGGAGGGAGGGCCGCTGGGGCCAGCTGGACATGACCCAGGCCTGCTGGCCTGGACCCTGCCTGCTAACGAGACCCCCTGGGGCTGTGCACACTGAAGTCTGAGGAGCTCGGCTCTGGGCCCACAGCCCAGCTCCACCTCCGAAGTTCTCCATGGCAGAGGGGAGTGGGGGCCCAGATCAGGACAAGTCATGTCAGCTAAAGTCTCACCTTGCAAGCTCCTGGCCTCGCTGACTCATTCCCTGCTTTGCAGCAGATGATTAAAGCTGGTTTTCCCTAAGCACCACGTCGGGTATGACTGGAATGGCCATTCACTCACTTTCACCCGGAGCCTTGTTTTCACACCCAGGAGAGCACTGAGCCCCCAGCCTCTGCCCTGGCCGGGGCTGCCTCCGGGGCTGCCCTTCTCCCCCATGGCAGGCAGGCCTGCGCGGGCGGGGCGGTGTGGAGGCCGCCAGGGTGACCGCATGCTCCGTTCTCCGCCTCCCAGGTCTACGACGACGGGAAGTTCGTGTATCTGGTGATGGAGCTGATGCGCGGCGGAGAGCTCCTGGACCGCATCCTCCGGCAGCGTTACTTCTCGGAGCGGGAGGCCAGCGATGTGCTGTGCACCATCACCAAGACCATGGACTACCTCCACTCCCAGGGGGTAAGCAGCCTGCGGCCGCATGGCCAACACAAAAACAGGAGAGACTGGACCGGGAGAGAGTTCCCTGGCTCCAGAGCTGGGGACCCCCGTTGTCCTGGCTTCCTTCTGTGTCACCGCCGCCCCTTCCGTGTCTGAGATCATTGCACACACACTGTGCCCCACAGCTAGTAGGGAAATTAAGTTTACCTGGACCAGTTATAGAGAAAAAGTATTTGGGCTGGATAAAGGGACATGTTGCTCTATTTACAACTGAATCCTTAGCCAACACAAAGGAATCCTGCAGAGGACAGAGAAAGTGAGAGCTCGCTTGGCCGAGGCCCTCACCGGGTTCCAGGCGCTGCTCTGTGCCCTTCGCTCATGCAGCCCTGAGCTCCAGATTACACCCGCTCACAGACCGGGAGATTAGAGCAGAGGGGGGTTAGGCATCTTGCCCAGGGCTGGTTGCGCACGAGTGAGTGGAGAGCTGGGGTTCCTAGCTGGCTGTCTGCTTCCAGACCATCGCTCGGCACCTCCCGTGAAGCAGACAGCGCTTCCATGGCCCGCCCTGCCCCGTGGTCATGAGCATTTAAAATGCAGCCACTGGGGAGCCTAGGTGGCCCAGTGGTTAAGCGTCCGCCTTCCGCTGGGGTCCTGGGATCGGGCCCTGTGTCGGGCTCCCTGCTCAGCGGCAAGCCTGCTTCTCCCTCTCTCACTCCCCCTGCTTGTGTTCCCTCTCTCGCTGTGTCTCTCTCTATCAAATAAATAAATAAAATCTTTAAAAAATAAATAAATAAATAAATAAAATAAATGCAGTCACCTCCGAACTGGAGGATGTTCCTCCAGGACCACACCACAGGCCTTTCTGTGGTCACCCAGTGGTCTGGGAGTGCGAAGCGTTTTCCCAGAACGAACTCTAGAGGAAGCCCGTGGGATGATGGTTTTTCCAGATTGGCTTCTATTTAATGAGGGAGGTGATAGGCCTGGCCCCAAACTCTCCTGCTACCCTGCCCTTGGAGCCTCTGCCCATGTGTGTCCCTTCAACTTCCCTCCATCTTCTGCCCCTGGGTTTTAACAGCACAGCAGGTTCCAGGCTGTGTGAGGGCACCCACGTGTGCTCCCAATCAGCCTCTCTCCCTGTCAGACGAAATCGCTGTGTGCCCCCAGAGAGCTGCTTTGCTTTGAGATGTCAGGATGGCTTTCGCCGCCCCCATCCCTCGTGCTCGGAGCGCCCTGCGCCTCCCCCGCCACAGGTGCAGGTAGGGCTCCTGTCGATCGCTTGATCGCTGCCCAGGAGTCACCTGACCCATGACAAAGGCTGCATGTCTACCTCGCTCTCTAGTGAGCCCCTGACAGCGCTGGAGCGTTCTGGGTGCACAGTAAACATCTACCTGTAGAAATCTTTCTGTGCACGTCACCTGAGCTCAGAGCGACATTTCCTTGTATATAATTCTCTCGTTTGGGGTAGCTTCTTATTTACTTGAGTGTCAATACGAGAGCAAGAGAGGAAGGAAGACCCGCCCTAAAGAACATAGCGTCCCAGCGGACCGGCTTCCAGCTGCAGGACCTGCTCAGGGTCACAATCCCAAAAAACCCCTTATATTCTGAATGCTTCCCCCTTCCCCTTCCTGCTTCAACCTCGCCCACTGCCTTTCCAGGTGGTGCATCGAGACCTGAAGCCGAGTAATATACTGTATATGGACGAGTCTGGAAACCCTGAATCCATCCGAATCTGTGACTTTGGGTTTGCCAAGCAGCTTCGAGCTGAGAATGGGCTGTTGATGACACCCTGCTACACGGCAAATTTCGTTGCCCCAGAGGTAAGAGCTCCGAGCTGTGGATCATTTGGTACATCGGAGTCACCTTGATTTAGTTGAGCAGTCATGTCAGAGAGGAGAAATGAGTCAAAAAAGAACCAGCCACTGACCTTGCTCAAACACAGTTATTTTATCATTCTCCTATTTGTAAAATTGTTAATGGTGATGTTTTTATGTAAAATTGTTACCATGCAATAGACCATTTGGATCAGCTCCGTGTGCGCTGTGGGATTTAATATGAGGGCCCGTAGTGTTCTGCATGGGAGGGCTCTCAGCCGCATCCAGAGCCTTGGAGAATTTGGGCAGCACCATCTTGCACATCTGGCCCTTCTCAGGCTCCCTGGGGATGGTTTCGTTAGGCTCTGAAGTCACTGATGTGTTTATGAGGCACACCCAGTTTCTTGCTTTAAGTATCAACAAAACCTGAGAGGCCACTAGAGCAGAACTGACTCGTGGCTGGTGGGATGAGGGGTCAGGAAGCAGAACAGATGTTGGATTCTGTGCGGATCCTTCTGGCTATTGCTGAAACTGGACCAGGGTTGCAATGAGGCGCACAGCAAGTCTGAAGAGAAAGGTGTCCGACTCCTGATCTCAGCTCAGATCTTGAGCTCAGGGTCGTGAGTTCGAGCCCTACATTGGGCTCCATGCTCGGCATGGAGTCTACGAAAGAAAGAAAGAAAGAAGAGAGGAGAGGAGAGGAGAGGAGAGGAGAGGAGAGGAGAGGAGAGAAGAGAAGAGAAGAGAAGAGAAGAGAAGAGAAGAGAATAGAAGAGAAGAGAAGAGAAGAGAAGAGAAGAGAAGAGAAAAAAAGGAGGTCCCCGGGCACCGGTAGTGGGTCTTCGAACTGAGAGGTAGCCCCCGCCATCGGTCGCGAGGAAGGCAGCAGGGTGCTGAACCGGGATATGGATGGGCATGGGGCCCCCAGAGGTGGGCTGCGAAGCCACTTTCAGGTTACCCAGATGCTATCTGTAGCCCCCTTTAACATAATCTGCTTATAAGCCTCTTTGTTGCCTTACTTGATCAATATTAATATTGATAGTATTGATTTTAGCGATTATAGAATATCTTAAATTGGTATATTACTTTACCATTTACAAAGCACTTTTACCAATAGTTTTTACTCTTATCTTCATATGCCATATGAGGCACACAGGGTAGATACTACTGGCCACACTGAATGGATTAAAAAACAAAAACAGATTCAGTGTGTTCAAGTGACTTTTGAAGGTCACTCAGCTAGTGACGCACGGGCTTAAACAACCACGCCGCCGACCCAGCACACAGCATCGGTGATACGATGACGGAAAGGTGGCATCCTTGCCCTTGTGTCTAAGAAAGTTGAACCCAGCTCTCCTGACTCCAGATCAGTGCTAAATCCAGTAATGTACAGTAATCCATGAATATTTATGCTGCTGTCTTTACTGTTGTTCAGCTATAACTACATCAGAGGATTGCCCTCTGTTGAAGTATGTAATCCTAGGACACATGAAGATTCTTCTGTTTTAACTGTTCCTCAGAAAATTAAACACAGGATTACCAAGTAATGCAGTAAGGCCAATATCCAAGGGCACTGAAGGCAGAGACAAGAGCAGCTGTTTGCCCACCCGTGTACATACCAGCATTATTCACAATGGCCGGACGGTGGAAGCAGCCCATGTGTTCATCAACAGCTGAATGGATGAACGAAATGTGGTGCGTTCATACAAAGGAGTATTGGCCTTAAAAAGGAAGGAAATCATGTCCACACTACAACATGGATGAACCTTGGGCACATCATAAGCAAGGCAGAAAAGCATAATTACTATATGATTCCACTCATATGAGGTCCTAAAGCAGCCAAATCCACAGAGACGGATGGAGGAGGGTGGGAACCAGGGGCTGGGGGCGGGGCATGGGGAGTGGCTGTGTAATGGGGACAATTCCAGTTTTGCAAGAGGAAAGAGATGGATGGAGATCATTGAACAACTGAACTGTGCTCCTAAAACTGATTAAGATGGTAAATTTTGTGCTATGTATACTTTGCCATAATTATTTTAAAGTTCTGCCTTAAAATAAGTGTTTCCAAGCTATCTGTCACGTATCTAGCAAGAGCTATGGTTCCCATGTGTGCGCTGGTCTTTGGGGAATCCTATTGCAGAGCATCATGGTTGACTTGGCGTTAATAAAGGATATCCCCCTGTTCCCCACCTGTCCAGCTCATGGTCACATCAGAACAACACCCTATGAACTTGAACCTTCTTCACCAAGAGCTCATCTGTCGTCTGCTTTCCCCCTCCAGGTCCTGAAGCGGCAAGGCTACGATGCAGCATGTGACATCTGGAGTTTGGGGACCCTGCTGTACACCATGCTGGCGGGGTAATGCACACTCTCCCATAGGGGTCAGCATGCGATGGCATGTGTGCCCGAGACATCATGAGGCAGACGTCTCAGGGGCTGTCCCTTCAGCCCAGGGTCAGCCCTGCCCCGGTGCCACGGGCGGGGACGCACACTCACAGGTCTTGGGTAAACACCTCCTTAGCCCTTTCAGGACAACTAAAGAGCAGGGATTAAGAAAGTTGGCCATATGTTTTCTTTAAAATGTATCTCCAGAATTAGGGAACTGGAGCACAGAACTCAGCTCATCAACAAAAAACCCAAGCCTCTGACCATCTGTCCACATTCTTCCTGGCACCAGGCCGCCCCCTTAAGGGGTCACAACATCTTCTCTTAAAAACATCCTCTTGAGTTAAGAAGCACCCCTAAAGGCTTCGAGGTCAAAGAGCACCTCGAGAAAGGCAGCCAGGTAAAAGCAGGTGACTGACTTGTGTGGCCGCCAGATGAGACAGCCGGCCTTACAGAAGGAGGGTTGGGTCTGCTGTGTGCACATCTGCTTCCAATCCGAGGTGTTCCCCTCACCAGCTCTGTTTCTGGCCTGGACTCCTTGACCTTTATTGGCCTTACTTCCCTCACTTTTGAATGAGAAGAGGACACTGTGTATTCAAGGCTTCCAGCCTTAAAGGTCTAGGATCCAAAGAACCCCAGAGGGACCTATGTTTTTAAATTTATTAAGGATTTGCACAGAAGGAAAAAAGAGCTCTAGACCATCCAGTCCTGCTCACTATAATAAAATGGACAAAAGGCCCTGGTAAGAATGAATGGGAGTAGCCTGTTTTTTCTGTGGCCTTAATGAGGCATCTCGTGATAAGTGAGTGATCAGTGTCTGTAGTGAAAGGAGGCGGACGCGTGAGCCTGGGGCTGTGCCTTGAGGACCACAGTAGCAGGGAAGGCATCCCGGACCTTCCTGATGTCACACCGTTGGATTGCCCTGCGATTCTTCTGATACTCACGTTGTCTGTACATAAACCTCAGATCACCAACCTGCCCACTAAAGGAAGTGCCGTGAGGATCACATACAATTCCTTTTCTAACAGGCATGTATTGACATGCCCTGGATAATGTTGGGAGCTGATGGAATAATTCACAGTGGGGCAGATGCGGATGGCATCTTATATGTGTCCATGTAGATCCCTGTGAGTGTTTTATTCTCCCCATTGTGCAATCAAGTCTTAAAACATTAATTTATCAGAGAACCAGAGTTGGTAATAGACCAACCATAGGTCTATCAGACTTCAAATCTCAGGTCCTCCTCCATTATACCACAGTCTCAGTGTGGAAACCGAATGACCGGGCCAACCATTGAAACACTCGGTCACCAGGGGAGCCAGGAAGGGTCCAGGGATGCTCGTGCTTGGGTCCTAGAGTTTTCTACACTTGCCTTATCGACCTACACCAATGACCAACTTAGGAAGATGGACATAGCTTAAGAAATAAGTGACGCTTTCCCATGACTCCTGAATTTGGAGCGCAATGGCAAAGAAAGAGCTATTTTTTTAACAACAAAGAGGCAGAGGTGCCTGGGTGGCTCAGTCGGTTAAGCGTCTGACTCTTGATCTTGTCCATTCCTGCTCTCAGGTTTGTGAGTTCAAGCCCCACACTGGGCTCTATGTTAGGTGTGGAGCCTACTTAAAAAAAAAAAGGCAACAACAACAAAAAGAGGCAATAGCAAGCTGTGAACTTTACTGTAGGTCATAAAATCAGAACTCATACCATGCATTCTCTCATTGCACAGATTTACCCCATTTGCAAATGGACCAGATGATACTCCTGAGGAGATTCTGGCAAGGATTGGCAGTGGGAAGTACGCCCTTTCTGGGGGAAACTGGGACTCAATCTCCGATGCCGCGAAGGTGAGTGTTTTCCAGCGCTCTTGCTTCTCAGATGTGGAGATTCTGTATTAACCATTGTATTTGTGAGGAAGCTAGAGGATACCTTTCATATAAATAACTCAGGTATTTTATCTCACAGATTTTTTTTTAGCTTCTCAGTTAAAAAAAAGTGGTTTTTTGCAAAAGTCTTCTTACAGCACTTTTCACATTTTCTACTGTCTTGGTGTACTAGGGTTCTCCAGAGAAACGGAACCAATAGGAGGTGCATAGATACAGAGAAAGAAAGGTTTGTTTTTAAGAATCAGTTCATGAGATTGTGGAGGCTGATAAGTGTAACATCTACAGAGTAGGTCCATAGACTGCGAACTCAGGGAAGAGTTGGCATTACAGCTTGAGTCCAAAGCCCGTCTGCTGGCACACTTCCCTTTCCTTGGGAAACCTTGGTCTTTTTTATCTTAAGGCTTTCAGTTGATTGGATGAGGCCCACCAACATCATGGAGGGTCATCTGCTTTAGTCCAAGTTGACTGATTTCAGTGTTAATCTCATCTAAATAAGACTTTCACAGCAACATCTAGACTGGTGTTTGGCCAAACACAAGAGACCATGGCTTAGCCAAGGTGAAACATAAAATTAACTATCACAGGTTTAGTGATGTTGCAAACTGAGTGCCCTGAATGATCACAGACTGATCAAGAAGAACTCTGGGACAGAGGTGTCAAGGTGACACATAAAATTAACTATCACAGTTTTAGTGATGTTGCAAACTGAGTGCCCTGAATGATCACAGACTGATCAAGAAGAACTCTGGGACAGAGGTGTATTTCTGTTACTTTAAAACTCTTTGCACTGAGGCTTCCCTGCAGCTTCACTATTTGTGACCAACCTTGTTTAAAGAGACATCAGACTTAGTCTTTTTCAGTTGAGATCATCAATTCCTCTCTAATCAAATAGTCAATGATAACACCACCACTCGGAAGAAGCAGCCTCAGTCTATTTCCTGTGTTGCCATAAAATGACTGGGAGAGGAGTAGACCATCGGGGTTCTGATTCTGGTACTGCCATCATCATCACTGTGTGACCTCATACAGAAATGGCAGAGGGGATGGTGGAGGTGATGGTAGAAGTGATAACGGAGAAGATGATGGAGGAGGTGGTGGAAGTGATGATGGAGAAGATGATGGAGGAGGTGGCAGAGACAATGGTGGAGAAGATGGTGGAGGTAATGGTAGAAGAGATGGTGCAGGAGATGAAGGAGGTGATGGTGGAGAAGACGGTGGTGGTGACGGTGGAGGTGATGGTAGAAGAGATGGTGCAGGAGATGATGGAAGTGATGGTGGAGAAGATGGTGGAGGTGACAATGGAGGTGATGGTAGAAGAGATGGTGCAGGAGATGATGGAGGTGATGGTGGAGAAGATGGTGGAGGTGATTGTAGAAGAGATGGTGCAGGAGTTGATGGAGGTGATGGTGGAGAAGATGGTGGAGGTGATGGTAAAAGAGGTGGTGCAGGAGATGATGGAGGTGATGGTGGAGAAGATGGTGGAGGAAGTGGTGGACAAGATTGTGGAGGAGGTGGCAGAGATGATGGTGGAGATAATGACAGAGGTCATGGTGGAAGTGATGGCAGAGAAGATGATGAAGAAGGTGGCAGAGGGGTTGGTGAAGATGGTAGAAATGATGGTGGAGGTGATGGTAGAAGAGATGATGCAGGTGATGGTGGAAGTGATGATGGAGAAGATGATGGAGGAGATAACGGAGGGGATGGCAGAGAAGATGGTGGTGAAAGTGATAACAGAGGTCATGGTGGAGGTGTTGGTGGAAAAGATGGTGGAGGAGATGGCAGAGGGGATGGTGGAGAAGATTGTGGAGGAGATATGGAAGAGACAGTGAGGGAAATGATGGAGGAGATGACAGAGGGAATGGCAGAGAAGATGGTGGAGGTAATGATGGCGGTCATGGTGGAGGTGATAGTGGAGAAGATGGTGGAGGAGATGGCAGAGAAGATGGTGGAGGGGATGGTGGAGAAAATGATGGAGGAGGTGACAGGGCATGGTCAAGGAGGTGGTGGAGGGAACGGTGGAGAAGATGATAGAGATGATGGTGGAGGGAGTGGTAGAGAAGATAGTGGAAAAGATGATGGAGGTTATGACAGAGATGATGGTGGAGATGTGGAAGAGACGGTAGAGAAGATGATGGAAGAGAGGACAGAGGGGATGGTGAAGGAGGTGGCAGAGGTGATGATGGAGGTCACGGCAGAGGTGATGGCAGAAGAGAAGGCACCTGGCCTTTAGCAAGCACTTCCCATGTGTCAGACCCTGACGCTCTCAGTGCTCCCATCCATCCACTCTGTCTCAAAAGAGTATAGGCATTGTCGAGTTCTGGTCCCCAAAGTAGACCAGGACTTGGGTGCTGGTGGTTTCTTTGGCAAAACCACCAGCAAGGTGGTTTCTGAGGCGACCTTGGAAGCGGGAGTGGGGGCCAGGGAGAAGGTGTCAGGAAAGCAATCAAGTCAAGTACCAGGATTGTTGCTGCAGGCAGAGGGCTTCACTGCCTCCTGGGACCTTGACGACTTCTTCCTGCCCCTTCACCACCGTATCTTCTGCCTCACCTGCCCCATGCCTTTTCCCCTCTCTGTGTTCCCCAAACATGCAACAAAACCTCCAGTTCTCCAAAATCAGACAAAGTCTATGGATTTGTGTGTTGTTACAGTGCAGCTGGCAGGCACTGCATAGAAACACTGCTTTACTATGAGATCTTGAGCAAACAATACAGGTCTCTCTGCTTTCAGTCTTACCGGTGGAAATGGAAACAATACTGCTTCTAGGAGATACTTGTTTCAAGAAGTTACTAAGATCAGTGTTACCAAATATTAAAAGGCATTTGATTTTTCTATTCAAAACGGGATATTGGATTAGTCTATAGTATTTCTCTGTTGTGGTTTATGACCAGAAATTCTGTTGAGTGCATCATCATCATATTGTGTACGTACACTAACTCCCTTATTTCCCTGTGAAATGCCACGGGAATACCAGAGTAAGGTGAGCAGCCTAGCAGGAAAACACGGATTCTCATCATCGCTCTTCCTTGGACAGTTGTTTGATCACTATAAATGTCATCTGCAAAACAGGGACAGTAATATTGGCCCTCTTTCCCCCAAGGACGATCCCGATGACTCTCTCAAGAACAGGTGTATCACACATGTGCAGACGGCCTCATGAATGCCATGCAGATCCACATCACAGTTGTAATTGTGTGTGTGTGCACATGCATGTGCGTGTCATGCCATGTGTGAATGTTAAGTGGAGCTTTGTCTTTAAGCCACAGTCGTAAGAATCTTTATTGTGATTATCTTACAGTCACATAAGAAAATCACCCCTAGGGGACATTGGCCCCTTGGACCCATGTAATGGCTCCAGATGGACAGTTCTGTGGCTGGTGCTGATTTGTAGCAAATGTTTGGGGACAGTGCTAATAAAAGTGACACTACATGCGTTGTCATAACTGGTTTATGTCTGTGGGACAGTCGTTACCTAGCTTCTCCCTTTGGAAGGGTATCATTTTTACTAAAATAGCAGTTCAGTAAATTACATGCACCGTTCAGCATTTCTACATTTGATTTCTCCTTGCATGTAAGATCTTTAACACGATATAAACCTGAGGTGAGCCACCAAGGTGATGATAATTAAAATTCAAAAATCATTCACGTACTTTTAAGGCTGAAAATAAACATTTGACACCCAAATGCAGAGAATCGGTCAGAACAATGGTGAGGTTTTGCCGTGAGAGGGAATGAAGGAATTTTGCACAGGAGGCTCTTCGAACCGGCTTCTGCTGTCTTCCCTTATAGGATGTCGTGTCCAAGATGCTCCACGTGGATCCTCATCAGCGCCTGACGGCCGTTCAAGTCCTAAAACACCCGTGGATTGTGAACAGAGAGTACCTGTCCCAAAACCAGCTCAGCAGACAAGACGTCCACCTGGTGAAGGTGCGGACAGGGAGTCATGAGAGCAAGATGCTGGGGGTGGGGGGCCCAGGAAAGTTGCCCTGATCCCCCTCAAAATAACCTAAAGAAACCACAGTATGGGAAGCAGATAGCGAACCAGTAAGAGGCACAAACAGGTATCCCTAGTTAATTTACTTTTACACATTTCTTCAATACAAGCAATCACACACAAAATTCTGAGTAAGTTGCAACTTCTGTTAACAGTCCTGAGCAGCTTCATTGGGTTTGTGTGTGTGCATGTGGGACAGAGACAGACACGGAAGGAGGCGGGGAGACAAAGTAGGACAGACAGACAGACAGACAGACAGACGGGGGTGGAGAGAGGGAGGGAGGGAGAGAGAGAGGTGGAGGGAGTGGGGCATCTGCACCAATTCAAGGTGCCAAAGCCCTGGGTTCTAGACGTCCACAGACTTCTGTGTAGAGGCCCAGACTGTAAGTACTGTAGGCTTCTGGAGCCCGCTGCCTCTGTCGCTCCTCCTCAAATCTCCTGTTGTGGCCCAGAAAGGCCCTCCAAGTGGCTGCGTGCAGCTGGGCCACAGGAAAAGTTGATCCCCGGGAGCGGGGGCGCTGGGCTGGGCCGGCGGGCGCACCCCATTTTCCTGAGACACTTCCCAGGGCACGTGCCACATGGGACCTGGCTGCACAGCTTCCACGAGAGCATCCTGACCCCTGGAGCCCCTGACAGAGACACAGGCTATGGAGGGAACAGAGGTCAGGCCGCAGCTGGCGTCACTGAGATCGTCTTGTGCCCAGGGATCAAAAGGTTCTCAGCTACAGAGCAGCTGCTCATTCAACGGTTGGGTCTCGGTAGACCCTGCCATCCGACGACCCCACCGTGCAGTGTCCGACCGTGCGGTGCGACTGTGATCAGAGTCACCAAAGCCAGGCGTCACCAGACCCAACTGCAGCCAGACGGTGGCCTCGGGCCAGCTCGGTCGTGGTACGCCCACACTGCAGTGCAGCCCACATGGGCTGGCTGACATCCGAGGACTGGGGTCCACAGCCCGGGCACGAGCAGCCTCTGCCTCGCGTGCTTGGCAGAGGCTGCTTGGAGCTTCGTGGGGAGGACGGAGGCCCCAAGGGCCAGTCCTTGGAGGGTAAAGCCCGTCTCCTGAGATCCGGCTGGTGTGGTAACATGCCGTACAGCAGGGGTCATGTGACCTCATCCCGGGGCTCCCTGCGAGTCTGCAACACCTCAGGTCACACGCACAGCCCAAGGCGGGTGTGGGACGGTACTAGAACAGAAGCGCCATCATTTAGGAGGACCCAGAGTGTGCCGGACGTGCCCGGCGCCGGGGTCCTGCAGGCCCGGCCGTGCGTGGGAGAGGACAGCTCGGAGAGGCCCCAGGCCCCCGCTCGGGAGGGGGTGGGCACCGCGGTCAGCCGCCCTTTCCCTTCCTTCCCCAGGGGGCCATGGCCGCCACCTACTTGGCTCTGAACAGGGCTCCGCAGGCCCCGCGGCTGGAGCCCGTCCTGTCGTCCGGCCTGGCGCAGCGCAGGGGCATGAAGAGACTCACGTCCACGAGGCTGTAGCGCGAGCCGGCCCTGCCGAGCGTCCTGGGCTGTCGGGCGCTGCCGCGGTGCCCACGCCGGGCTCGGAGGCCCAGGTTCCTCCGCTCGTTCCACGCCTGCTCGCCAGCGGGATTGGATCCAGACCGGTGACCTCCCCACGCCCTGCTGTGCCAGCCCTGCCGCCTCCTTACCCCGAGCAAAGCCAGACAGACTCACTTCACTGCACACCACCACGCCCGATGCCTGTAGGGTTCCTTCGGACTCCGGAGGTCTTTTACGATCATGGCTTATATTTATAGAGAGAGGGTTTTTCCAGTGATAAAGCCAGTAACTGGGTCAGGTTTCCGACACACGTGTCCTAGTGATTCGGGTGGGCGGACACGCTGACCAGCTTACGGCACAGCCTCCCCGGGTGGGGCTGGCCTTTGCGGTCTGGGGTTGCCAGAAGGACAGGGTCGGCACATGGCACCCAGAGTAGACGCCAGGTCCCCTCCCAGTGATCCAAAGAGCCCTGTCCCATCGCCCTTCTTCCTGACTGAGGTGCTGGGTGTTCTCTCTGGGTCGCAGACCCACGGGGGGAAGAGCCCAGAACCGGCAGGCGGTATCTTCACCCGGGGAGCCTCTTTTCACAAGAATGGCGCGTCCCTGGGGAGGAGCCAGCGAGAGCTTGTGCCCCCCGCCCTGTGTCCTTGTTCCCTCCACGGCCAGGGCTGCGGGGCTGAGGCTCCACGCTCCCGCGCTGGCTCTAGCCGTGGCCAAGGCCGCCCAGGTTCCCAGAGCGCGTTGGGCCTGACATCTGGCCGCGGCCTTCCGTCAGCCCCCTGTGCTTTCCAAAGCCGTGGTTTTGCTGTGTTCACCTTCCCCTCTCCGGTCCACGGGAGATCCGTGAGCCCTGGCAACCCTGAGCTCTGTCCCTTCCTTCAAGGCGTGCTCTCAGTCCCATGCAGCCGGGAGGGGGGCACGGGAGGCCCTGCTGCCGCCCTGGGGCCCGGAGGGGAGCCAAAAGGTGGGTTACCCAGGGTAGCCATGCACTTTGTAGAAGCTGTGCTTTTGTGTTGCATTTGTGTTTCTGGTTTCCACCTGATGTTGCAGAGACATTTAATGTTTCCCTTGGGGCGCGTGCACACGGGAGGGGCGCAGTGCCGAGGGAGGGGGCTGTGCGCCTCTTGTTAACTGAAACCGGACAGGCTGGGCACCACTGCCTGGGCAGGAGGGGAGAGAGCGGGTGGCCTTCGGTGTCCTCCCACCGGCCCCACCGGGGGTGCCCCCAGGCCGGCCCAAGACTCCCCGCTGCCCTCGCTGGGTGTGGGGCACCTGCGGCCCTCAGCCAGAGCTCACTAAGAAGACGTATCTCACTGTTCCCTTCGTCCCCCATCTCAACCAACTACACCACCTCAAAAAGACAAAGAACAACATGCGGCATTCTGAGTATAACTCCTTAGCTTGCTCCAGTTGTGCTCAGACCTTAAAATGAAACCTTATTTCAGAAGCTTTTACAATTCTGTGAGCCTTTCTCCCCCCTCAGAGAACCACCAGACGTAAAAGCCGGGGCAGGGGGGGAGAGGGGGCAGGTTCTTGAACCTGTTTCCCACAAAGCCTCATTAGGCATCCCCCCTATTTTCTCACTAGAAAATGCTTTTCCCCGAGGCCACAAAGGCTTGGTTCACAATAGTTCTGTTTTAGGTCTGAATTATTTGATCTATTATTAGAAGCTTAGGAGAAACTGGATAGCCCTTAGGTCACGGGTCTGCCCTCCTAGGAAGGCACCAAGGTCATCACACCTTCCGTCTGCTGCCCAGGCCACTGCTCCAGGGTTCCCACAGCCGAGGTGTGCCGCCCGGCGGCCGGGCTGCTCTGCTCGCCGAGAGTAGGAGCACGGAGGGACGCGGGCCGGAGGGGGCAGGAGCCCAGGAGCGGGCGGGGAGAGGGGACAGCGGGTGCTCCCTGCGCACCACGGCTCCTGCCCGTGCGCTCTCTCGGTGCCACCACGCACGCAGCCCCACCTGCCACACCCCAAGAGCCGCAGAGCGACCCGGGGCTCACCTCGCACCACGTCGTGCCCTTAGCCAAGGCCAGGGTGCGGCGGTGGCCGCAGAGACCGTGCTGAACCAACTCTACTTGAATGTCTGTGAAATACCTCTGCTTTCTCACCTTATCCAGAGCGCGGTGATACTTGAAACCCTTCCACAAAGTCAGCCTAGAGATGTCGATACCATAGTTTAAACTGAACTCCGAGGTCCAGGGGAGCAGCCAGCGGCTGAGCCTTCTAAGCAGCAGTGGGGCGCGAAGGAAGGGGTTACTTCTCATTTGCGTCCCCTGTGGGGCGCACCCCTGCCGGCCCTGAGCGGCTCCAGGGCTTCACACAGGCAGCCAGACCACAGGGAGTCAGATGGCTGCCCCATAGACCGCGGAACAGTCCCCCCCCGGATCATAGCCCCACAGACCGTGGAACAGTCCCCCTCCCTGGATCATAGCCCCACAGACCCCAGAACAGTCCCTCCCCCGGGATCATAGCCCCACAGACCCCGGAACAGTCCCCCCCCCCGGATCATAGCCCCACAGACCGTGGACCCATCCCCCCTCTGGATCATAGCCCACAGACTCTTGTGAGAAAACCGAGCCCTGGTCCTTGGGCCTCCTCCCCCACTGCCCCACGGTCCCCCCAGGGAGCCCACTGTGGTCTCGCCCCACCTGCAGGCCCCCCTGTTTGACAGGAACACCTGACTCACCCCACCAGAGTGAGGGCTCTGCCAGATGCCGCCCCCAAGTCAAATTTGGGCAAGAGTGAGATTTCACCTGTATCCTTAGGTCAGATTGTCCGTGATTTTCATCTAACTTTGTGTGTCTTGATGCCTGGAAGATTGTCCAGCATTTTAAGTGATAATAGTACTTAACGTTAGCCGGTGTTGTTCATTCAATGGTGTTACTCCTAAAGCCACACGTTGGGACTGTTGCCTCACACTTGACTGATTCTCTCAAGCACATGACGACCTTGATTTGCACTCTTTTTTCTTTCCAAATGGTTTTGTTGCCCTTCACCTCTCCAAGAGTCCTTAAAATTCTAGAATGGAAAAGGACACTGCAGGTGCCTGGGTGGAGAGAAGACGTGGGTTCGCAGAGCTCAGGAGGAAACCCGGGAGACTCGAACTCGCCACCGCTAGTCGCCCGTGGAGCACGCTTCCAACCCAGACCCCGACTCAGCACTTTGTTTACAAGCCCGCATCTGTGTTTACAGGTCATTCTTATGTTCACGCTTTGTATTTTATGTTTGAGATGGGCGGCCACTATACAGATATTTATTACGCTTTCCAGACTTTCTGAATAGATTTTTTGAATAAACATGGGTTTTATGAAGTGTAATCTTTTTCTAGGATAACAATAATTTTTGGCCTTTCTGTGTGGTTGCCAGTAATAGTCTGCAGATAAGCGTCTTGCTCCTCCCGTCCCCTCACTCCATGTTCGGGCTGCTGCCAGCCCCTGCGGCTGCAGGGTGGCATCTTCGTAGGGAAGGTGGGACACTGTGGCCATCCACTCCACACTGAGAGCTGTGTGTGGGGGCCTGCTGGAGCTTCTGCGTGCATGCGTGGCCGGCGTGTGAGTGCGTGCACACGTGCATTGTGCAGTGTGTGTATGAACATGTGTGTGTGCGTACATGCGTGGCTTGTGTGAGTGCGTGCACACGTGCATTGTGCAGTGTGTGTATGAACGTGTGTGTGCGTGCATGCGTGGCTTGTGTGTCAGTGTGTGCACATATGTGTTGTGTGGTATATGGATGAACATGTGTGTGAGCATGTGCGTGCATGTGTGGTGTGTGCACATGTGTGGCTATTCGTGTGTGCCTGTGTATGGTGTGAGCATATTTGTGCATCTGTGGTGTGTGTTGTGTGCCTGTGTGTACACACACATGCAGGTGTGTGTGGTTATATACTCACGTGTGTGTGCTGTATTGTGTCGACATGCACACATGTGTATCTGTATGTGGCCTGTGTAGTATGTGTGTGCACACGTGTGTGCGTGTGCCTGTGTGTTGTATATTTGCATGTGCCTTGTACAAGCATGTGGGGTATTGTGGTGTCCATGTGTGCACGTGTGTGGTGTGCGTGGGTGTGCCCGTGTACATGTGTGCACTCCCACGGAGCCTGGCCACGTGATGGGATGGGTACGGGCAGGAGACGGTGGACGGTGTGTGGGTAGCGAAGCCCGGGGCCAGGGTGGGCTGCTGGCGGCCGTCCCTGCTGTGCCTCGTTCTGGGCATGGCCACCTGGCGTCCTCATGCCCACCTCCTCTTTATACAGAAATAAAACAAGAAGCTACACTCTTGGCCTTCAGCTCTCCAACCTAATTTCTTCCTCCCATTTGGTCAATTCCTGAGCAGCATGTATCCACAAGCAAGACACGTACACACGTTCACACTTTTCTGCCACCACTTTCTGGGCTGCTTTCCCAGCAGAGGAGGGAACTTGCTCCCCGAAACCCTTCAGGCTCACCGCAAGGCACGGGTGTTGAAACCACTCAGGGATTCCAGAGCCCACGGGAAACACGTGAACATTCTGCCCCCGGCTACAGCGGGGATGCCCCGAACACACCCACAGCCAGCCGCGCCCCATCCCCTGTGTGACAGACCCCGTGGCACAGACCTGCTGGGGTGAGATGGCCGTCCCTTAGGTCACAGCTCTGGAGGTCAGAAGTCCCAGGTGGGTGTTGCGGGCTAAAGTCAAGGTGTCGGCAGGACTGCCTTCCTGGGGGCTTTCGGGGACAGAGCCCTGCCTTCCCCGGGGCCTGGAGGCTCTGCTTTCCTGGGCTCCCGGCTCTTCTGCCAGACTCAGAGCCAGCCGCAGGGGGTCGAGCCCCATGTTCTCACCTCAAGCACTCCCCCACACCTCCTCTCCCACTGTTGAGAACCCTTGTGGTGACACTGGCCCACCTAGATGCCCCAGGATACTCTCCCTATTTCAGGGTCAGCTGATTAGCAGCCTGAACCTCACCTCTATGTCACTCATGGGTTCTGGGGCCCAGGATTTGAGAGCCCATTCTTCTGTCTAGCACACCACACAGAGTGAGCGTCGATCTGCTTATAGTCTTCAGGCTGCATGTTTGTTTGGGTGGGCGAAGGTTCGGGCAGTTTGCTAACATGTCAGCTGGGCACCGTCTTGTGCGTGTGGACGAAGACACGATGCACCCCAGGTGCACCCCTGCTCCCCTTGCCCTCAGGTCTCCCGGGGTGACAGAGAATGCATGAACAATAGGCTGGGTCACAGCTGGGCACCCCGGCTTGAGAAACCCCAGTCACTTAGAAGGGCTGGCTTCCTTTGCCCCAGAGGGGGACACCACCTCTGTCCTCCTGGGCTGTCCCGCCGGCAAACGTCCTAGAGAAAACCGTCCAGTGACTGCTCACACACACACAGAAATGCAGGATTCACCTCCCAACCATAGCGTCTCCGTTCTGTATCTGCTGCCCCCAAATGCTGAACTGAGCGTCATCCAGGAGACCCCAACAGACGGGGCAGAAGAGGTAGGTTTGGGGGTGTTCTGCTGCTTCACTCTCATGGGGACCTCCTCCTGAGTCACAATCACAAACGCACCCGAGGATAAAGTATCCATCTTTCGTAGGACCTAAAATGGTCCTCCACACACCTTTTATGCAGATGATTGTGCGTTTATTCTCAGATTTGGCCTGTCCCTTGTCCTAAGTTCCGCCGACCCAGGCCGTTAGCCCACATGTACTTCCCAAGGTGCTGGAACCAAGAGACAGGAAGGACCACAGACCTGGCTCCCAGCTCCCAGCGCAGCCCCAGCAGACCCTGAGGTTTCATCTCAGGTGACCTGCTAGGTAAGATGAGTAAACCCCGTTTGCAAAGGCGAGTCCCGATGCAGCTCATGACTCACAGCCCAGAGTCAGAGGCCCCGCGTCAGGTGCGGCTCTGCCTTCGGAGAGTGTGGATGCACCCCGCCCCCATCCGCGCCCTCCCCCACCCCTGTCCCCACAGCTCCGCTTGCTCGGCCTCACTCAGGTCCACGGCACCCTCCTTCACGTGACTGCAACCTCGTGGGTTTTTTTTTTTTCAGTTTGCCAGTGTTTCCACACATAGTGATACAATTCCATAATTGATGCATGAAAAATCAGACTGAATGAGATAGTCCCTCATGGCAGAGATTCAGTCATTCAAAAAACACATCCTGAGCACGGACCACATGTCCATCACGGTCCCAGGAGCTAGAGATGTGTCAGCAGCAAGGCAGAGCCTTCCGCTGGTGAAGGCAATCCCCTGGCAGAGAGAAAGAGAAAATAAACAGTAAGCAGTAAGACACATGGTAAGATAAACCAGTGCAGTGAAGGAGAGCAGAGCAGAGCAAGGAGGTAGCTACTCTGTTCAGGAAGGGGGTTCAAAGCACAAACCAGCCCTGAAGATTTACCAGATCTTGAGGTCCCTGAGTGGCTCAGTCGGTTAAGCATCCGACTGGATCTCAGCTCAGGTCTTGATTGCAGAGATCAAGTAGGTGTGGAGCCTACTTAAAAAAACAACAACAACAACCAAAAAAAAAAAAAAAGATTGGTTCTTCTCAGCAACAGGTGTTAACAGCCTTTCAATGCAGAGCTTATGAACTTCATAGTTTATTTAATTTAGTCCCCATTAATGGCTATAATTCAGGATCTAAAATCAAAAGCACTCCTAGACAACATATGTCCAATTTGGGGATATGTTTGTCACTTAACTCTGATGAGGAAAAACATCAAACAAGTATGTGGCACTGAAACAATTTCCCGTATGTTGCTTTTAATCACACTTGAGCTTCGGCAAGAAAGCCCCGTTGTCTAAATGATAGCTGTGGTTTCAGCTCAGAAGCATCACTGTTGGCGGTGAGTTCCGTTAATTTCAGCGTTTTCGCGTGAAATTTATCCACAGGTCTTTCTTTTCTGCGGGCACAGGCCACCAGTTCCCCGCTGAGCCAGCTCTCCTGCGGTTCTGCTTTGGACCGGAGTTGAGATTGTGAAATCGGAGACTGGATCAAACGGAGCTACGTCAACGTCACAGGCTTCGAACTTGGCTTCCGTTTTACTGCGGTTCGGGGGACACAGGATGCTGTGTTGGTTTCAGGTGTACAACAGGGTGGTGGACACGTCCGTTCCGTGTTCTGCTGTGCTTGCCTCACACGTAGCTGCCGCCTGTCGCCCCACGCACTGTCGGCACCGTTCCAGACACCCCCGTGCTGGGCCCAAACTTGTTTCTTCGTCACTTAAAACTATGGACGTAGAAACTCAACCCATCAGGTTTTGGCTTTGGTCCTAAATAACAGTTGAAAACGTAAATATTCAGATTGAGGATGAGATTTTTTTTTAAAGAAGAAATTAAGATAAGAATTAGGCTCTTCACATAAATTTAAAACTCATTTGTAGAGCCTTGAGTTTTGCTAACAACATTTGTAGCCCAGCTACAAAATACCCTCACTCATACACATCCAAAGGAATTCAAAATCACATAGAATTCCACCCAATGGGCTTTGATGTGAGCGGTAGCGAAAGTTTAGTCTCTAAACCCTTGAGATGATTAATGACAAAATAATGAGTTTTGGCCTCACAGCACCTGACAAGCGACTGCCCTGACGTCTTAAATGAAAGGAAGCCAGAGGGTCCCACACCCCTCAGGTTCCAGTGGTTTTTCAGACTTCTGTTTCCTCCAAACCTTCCAGGACCCACGTAAATTGGACAAGGCAGGACAGCTGCTCCATGGTGCCCACGTGTCTGCTCAAACTCTAGTCCAGACATCGCCCTGACACATGGTTTAGATGTGATTAACGTTTACAATTACCGGACTCTAAGTAAAGCAGATCATAATGTCCTGGGCCTCAGCCAATCAGATGAAGACCTTGAGAGCAAAGACTAAGGTTTCCCAAAGAAGAAGGAATTCTCGAGACGATACGGAAAGCCTGCCTGAGTCTCCAACCATCGGACCCACATGTCAACACCAACTCTTACTTGAGTCTCCAGCCTGCAGCTCAATCTATGCACGTCAGACCTGCTAGTCCTCACGATGGTGTGAGCCAGTTCCTTAAAATAAATGTCTCTCCCTCTCCCTTGATAGATAGCCAGATCGATTGATTGCTAAGTGATAGATAGGCAGATAGATATAGAGGTATAGATATGTAGCTAGAGATGGAAACATACCTCCTGTTGGCTCCATTTCTCTGAGAACTCTAATTAAGACTGTTCACCTTGCAGGAAATGTAGAGGCAATTTGGCCGCCCTCTGGGCCTGATTGAGTCACACCAAGTCGTGTACGCCATCGCATACACAGCCGGGCCCCAGGCAGCTCCGTCACTGAAAGGACCTGAGACTTACTTTAACCACAGCTCTGTCTATATCCAGTCATCCGCTCGGCTACTTGGTGCCACGTGTTGTAGGCAGGTTTGGGCGTAACGTTGGTCACGAGTGTTTCTTACTGATACCGGGGTGCCGTCTAACAAACGAAATCCTGCCTGTCCTTGTCATGTCAGCTCAGGCAATGTGTCCGTAGAACCTTCTCTAGACCCCGTTGCTCCCCAGAGAGGCTGTACCACAGCGAGCCAGCATTGCAGGGACCTGGGCTTTGGTGCTCCCATTTCCCCCTGCCTGGGACACCGCTGAGGAAGTGTTCTTTCTGCTCCCAGCTCAGCACAATGCCTTGCACAAAAAAATGATTTGTTAACAAAGAAATAGATAAGGTATTGAATGAACTGGGGCCATATGAGATTCTAAACTGGGCTTCGGCGTCCTCAGGTGGGTTAGGTGGCCTCCTTGATGTGGCAGGTAGATCGCCTAAGTTCACTACTGTGCCCAGCACGGGGCTCGGGCCATCGGTGTGTTTGCAGTGGTCACCGACTGCCACCAGAGGGTGCGGATCACCCCCCGCAGTCCCAAACTTGCCTCTCCTCCAGATTCCTGAACTCAGTTGCAACACTTCCACACACACCATTTCCAAAGGTCACATCCGGAGATCCTTTGGTCGGAAGCCCCTCTCCCGCCCCTCACAGTCATGGGTCATCACAGCCTGCCACTGCTGGAGTCCTGCTCCCTTCGGCTGGTCCCCGCTCTCACCGCGGCCAC
This sequence comes from Neomonachus schauinslandi, assembly GCF_002201575.2. NCBI lineage: Eukaryota > Metazoa > Chordata > Mammalia > Carnivora > Phocidae > Neomonachus > Neomonachus schauinslandi. The sequence goes on from NC_058410.1 coordinate 2,935,108, forward strand.
TGTGATCACCTCCTGCCTGGCCCTCCTGCTGCAACGTCGCTTCTCAAACCCTGTCCACCCTGCAGCTCAAAGTTCTATCAAAAGACAACGATGCCTCCATCACTTTACACTGTTAGAGGAAAACCTCCGGCACGGCGCTTCCCCTAGAGCAGGTCTGGCGCCCTGACCTGGAGCACCAGCCCCCATGACCTTGGCTGCTGTGTTTCACTGGTCAGTCTCAGGCACGTCCGCCTGCAGTTGATGCTGTGCTGACCAACAGAGTGGCCACTAACCCACGTTTGACTATCAACATTTACACTTAAAATTAAATACACTGCAAACTTCAGTTCCCTGGCCACACCGGCCACATTCCGAGAGTCCCCCAGCTGCACGAGGCTGGGGCTCCCGTGCTGGACGGTGAGACTCTGGCACGTGTCCACGATCACAGACTCGGGTGGAGTCTTGATGGCCTCCCTCAAACAAGAGAATCCACTCCAGCCACTTTAAGCAGAAAGAGAATTAAACCATCCTGGTAATGTGCAGAGCCGTCAGGAGGGCAGGCCCGGACGCTGCTTGGCCCGAGACAACACAGCCAGGGCTGCTGTCCCCACAGCACGGGGCTCCACCGGCAGACACCCCCGCCCCGCCCCTGCCACCCTGGGCCAGACTTGCCTCCGCGCCACGCTCCACAGGGACGTCGCCCTCCCACCTGGCCCTGACCTCAGCCCAGGTCGCGAGGCAGAGTCCGTGCGGCGGGGAAGTCTGAGGAATACCGGTTCTGGCTTTGAAATGTCTGCAGCACAAGAAAGCCGATCCACGCGCCGTCTTCTCCATGTACCGAAAGCCGCGTGCCCGCCTAGCAGGCAACCTCTCTTCATAAGTGATGGCATCGCACACACTCTCTCCAGAGAAGCCTCACCTGAAGTTCAGCGCCATCCACACACGCCATGTACAGAAACGGGGAAACGGGAGGCGGAGGGACAGGAAATGAGTTATGATAAAACCCAGGAGAAATTGTGGGTAGTGCGATGGTTGAACTGTGTCCTCCTCCCCCCAAAATCCTCATGTTGGAGGACCGCAGGACCTCACAGTGTGACAGTGTTTGAGGGAGGCAATCAAGTTAAGAGGAAGTCATTGGGATGGGTCCTAATCCAATATGGCTGATGTCCCTACAAAAAGGGGGATTTGGACCCGGAGGCAGACACACAGGGAGGGCCGGCCGTGTGGACGCACGATGAGAAGATGCTTGCCTTGTGGCCAAGCAGGGAGGCCTCAAGAGAAACCAACCCTGCCACACCTTGATTTGGGACTTCCAGCCTCCAGAACGGTGAGAAATCAATGTCTGTTGTTCAAGGCCCCCATTGTGGTAGTCTCTCACCACTGGCAATGTCCTCTTAAGGTTAATGATTCGGTGATGCTGGTGTTTGCTTGACCGACAGGGAATTCGGTAAAGCTACACCTTCTCTTTTTAAGTGTAGAACTAGGCCAAGGATAAGAGAGAAGGACAACCAAATATTAGCTTTCAGATATGCTGCTTAGGACGGCATTCCAGCCCCAAGTGGCCTGACCCACAGGGAAATTCCTTTGAGGCCACGTCAACAAGCTTAACTCAGGCAAAGGTCAACCCGGTTTGTGGGTGAAAGATTTCTGGAGAACCGACCTGATCTCGTTCTGTGTTTTAATGTCTCTGCCTCCGCAGTGTGACAGTTACCACGCTCCCGGCGTATTCACGTCACATGGGCCACGATCCACCTGGCCGTCCCAATCTCCGGCACTGTGACCACGGGTGGAGAATGTGTGCCTGAAGTCCAGACAGAGCCCTGTCAAGGGCTTCCCCCTGAGGAGAGGTGCCACTGTGGGAAGCCGGCAGGGCTTGAAGGGGTTATTTAGGTAAAATAGAAGTGACCATTGTCATGGCCAGGAGGTCAGAGGAAAGAATCTGTGATGTGTCTTGAGGACCACGCATAGAGAAGAGCAAGGAATGAGGAGAAACCGCATTTCGTGATGCAGAAAATTTGTCTGCGTGACAAACATGTTAAACCAACATTGTATATTCAGAATATACACAAGTTCTTCCACTGTTTGAAACATCATTTAGGTTAAACAAAGGAATACCTAATGAATTGATCTAAAACATACCATGCGGCTCCAGTATGAAACCAGATGTAAAATGAACCACAGAGTTTCAGGTGTAGAAAGAAACTTGGCCAATTCATGGCCTGGAAAGCCAACCCAGGGAGAGGGTATTTTTGAGTCTTGAGTGACAGCTAAGGGTGGATAAACTAATTTCTGCCCCAACAGACGGTGCTCCAGCTATGTTAACTGAAATTGGGGATTTATTGGAATTTTATTTTATTTTATTTTATTTTATTTAAGATTTTATTCATTTATTTGACAGAGAGAGACACAGCGAGAGAGGGAACACAAGCAGAGGGAGCGGGAGAGGGAGAAGCAGGCTTCCCACGGAGCAGGGAGCCCGATGTGGGGCTCAATCCCAGGACCCTGCGATCACAACCCGAGCCGAAGGCAGACGCTTAACGACTGAGCCACCCAGGTGCCCCGATTTATTGGAATTTTAAAACAAGACACTGATGTTTCTCTTATTGCTTTGTTCCACTATGTGATACATATTGAAAATATTCGTATTCCATTTTCTGGAGCAGACACTGATGTGGGAAATGAAGAAGAAAATTTATTAAATTTCCTTACTACCTACAGCCCATTTACAAGTCCTTGAAACAGCAGGGTGACATTCCTCTAGGACCTCAACTGCCTCGATGTAGATACTTTGTTAAGGACAAAAGGCAACCTTAGCCCGACCCCCAGGATCCCGTGAGTCTACTTTAACGCATAAAAATTCCTTTGGAAACTTCCTTTATCTCTACCCCCCAAGATACATGTTGGCAATTATCCCCAAGCATATGATCCACTGATAGATCTGATCCACTGATACATCTGCAGGGTTTTATGACTAAGGGTTTACTAAACAATAATAAATGACCTTTTCCAACAATAGCTAGCCCCGCTCAGGATCCTGGAAACCTTGTTGTCAAAATGCCTGGGAGGTCTGTGCTCTCCCTAACCCCCTCCCAACTTGAAAGTATATAATGGGCCACTCCTTATGACCCCAGTCCCGCTCTTTCTGCCCATGGGTCCTGTCCCTGTGCTTTAATAAAACCACCTTTTTGCACCAAAGATGTCTTAAGAATTCTTTCTTGGCCCTCGGCCTTGAACCCTAATGTCTTCCCTACATCAGAGATCACTAAGAAAAAAAAAAAAACATAAACTTTTTTTTAAAAAGAAAGAAAATTTAGCATTTGAATTGAGATGAATCATAAGTGTAAAATACATACGAGATTTTGAAGACTTAGTATGGAAGGAAGAAAATAAAACATTTCTTTTTTTTTTAATTCTTTTTTTTTTTTTTAAAGATTTTATTTATTTTTTAGAGAGCGAGCGAGAGAGAAACAGCATGAGAGGGGAGAGGGTCAGAGGGAGAAGCATGTGGGACTCGATCCCAGGACTCTGGGATCATGACCTGAGCCGAAGGCAGACGCTCAACCATCTGAGCCACCCAGGCGCCCAAGAAAATAAAACATTTCAATAATAATTTTTATACTGAATATATATTGAAAGAATATTTTTGATATATTGGGCTAAACTATAGCATTAAAATTATCCTCACCTATTTCTTTTTAGTCTTATTGTGGTTACTAAAAACGTAAAAGTTCTGCATGTGACTCCGGTTATATTTCTAGTCCCTTTTCCCTCATGCCAGGGCCTGTGGGAGAGGGGTTCAGTGGCCCTGCTGTTCTATTAAGTGTTCCACCTGCTGGACATGCCTGATTACTTCCTCATCGTTTCATTGGATTACTTCTTTCAATCCTTTCATTTCCTGTGCACCAGCTTGATTGGATTCAGGTTCAGGTGTGGGCGGACCCCACCTGCAGGGCTGTTTCCTTGATGAGGCATCACACCAGGAGGTACTAGAGTTCTGTCCTTCTGATGGTAATGTTAAGTAGGATCTCCTAGATCCCTCCTTGTAAATTTGCATTTCCCCTTTCAGACAGCAAATAATCCCTGTAAAGATCCAACTCTCATTTATCTACAGAATAGTTTTTAGCATTCCTTGCTGATTTTCGTCTGAATCCGTCATTTCCCTAGGGATTGCAAACTGGTGTTCTTTTAATTCTACCTTTCTTCCAAATTTATTAGCTCAACTTAATCTGAGAAGAAGAGCTTTCCTTCATCACTAGGACTATCTGAAATAGTTCATACAGGTAAATGCTTCTTTCCCTTTAATTACCAAAAGAGTTGGTGTACTAATTATGACAGCGGAGTTTCAGGTTTTTATGTTGTTTGCTTTTTTTATTTCCTGTGCATTTTTTAAAGTTGTGGGTTTTTTTTTTTTTTTTGTCTTGTTTTGTTTTTTACTGTTAAGTTTTTAAAAATAACTCTTCTGGGATACAATTCACACATCATTCTGGGATACAATTCACACATCATGCAATTTCCCCCTTTAAAGTGTACAATTTGGTGGTTTTTAGCACATTCCCAGAGCTGTACCAACCATCACCACAACCCATGTTGGAGCATTTTCATCACCTGGAGGGAGACTGAGTACCCATGTCCCGTTCCTCACAGCCACCCGTGTATTTACTATCTCACTGGATGTGCCCACTCTGGACATTTCATATGAGTGGGATCGTACTGCATGTGGTCCCGTGTGCCTGGCGTCTCCATAAGCATGGTGCTTGCAGGATCCATCCATGTGGTAGCATGTGCCAAGACTTCGTTTCTTTTTATTGCTGAATAATATTCCATTGTATGGTTATTCCACATTTCTACTTATCTATTCGTCAGTTGATCCAACATTTGGGTTGTTTTCACTTTTTGGCTGTTATTTACAATGCTGCTATGAGCATTTGGTTACAAGGGCTGTGTGAACATATGTTTTCAATTCTCTTGGGTGGGGATCTGGGAGTGGGACTGCTGAGTCATGTGGCAGCTCTGTGTTTAGTCATTGGAGGAACTGCCAGACTGTTCTCCAGGCTGTGGCTCCACTCTGTGAGGGGGCCTCTTCCTCTACCTCCTTACGGACACGTGGTGCTCCATTTGCTGCCCTTCTGCGGAGTGGGAAGCAGTATGGCCTTATCATTTCCCTCGTGGCGGATAATGTCGAGCACGTTTTCATGAGCTTGTTGGCCATTTGTGTATCTTCTTTGGAGAAATCTCTCTTCAGTCCTTTGCTTGTTCTTTGAATGGGTTGTCTTTGTATTACCGGGTTGTAAGCATTCTTTCAATATCTTAGGTGCAAGTCCCATATCAGATATATGATTTGCAGAAATGTTGTCCCATTCTGTGGTCTTTCTTTACATCTTTTTGTTCTCCCTTGAGGATCATGGGGAAGAGGCATCTCCATTGCTTATAGTCACTGTTCTTTCTGATGCTGATATTGTCCTGAGTTTAGTCAGGGGGAGCCCCTCCCCAAGGATTCCTTTTCTATCAGCACAACCCCTCTCATTCTCACAGAGGTGGAATTTCAGCCAGTGTCAGGGCAGATCAGAGGGCTTTCCAGGCTTCTGCAGTCACAGCCCAAGGGCTCATCCCAGCTCCGTCCTGCTGCAGTGGAGAAAGCAGGCTGGCTCCCACCATGGACTAAGTCTGTAGTCAGAGATGTGAGCTTCCATTTCTGTTGATGCCCTTGTAGCGGGGGCACAGGTAATGAAGGAAGAGAAGGCAAGCTGAGGACAAAGCAGAAGCTGACACCCCGCAACCCCACCACCCCATGGGATATATAAGACATTCCTCAGGCACTCCTGGCTGTCCTAAAGGAAAAACAAATAGTTAACTTATAGAGATCACAATCCTGCAAGACCTGAGTCTTCTTCCTCAGTTTACTTACAAAAGCCTTAGCAATAGCTTCCAGAAGGGAATGTAAATACAATTAAATGCCCTTATAACCTGCAGCCCATGAACAGATACTTGAAGTGGGCAGCATGTAAGGTTCCTCCAGGAAGTTCCCAACTATCTTAATGTTAATGCCTTACTGGAGGGGTAAACAACCTCAGCTTGTCAATGGCAAGGCCTCCAGTATTCTGTGAGTCTTCTTTAGCATATGAAAGTTCTTTCTCGAAACCTCCTTTTCCTTACTTCCCCCAACCCACAGTATATAATCAGCCACCCCTCACAGCCCCGGGGCAGCAGCTCTTTCTGCCCACGAGTCCTGTCCCTGTGCTTTAATAAGCCACCATTTTGCACCAAAGACGTCTCAAGAATTCTTTCTTGGTCGTCGGCTCTGGACTCCACCCCACTGAACCTCACCTATATTCCAAAACCACATCACAGGGATGCAGGAGCACTTGGCTCCAGGGGTCCCAAACACACTGGGTCTGCTGTCACTGCTGACAAAACCCAAGCAGGGACACGAGTGGCTGTGAAAGAAGAAAGGGATTTATTTCAGTGAGGCCAACACTGGAAAGACAGAGAAAACTAGTGTCTCAAAGGCTATTTCCGAAGTGCCGAAAATATTTCCAGGTTTATGTAGGTAAATGTGGGGCAAAGATGGGTGGTTGTGTGCAGGTGGGCAGTGAAGGTCAAACTGATCATTGTCTCAGGGTCAATCACTGGTGGGCTCTTGCTGGCTCAGGGCAATCCTTGTTGCTTGAGGGGTAGTTTTGTTCCCTTGAGGAGATGCTTTGCCCATAGGGTCTTCCCCCTGAGCCAAGAGACCAGATGGAAAGAAGAACCCAACTGGAGAGTTTGAGGTCAAAATGGAGGCAGCCCAAGTCCCCGGTCATATGCTCCCCCAGAGTGGTTTTCACCATACCCAGAACCAAACAATCGTGTAGGAGAAGTTGAGATGAGGCCCTAGAGAGGGCTGGGGTACCTCTGACCTTTCTCCAAGGGCAGAGATGAACAGGATAACATCTCAGCCCTTCGTCCTCAGACAGAGTAAATAATGCTTGGAAGATTAAAGGTGGCGCAATATTTACACACTCTCCCTGATTAAAAAACAAACCATCTGAGCCTTAGCAAAGGGAAGAGGCTGGTGGGTAGGCCCGTGGGGGCATTCAAGCTGTGCTAATGTGGAATACAGGAAGAGGTCAACATTTACTGAGTCTGTGGTGGCCACTGTGGACCTCGTCCATATGTTACTCCTGGCAATTCCCACAGAAACTCAACATGTATGGTGTGACATTTATTGTTTCCATTTTATAGATGAAAAAACTGAAGCCGAGGGGGTTTTAGAGACTTGCCAAACGCAGGCAGCTAAATAAAAGGGGGCAGGATGTATTCACCTGATTTGAAGGTCCGGTTTCTTCTGCGGGCACACCTTGGCTGGGAGGGCACACAGACACTGGAACCCTCTGACCACCAATCCTACACAATGCTCCTTCCGAAAAGGCCCATGGTTCAGGAAATCTGGGAAATGCTACATGGGATAAGCTTCTTTTATGCTGTCACAGTTCAGGTGACCTAAGTAAAGGCTCTCAGAAGTGCAGCAGAAAAAAAATGAACCTTGTCAGATTCAAAGTTTCCTAAATACCTTGAACCAAGAAACACCCTTCCCCCCCGCCCCCCCCACCCCCATGGCTTAATTTCCCCCCGAGTGTCCCAAGAACACAGCACTGGAGAAAGCTGCCTACACTCATAATAAAGTGTGTTGGCTTGTTTTCCCCATAAACCAGCAGCGAGCAATCTGGGAGCGACAGTTTGCCTCCTGTGGTTTACCCAGTTCCCTCTCCCCTTTCAGTGGTTGGGTTTAGTGTCCTGGGAAGCTTGTGGCCTAAATCACTCATTACAGTAAGGAATGCAAAATAGTGATGTCTCTGTTTCCTTTATCCTTCACCATTTATTCACTAGGAAATTCCTGAATTGCCAAGTGAAGCTTCCTTGCCTGTGAAACTGTTTCTTTGTGACTTCTGTAGGAAAACTATGGGAACAGTGAGCCTGGAAAAAAGTGGATGGGGACGGGCTGCTAATCCGAAAGCATTCACCAAGCTTTGGGGGCAGCACGACGGATTCATGACAGGTAGGACCCAAGAGATAACTTGGCAAGACAGTACACATTCATATTCCAGATGGTGCCCAGGCCTCTGAGTGCAAGTGTCCCCAGTTCTCACTGAACTCCCGAGTTTCTCGGCTTACTTATTTACTACATTCTTTAAATTACTAAAGCCATCAAACTTATGTGTGCCTCCCTAACTGCCAAAGAAAGGCAGGTGTTGGGCTGGAATAAAAGTGGGCAGCCGGACAAAGCAACACGTCTTTGTTTATAAAACATTTTCTCACCCACTAAGTACGCCTCCAAAGTTGCCTCGTCATCACAATAGCCCTCCCAGACAGACAAAATGGTCATTATAACCCCTGTTTCCAGAAGAAAACGTGTGAAGTGTGTTAGTTCATAAGCACATCTACTGTTTCCTCTTTTCCTTATTTTTTTGCTATTTTGAGAATTAGGTGAAAAAATGTAGCTAGTTTACTACCATATAGATTTCTTCGACCATATGAGGCATCACAGAACTGCCTGCCATGAACCCCTGCATGGGACACCCAACTGGGGACCCCGACCCTCCTACAAACCCAAGCACTGCCCTGGACACACAGCGTGTGCAAGCTGCCTACACAACTCTGGCCCATGCAGGTGCTCTGTCACTGGGGCCAGCTTTCCCCCACTCCGACTTCGGCAATCTGTGTGAGCTCACAGATCCTGTTCCTAACAGTCAACGGGGAAGCGCTGAGGGCAGCCCGTGTGTGATCGTCATTTCCGAACTTGGATGGGCGTGTGAGATTCCTCCACAAACCTGGGACTCAAAGTACTGAGCGATGTTTGCATTTTTACCTTCTATACTCTGTCCGTGTAGGGACCATGTAGGGTGTTTAGGCCTTTCTTAAGTTTTATGAAATAATGTAGCTGGATCTCTTGCCTACTGTTTTGTTCTCTTATACATTGGACCATATCGCCTGCTCCATATTTAAAGGTTTTATCCATTTATTTGAGAGAAAGAGAGAGCACAAGCAGGGGCAGAGGGACAAGCAGACTCCCCGATGAGTGGGAAGCCCCACTGGGGCTCGATCCCAGGACCCCGAGATCATGACCTGAGCCGAAGTGAGATGCTTAAAGGACTGAGCCACCCAGGCGCCCCTGCTCCATATTTATTGTTTGTTTTTTTAAGATTTTATGTATTTGTCAGAGAGAGTGAGAGCACAAGCAGTGGGGAGAGGCAGGCAGAGAGAAGCAGGCTCCCCACCAAGCAGGGAGCCTGACATGGGGCTCAATCGCAAGACCCTGGGATCATGACCTGAGCGGAAGGCAGATGCTTAACACACTGAGCCACCCAGGTGTCCCAATCCTTGCTCCATATTTAAAGTAGCAAAGATACATATTAACGTGGAAGAAGTCCTTCTCATTGTGGCAACATGAAATCATGGGGAAAGCATGGCTCTCAGAGTAAAACAGAACCGGACTCAGGTCCCAGGTTAGGGGCTCAGCAAGGCATTTTTCCCTTTATATATTCCTTTATTGGAAGTCTCTAGCTCGTAGTCCTCCATGCAGTGGGAAATTAACAGAAGGCTCTAAAGAGCATATTAAAAACAATGCTGTGCATCTGAAATTGCACAAGCTTGCTGGTCTGTCCTTGGTCAATGTCAAGCACCCGCCCAGAGCCCAAGGCGGTTACATCCAATCTACGTTCCTGCCAGTGGTGCTCCCGGTACCCTACACCTTCACCAAAGGCATTTCAAGGGACCCGATCGTCTTCACTTGGGGCCCGCAGAAGTCTGCAAAGACCCGAACCTAAGCCTCCCCCCTTCCCTCCCCGATCCGACGCCGCCGGCTCCTACGCCGCCGCCGCACGTCCCCACCCCGGACTGCTGCGGGCGGTGCACTCCGGCACTCCCAGCGGGCCCGGGGCCCGGCCAAGGTGCCCTTGCGAGGATGCGGCCATACACCCTCATGCCGACGCAGGAACCCGGCCCGTCGGCGTCGGGACCGCCACCAACGCGCCGGGAGGGACCGCCAGCCAATCCCCGGCGGGCCCCGGCCGTTTTACGGCAGCAGGCCCCGCCCCCGAGCGCCGCTGAGGGGCGCTGAAAAGGTGTGCGGCGCGAGCGAGCCAATCCGCGTCGCCACTTCCAGCCCTGCGTCCTCACATAGGCCGAGAGCCGGTCGATGCGGCGCGCCGTAAGGCGGAGCCGGCTGTCGTGAGGCGAGCCCGCGGCCGGGTGCGGTGTCCGTGCTGTCCGCTAGGCTGGGTGTCATTCGGCTCCGAGGAGCGGAGGCGAGGGCAGCGTGGGCGGCCTGGTGTCGGGCACGGCCATGGCGGGCGCGCTGGTGCGGAGGGCGGCGGACTATGTCCGGAGCAAGGACTTTCGGGACTACCTCATGAGGTGACGAGACCCCCGGGCCGGACCCCCGGGCCGGACCCCCGGAACCACCGAGGTGTCCCGGAGGTCGGGTCCGCGCCGCCCGGGACGCGGAGCCAC